>NW_006800063.1:865616-921374 GCF_000485575.1 Poecilia formosa | reverse complement strand
CACACACACACACACACACACACACACACACACACACCCACACACGCACACGCACGCTCACACACACACAAACACCGGAAATGGGCAGGCACAACAAAGCCTGGTTGCTGTACAAGTTTAAACTTCTAAAAGTGCACAATCTTCAACTTCCCCAAATAAGAAACAGGGGTGGAGTATAAACAAGGGAAAGGGGAAGTGTGCGCTGGACTATATGATTTTGTAAGCGACTGTGTTCATCCAGATGTAAAGAGAAACTTCTGTTTCAAAATAGGAAAAATCTGATGTGGCTTTCTTTCCTTATTTTTTTATTTTATTTTTTTTTTCAAAAGTGTTCAGCTGAATTAGATTAAGTTTCATTTTGTCGACTGCCAGACAGTAGGAGTACATAACAGTTCTGCTCATAATAATTAAACTTTTTATTAGAAACAAAATGTCATTAACCACAATAAATACTAAACACATTTTGTGGCAAGTGCAACTTTCCTTCATCGCAATTTGTTCTCATTAATTTAAATTGAGGTAAATGATGAACGGTGTTTTCATCAAATCGTTTTCTACCTCGGCCTGTTTGTATTTTTAATCATCTCTTATTATAAATAAATACAACAAACAAAACTCATTTTTTATTCATATTATAGATGTTAACGGTAAATACAAATGGAGTTTCACTGAACTCTTTAGTTTTCTTTCTGCTTTATTTATATATTTTTTTTACTTTTAATGTTTTTGTAAATCTTAACCAACAGGGTAACAAATTACACCTTCTCTACCAGATGAAGGAAAAAGGCCCCCATCCTCTTGTCCTGAGCTCAAGAAGAAGGCAAACAAGAGAAAGAGAAGAGCTACATTCCTCTCCTCCTCCCTGTTGACTCTAATCTCTCCTTTAAAATGGCTCACACAAAGGGCCAGCAGAGACTAGCTAATTAGCAACACTTTAGGCCTCTGCAGCTTTTGTAGGTTCGGTGTGTAAATGTGTGAGTTCATTGTGTGCATCCTGGGCTCTCAACTGTTTCCAGGGTAACTGCTTGCTTCGTGGCCTCAGAGGCGTCGCATTTTTTGTCTTTCAGGATTTCTCCTGTTCCCCTCGTTGCGTCCATATCTTTTCTGTGAGTCTGGAGTTGGGGAAACAAAGGGTGTGGGGCTTAAGAAAAAAAAAAAAAAGATCACTGCTTCACTGAAGAGTTTCAGTCAGGTTTTAGAGATTATCGTCGCACCTAAACAGCATTAGTGAAACTCACTGAAGATGTTTCTGTTACCTCAGATGATGAATGGACTTGTAGTATTCTTGTCCTGCAAGATCTCAATGCTGCATTTGATAAAGTTGAAGGCAATATTCTTACAGAGGCTTCAGCATGGTTTAGGGATTAAGACAACGGCACTAAATTGAGATTATAATCGTTGGACATATACCCGTTTCTTTATGTCAACACATTTTTCTCGCTCGCGTCAGTTAATTACGGAGCGCCACAGGGTCCAGGGCTTGGGCCCAGTTCTTTTTGTCATATATAATGCTTTATCTTGGTAAAACTGTCACATGACCTGTGATATGTTTCTATTGTTTATTGTTTGGTTAATAATGCTCCAATATGTTAATAAATCAAGCCTGATGAATTCCGTCATTTTGTTCTCAGCCTCATGTTGTCCCATCTTTTCACAACCCAAATTTAAAAATTTCTTGTACCCGAGAGATGCAGAAAAATTGATGAAAACAACTAGGTATTTCCTCCTCTTAACATAAAGTCCTGCCTCCTCACTGTCACCACACACCCTCTCTCAATACTTCAAAGTCAATGATTTCATGCAATCAACGTCTTTTGTTTTACCAACTGGGATAAGCTAATTGAGAGAATTCATAGCATTACACTTAATGTTGAAAAGGAAACGTGTCACTTGTGAACATGTCAATTTAAAGGAGTTACGACTGCTGGTTCTAGAGGAAAGCAGTAGAAATTGCGCTGTACCTCCTGCCTCATTCTCAAACATTTGAGAGCCAAATGTCAACAAATGAACTTTTTAAACTCTGGATACAGAAACCATTCATCGGGAGAGTCCATCTCGAACCATGAATAAGTATCTGTGTGTGTGTGTTTGTGTGTGTTTGTGTGTGTGTGGCATTCATCATCTCAACATCTTAACCGGGCCTACAGTGAAACTGTTTTCACACATTCCCATGGTAACCAAACCAAACCTAACACTTCAGGTGCCCAGGTGTGTGTACGTAATCCAGTCTCCGCAGCAGACACTGGACAAACATGCACAGGTGGACACACACACAAAGCTCCTTCCTCTGCTGCCATCTGTCTGTGTTTGTGCTTGAGCCTCTTTGACTAGCAGGAGGCTACCGACCATGACTGTGTCCATGCCGGCTGATCTGATCCAGTGGACCGTTTCCTCCGTCTGCGGCCCGGTACCTCAACAGCGTTCTTTCCTTAGAGCACTTCATAAACCGATAAACCTAATTATCAAGTAGCTTTTGAACTTCATCTCAAGTAAACATAAAAACTATGTCAAGTCACTAGTATTTCCAGAATCGCGTCAAACTGTAACTGGCCATTCTTATGCAAAAAAAAAACAAAAAACAAAAGAAAACAAAATAAAACAGTTTATTAAGATTATAGCGCAAAGAAACACAAAAGCCAAATACATGAAAGGACAGCGATAGTGTGAACAAAAATCTGCTCTCCAACTCTCAGCTGTCATTCAGTGGGGTGGTTGGAAAAAGCAGTAAAAATGTTTTACGGGTGCTCATAAATCCGATATCTCAGCATCACAGAATTAGGTCTCAATGTGCGAAAAAAAGAAGAAGAAGAAAAGAAAAAAAAGGTCACTGAATGAGAAATGTGGAGAAGACTGAACCATGTGAAAGTCATTAAACAGATTTTTTTTTTTTTTTTTATGTAGGTGTTTGTGGTGCGGAGCTGTGTGCATGTTTACACTGCTAAAAGGCAAACAACTTTAAAAGCCATTGGGCAGAAAACAACAAAATCTGTAATAGTTTATCTTAATTAACATGCTACTCTTTGGTTTGATATTCATTTAGAAATTGTCAGGGGGAAAAAACAAACAAACAAAGCAAACAAACAAAACTAAAACTAAGAGCTGCTGGACTCCTTCCGGAAGTTGACCTTCTATATGTGTCTTTGTATCTCTGTGGTCAGAGCGGTGGGTGTTCTGCGATGCTAGGCAACCTCGACTGCCCTCCTCTTTCTCAGCACGACCTCCTGTGACCTGTGCACTACGCTGACCCGACACATACAGAGGAAAAACCGGTCCAGACAGAGAGGAAAGCTTTTAGGAGGTGACAGGACTCAGAAAGGAGGCCCAGCACTGATTTACTGGTCAGAACAAGTGACAGAGGGACAACCGGGCGGACACATGCAAAGACACATTTGACACAGATATTAGTAGAGCTAGAAACTCAGATCATCGGTCCAAACAAAATGGATCCGTTTTATATTTCCACCTATTCCTTTCTACAGTCATTTCAGAACCGTAAACAATGTAGCTTAACCATTTCGTTGTGGTTACAGATCTTTATAAATTGTAGAAGGAAACTATCCTAAAATTCCTGAAATTTCACATACAGCTTAAGTCAATAAAGTTTCTTTTTTATTTAAATCAATTTTAAGTGTATGTTTTACTGTCTGCGTGGCCAATTACGTTCTGAAAACGAGACGTTATTCCCTAAATAAATGAAGATCATCATACTATTAAGAAAAAAAAAATTGCTTGATTGTTTCTAATGTGTTTTCATGTTGATTTTGACTTTTTTTTTAACCACTACAGAGCAGTTTGAGTAAATTGTACTTGAATGAAAACAAACGTCGATTAATTTATTGACGCAGGCGGACAGGTGTGGAACATAACCTCTAACACAGATGAGTTAAATGTAAAGCCTTATTTGTTAAAACGAATTCAAACATGTTTCTTTATTATTTTTGATTCCCCTTCCTTCCAAAACACCCCTTCAGCCTTCCTGTCCTTTGCCCCCGTGACCTGAAATTGAACTCTGTGCCGAGCCAGAGGTCAGACGAGATATAACCATTCCAGCCAGTGACCAAAATTCACTTCCCATAATTTACCCAAGTTAAAGAATCACACACACACACACACACGCGCGCGCGCCCCAACACGTCCCCACCTCCATCCATACAGGCACCAATTATTGAGTCTGGCCAATCTAACAGGAAGCCATACGTTATCTGAATCATGCAGCATCCCTCAAAATCCGTTGGCGCACTCGCGCGCACGCACACTCTTACGCGCAGCAGTCCAGTCCCACAAATCTGTCCGCAAAGCTCTACAAATGTGCGCACACAGGGAGAGCAGCTATCTTTCATCAGTGTTTGTGTATATCTGAGATCTGTATCGGTTCCTCCTGATCTCCAGTCATCACTGCGGCTCCTTAATTACACCCTTCATTAACCCACATCAGCTCTCTGCATGTGTGTAACAGCCAGCCTGCCTGCCTGCCTGCCTGCGTGTTTCTGTACGGAGAAACAAAGGTTCCTGGTATTTGTGTGGACACATGAAAGAAGCAGCAAGGAATGAGAGGAGAAAAAAAAGAAATAAACTAGAACATGACAAATGGGAGAGGGTATCGAAGCTCCAAACCAATTTCTAAAACTGCCTTTTTCACAACCAATGTTCCTTTTAAGCCCCTGGGGGAAAGGGATACCACTGCTACAGTCTCCCTCTCACTTTCTATTTAGATGGGAAAGGAGAGAAAAAGACTCTTTGGCTGGTTTAGTCCGCCGAAGACTGGCACTCCCCAGAGAAAATGGGCAACATCACTTGTCTCTTCTCTGATAACCCCCCACCGCCCCTACCCCACACCGCCCGCCCCCAGCACCTTTCTTTTTTTCCGCCCCCACCCCTCAACACCAATGGCCACAATTGAAACTGCTTTATTACAGACAGCCATTAATTGATGGCGAGGGAAAACATGGAGACAGAGGGAAGTGGCAACGTTTAGTCTCTGAAAGGGGGAGCAGGGCGGGGGGGGCAAATAGGTATGAGAGACTTAAACACACGAGGAGAATTGAAGACACCTGGTTCTCGTCAGAGCACCCTTCGCCCAGCCACACACACACGCACGCACGCACGCACACACACACACACACACACACGTTGAGGTCTGTTAGGATTTATCCTGCTTACATTTCTCCTCTGCTATGCATCATTTCACGTCCACACCCGGCACCTCAACAAAGTGCCCTGCGCTCTCTGCTGCTGCTGCACTCTCACTTTTCCACTTCTTCCTCTTCTACTACTACTGCTCCTCTGCTCATTGTCTTCCCAGCCTCCCGCCCACCACCCCCACCCCCTTACGCACACTCCTCGATGATGGGGCAAACCTAGTCATACCCCCTCGCACCCCCCTCTCTCTTTTTGCTTTCTTCCTTCCCCCTGTCTTCCTCCTTTTCTGCTCAGTTCGTTCTGGGGAGGCAGACAGGCCACATTCCACAGGGAGGCCCAGGCGCCCTTTTCTGACACGTCTCAGCTTTACACCCCTCCCTCATCCCTCTGTTTCTTCTTTCCAGCCCACAAATGCCCCCCAATCCCCATGCTGCCTCTTCACTTGTCCTTTTACCTTCATTTTCTCTGAATGAGGGCTCACGCCAAGTCAGACCGGATGAAAAATTTGTAAGCATGAGTCTTGATAACAGCTTTCAATTATGATTTAAGTCTAAGACAATTTCTGGTCTAAAACCATTCCAGTGTCGTTCTGTATGTGTGGTCGAGGTTGTGATCCTGCTGAAAAGTGAACTTCTACCCCAGTGTCAAGTGTTTTGCGGGTTCAAACAGGATGTCACCATAGCATGATGCTGCCACTTCTATCTATCTATCTATCTATCTATCTATCTATCTATCTATCTATCTATGCTGGCTGTGATTTCTCTCAGGTTCCCAGGGGCCTTGAGGTAAAGACAGTTTTATGTTCTGACAACATGGCACTGTCTGCAGTTCTGTGTGTCGGTGTGCACACTAAAAAAAAAAACAAACAAGCGTCTTTTCCGCTCCAGTGCCCACCGGCATGGTGTTTAAGCACAAACTGTGGTTTTTCCGCACTGCACCTTCTGAGACTGAAATATAAAATATTTTGTCTATACATGAAGCAAAAAGAGGAAGTTCTCCATGTATTTATTTTTCAGTATTTAAAATAAAAAAAAATTAGACACAAATTGGAGAGACAATGTTTTGGTTTGTAATCGTTTCATGCTAAACCTCTTTCATGGAAACCGAAACATCTTCTTTTCTTCATATTTAAATGTCAAACATGAGACGTTTTTATTGTATTTTTTTTTTTCATTGTAGTCTTCACAATGAAATTACAAGTGGACAAGAACTGAAGCAGTAGGAATCGGTTTTTCATTTCAAAACGCTTGTTTTCGTTACGCGGGCCGTAAGCCTCTCGCGTTGATTGATCCCTTTTTTTGTAAAACATAAAACAGGTTTTATAAAGTAAAGTCCCGTCATATCATAAATTTGTTCCGTCTTAAAACAAAGACAGATTTTGTCATCTCTTAATGCGGTTTCAGTGCTTTAGTGCTTACATTTAAATTGAAAGTTTGACTTATTTGATCGTCATCCAAAGAAGAAAATGAGAGATTAATTAAAAAGTCAGCTGGTTGTTCTCCAGAGCAATCCCATCTGTGCTCTTAACTTGCAGGGAGGAAGACAGTTTGACAGGGACACCTGTAATAGCCTTGTAGAAATAAAACAGCACAGACAGGCAATTCCAATGATTATACCATGATCGCAGAAAACCCATCCGACACCAAGAATCACTACGATGTACGTAGATATGAAGAAGCGGTCAGATATGTTGTAAAAGCTCACCACAGGAAACCCTTCAGACGGGCTGGTACAAACAGAAATGAGGATCTATGGCAACCAACTGTGTGTGGATGTAACATTTCGTGAACCGTGTGCTGGAATCTGGAGGAAAGGTTGTGCTTGTCTTTTGTGGTTTACAGAAAATAGAAGGAAAAATAAGTAAAGTTAGAGAGGGGAAGAGAAAAAGATGGAAAGTGAGAGGGAGCGATGTTCGTGGTCGGTAACCCGCTCAAAAGAGGAAATACCAGGTGCACACACACACACACACACACACAGGTGCAAAAACACAGAGGCCGTAGACGAGCATAAAGACCTGCTTTGTATCAACTAAATGTTTGGTGTTAATCTGTGTGCATTTGTGCATATGTATGTGTGTTCTGGAGCTTGCTGAGAAAGCAGGGTGAGGATTCAGTCACGGGGAGAAAGAGGAGGGAGGAAGAGGGACGAGAGTGAAGGGCTTCAAGTGTTCTTCACTCACCTAAGGCTCCGCCATAATAATTAGAGGGAGTAATTTTAGCTTGGAGGAAACCATACATATATTTTTTCCTCTTCTCTGCGTTTTCTTAACCGAAGACAACGCAGACGGGTTTTAACGAGCCCAGAACACACTCTGACTCTTTGTAGCGAGCAGATACTAAAGTCTGACAAAATATCCGAATAAACTATCACTTTATGCAGTACTAGAACTTGTTCTGCACATGCTAATGTTTTTTTTTCTTTTTTTGATCAAGAAACGGTGGAAACGTTTAAGTTGAGTTCCAAAAGACGACTTTATATGTGGCTCTTGTTGCTTTGTGTGCTAAACAGTTTTGCCACCACAACTGCAGCGGCAAATATTTGACGTTTCTTTAACATTTGGAGAGATCTACTTTGACTATTCAATGCGCTAATAGAACTTAAAAAAGTGAAGGCGTGGTTTAAAAAAAATAAATAAAATAGGTGACTGAAACCGTTTGCGATGCGATTGTTGATATGACTGCCAACTACAAGCCTGTCAGAGAAACTTCAGTGATGTTTTAAAATTTTTATTTTCTCATCTCCATGTACATACATTTTTAAACATTTTCCATAATGGGCATCTAAAGTCATCTCCTCTGACATATAAGAAAGGCAGAAAAGTGACACGTTCCAGAGTGAATGTCTCCCTTTTCTTAAATAAATTGTAAGCAAATCCGAAAATATGCTTCATCTTTTGAACGCCACATTGTTAAGCAAATCAACAAGAACGAGCAGGTTTCCATCCATGTTTTGGACAAATGACAAATATGCATTTCTGTTGATGAGACACTTTGTGAAAGTACCATTTGTGTTGGCGTGTGTTTGCGTGTGTGTGTGTGTGTCTGTCTGTGGGATGTGCGCAAGTGATTTGTGTAATGGCCCAGATCCTTCAGGAAAGCAGTCAGCAGACAGTTATTTGTGTTTTAATGAAGGAATCGGAAACATGGAAAAAAAAAAAAAAAAAAGAATGCAAAGTTTGATCCAAGATATTCCGGGAAAAGTTTTGACACAATGGACAGTGTGAGTCTGAGTCGGCACATAAATGTTTGTGCAAGCAAGAGTCGGTCTGACACGCAGGAGAAAAAACAGCATTAATTTCTGATGCTTCAAGCTGACGCGTTAAACACAAACAAACACCACTTCATGAATCAGTGGAGGGGGGAAAAAAAATAAAAAATAGCAGACAGAGCTGACTCCCACAACTTGTGACACACAAGTTTACACTTCTTGAGCATCAAAGTGTCTTTGGAGTGTTTGGGTCAGGCAGAGATGTTGAGCTGGCTCTTTTCACATTTTGAGACGTTTCCTTCTGTTTCCATGAAATAATATATCAACGGGAATCTTGTGTGCGTGCATTTTTATGGTGGACAGAGTCCCAGTGGAATTAGTTGGCACATTGAGAGTGGGAGGTTATTAAAGAACTGACGAGCAAAGCTGTGGAAGCTGTTCGCTATTCGCACAGGAAAGACACCGACAGTGAAAAGAGGCTGGCCATCTAAATGTTGGCACATCTGTATATGACATCACAGCCTGGTGAGTAGAAGGCATGGGACGGTTTACGCTATGGCAAGGTATTAAAAAAGTTATGGTTTTTAAGAACATTGATGAATTTTGCATTTTACTGTCCGTGCGATTTAAAGCCAGTGTTTTCTTCTGCTATATTTGAAGTTACAAAGTAGTGCAGCGCTGGCTGTCCCCCACCTGAGTAAGTGTTTCATTTTTCTGACACATCTTACAATTAGAAAAATATTTAATTAATTAGTTGATGCCTGTCATAAAGTTTGAGAATAAAAAAAAATACAAACGTTTTTTTTTTTTTTTTTGAAGTAAAATGATAGGAATCGATCTTCATCCGTCCCCTAAATTTGAATGTTTTGTGGCATTACTGTCTCTTATTTTACAGTGAACGTGGAGGGAAGTGTAAGATATGCAGTGATGAACCCAAAACTGCGAGTTGAGGACAGTCGGATCAAGGACTATAACTTCATCGCATGATCCGCCTCTTCAACCACCTGAACAAAACAGCATCCTTCTTGCCATGGCTTTTGCTTTTTTGTGCATAGACAAGCTTCTTTTTTTGCTACATCACTGAACGAGACAGAGAGCAGGCACCAGCGGACGTGTGCAGTAGGATGTACCTACAGTGCTGACAGAAAATGCCAAATTCCCATAACGTCATCCGACTTGTCCATGATACATTAACATGTGTGCCAAGCACAGGATGGGTGAAGTAATCTGTAAATATAGAAATGAGCTGGTTCCAGATTCCTACAAGAGCCGAGCAGCAAAACTGGATTTTTTTTTTCTTCTTCTTTGCTTTAAAAAGCCCTTAAAAGCTACATTTAACCGGCGATTATTCTGGATTTTTGCTGTAGCCTTTGTATGAAAATAAAATACACAAACATATCTCAAATATATTATTTTACTCACAGTGGAAGCAATTACTGTTTTACTGTTTCAAGTAAAAGCACTTAGATAATATGAGCATTTTTTGTTGTTGTTGTTGTTGTTGCCGTTTTAAATTCTTGTGTAATTGTTGTATGCCAGGACACCATGAAAAAGTACAGCACTTTACTCAAGGTTATTACAACAGTAGATAAACGTGCTCAGGCCTGTTGTGTACAAATTGTTCTGTACAATTTGCTGTGCATAAACGTGTTGCACAAGTTACTGATGTTGTAAAACAAAAAAAACAAAAAAAAAGAAAGTCTTCCTCTGTATGCATCTCATATGAACTGGAGGACACACAGGGGCCAATAAGCTCACACACACACACACACACACACACACATACCTGTTGCTGCTGCAGGTGCAGTAAGTCGACCGGACTGATCTCCCCATTGGTGTCTCCATTGGACCCACCCTCTCTGCCTCCCCCTCCATCAGATTGGCTGCTTAGGCTGCTGACTCCATTTTGGTTGGACGGTGTTGTTCGAATGGTCTCAGAGGCTGATTCCACCATCATCACTGGCACCTACATGGAAAGACATGAAAGGAGGAAGATCAGACTCAAGTGATCACAACAGATTCAGTAAAATGCTTATCTGACTAAAAACAAGCATAACAGGAAGATTGACAGATATACAGCATGGGACTGTGTGTGTTTATCTAATATTTAAAAAAAAAAAAGACTTTTGGGGATTAACTTTTCACACACAATACAAAAAAAAAAACACCTTTGGCAGAAACTTTTTTTTTTTTTGTACTCGTGTGAATGTGGGCTCCGACACTCATGGATTAAGATCAGATGAGCAGCAAAATTTAAACTGACAAGGCTCTTAATACTCCACTATACAGTTAAATAACACACACATTTCTCCAATAATCAGATATGGCATGTGTGCGCCGTGTGCAAGCCGGGATCAGGCTGGTCTTTGAGACAGATCTGTTTGATGCACCTTCAGAGGGGCCTCCCTAATTAGAGCGTGTTCCCTGCACAAAAACCTGACAAAACGAGCCGTTCCTGGATGTGTTGTTGTTTTTTTTTTTTTTTTTTGAGAAACAACGCCTCGCAAACACACAGGAGCATTTGCCATCGTTAGGAGCCAAAGCGTGGGAGAGCGGAGACGTACGCACACAGAGCGCACACACGCACACTCACAGCAAAACAAAACAAACCTTCACACAAGAACGCAGGGGCTGTGAGCTCCTAATGACGGCCTCTGTCTCGTCTTTCTGCCTCATCCAGTTTTGGAAATTAGCGCACACAAGTGCACACTTTTAAAGGGGGAAAGTTCGGCTGCTTTTATTCCAGCTACCTGGAGTGGGTACACAAAACGCCATCGAGGCATTCTACCCGCCTCCTGTGTTGCGACTGTGTGTGATTTTTCAGAGGCGTACAAGCCATGCCTTCTGGGGAAACAATAAAAGCCATTTCATGAGAGGATCTAACTTTTCTTTTCCTCTGAGGCAGGAGCAGGTGAACTTGTGTGTATGTGTGTGTGCATATATATATATATTTATTTTTTTTTTCTGTGAGACTGACAGCGGGTGCGGGTGTGAGAGATTGCTGGTGGCTTTGTTAATGGAATGCTGCCAGATGCTTGCAGACGGACAGGGACCTGAGCATATTACTGAGTGTGGGATACAAGCATGTGCAGGCAGATGGGCTGGTGGGTGTGCTTGTTAAACGGGCCACTCTTTCAAAGGACAAAAACACATTTTTCTTGCTGAGGTGGCGTCCTGCTAAGTCGATAGCTGTATTATTTTCCTAAACTTTTCACATTACCTGATGATCTGTTCTGCTGACTGTTGTCATGAGGACGTTTCACAACAATTTGCAACGTGTTTTATTTGAAAGTACTAGTCACGGCAATGATTTGAAATTTTAACAACGCATCTGTGACAAAACAAATGTTGCTTTGTGGTTTTTTTTTTTTTTTATTGAACAAGTCTTGCCCGGATGAAAGTTAAATCTCAGTGTCTCTAAAACAGAGTTGTTGCTAATCAAAAATATTTCCAATACTAGATACTAAACCTTTAAGCTTTGTATCTATTGGTTGAATATAATGATGTGGTCAACAGTCGTCTATACCGAAGCTTCATCTACTCCATGTTATTTAGTTTGACTTTCTAAACTGAATCTTAAGACACTACACTTGCTGATTCGAGATCCAAAGTAAGGAGGCTAATTCCAACCTTTGGGAACTACTGATTTAAGCCAAAGGAAAAAAAAATCCAACAGAAGAAAGCTAAAAGGAAGCTGTTGAAAATATTTAAACAAAGTCAGAAAGGAAGTTTGGATGACCTCCAAGTTTTTGGCAATAAGAAAGTTTATTAAATCTAATGTGTTACTCTGCCAGCCAGTGAACTTTGCTCAGCTGAACCAAAACCTGACAGTTTCCAATAGTTCAAACCTTCATCCAGTAAAGGCAGCACCACCTGACAAATGACTAATCTAGTGGTGAAGCATAAGATTTGCTATGAATGTCTCTAATTCTTAATGATTAAACTCGATGGTGGTGTGCGACGCCCTTTTAGGTGTTTGCTATTACAGCTAAAAGGGCGTAATAGCAATTATGGTTGCTACACTGCTAATAAGGAAACTTCCCTTGGCGGCAACCCAGCGTATTTGTGCCAGAACCAGAGATGGCGTTCTTGAACCACTGCCTCCACAACGTCCTTAAACATCAGCTTGACGATGTGCGCCGTCACATGGATGCCGCAAAGCCAGCTAACCTTTACACAAGTGTGCTTTTGTGTGACTGTCTCGGTTGGCAGCTCGGAGGCGGAGTAGCTACATCCTTACTCCAGCCACCTGTGACGCCTCAGTCCTTTCAGAAAATCCACAGAGATGGCAAAAACAAAAAAACAACAAAAAAAATATGGCTGGGTTCTGACTTCAAAGCCTCTTTCGCAACATGGTTTTGTAGTAAACACACAACTACGAACTTCCTCAACCACCATGATTTGGTTCACTTGAAATCGCACAATGTGATCACAGGCAAAGTGAGCATGTAGATCATGTAGCTGAGATTGTGGAATCAAATTGGCATCGGCTTACAAATTGTGGCCTCCACCTGCAAAGGATTTTCCCCAAGGCTCAGTGCTGTTTTTTTTTACACTCTTCACTGTTCAAATGCAACGCTTTAAATCCAAGCAAAGTTGTTAAGCACTATCCTTGGCACGTTATCGTCTTGATCAAATTCTGCTGATCAAAGCGCTTGAACACTGGAAGATAATACGCTGCATCTGTTTAGTCTCAACCAGCACACTAAAAAGCAGCTGTTGCTGTCTTTCCCGTCTAAAATGTCACACTTATTTAGCAATCTCATATTAAACCTCCTTGTTCACAGTGATAACAGGTTTAGTACTCCCTCCGGACATGGACCAGGGGGAAGGGGGTAATATTGGTGGGGCAATTTTAACCCTCCATTCCTGGTCCCTTCAGTTGATCCAGAGGTGTGATAAATGTGTGTAGATCACAAAACAAAAACAAAAAAACTAATTTCTGAAAGAGGCCTCAGTGTGTTGCGGAAAATGCTGTTGTATTCCCGGTATCGATACTTCTGAGAATCCAGGACTGAGAAGTGAAGTGTTATTGCGACATTTAAGGTTAGTCACTTTAACGTTGGACCTCACTCCTCTTGCTACTCGCCTCCAACCCATCCACTTCCTCTTCCCTCCAGACCTCTCATGGGTCAAATTACTCCCCGAGGCAATATTATGAAACGAGGCATAGTGCTGAGTGATCAGCACATCTTGCCACACAGTCCACTGACTTTGCACTGCAGTAGAAACTCCTCACATCATCACACATTTCACCGAGCATGAATCACCAGGCTGCTATCTAGCCTACGCTAAATCGAGCCGTCCTGTAATGTACTGTACACCCATCTGCTTCTTACTCTTCGTCATTGACCTTATTAGCGGCGAAGACGAGGCCGATAAAGAGACGGAGCTCACAGGTGGACAAGGACCTAATGGGAAAGCGGGGTTTGTGCACGGCTCACGCCCTGCTTTCGCACCCAGTCACTGTGGGGCTACGCTCGTCTAAAGGGTGTGTACTTTGTCATATCCTGTAATGGGTGTATATAAGCTGGTGTAATGGAGGTCGGGAAAAAGGCAGGGGCATAAATCTACCCTGAAGTCTTTGATTAGGGTTATGATACACACATACACACACACAGAGACGGCTTTAAGTGTTTCTGGCAGTGAAGAGGAGCTACCCGTGCAGAGGCCTGCCTCAACCCGCCGTCACTCTTTCTGCATGTCTTTTTCTCGCACTTTCAATCTCCCCACATGCTAAAACCCCCCTCTCTCTCTCTCTCCCTCTCTCTCTTTTGAGCTGAACCCCTGACCTGAGAGTGTGTGTGGAGAGACATTCCCACTACCCCGAGGGGACTGAGCGAGGGAGGGGCACAGATCAGAGAGATAAAGAATGTTTGGAGGAGAGGGAAATAAAAGGCCTTTTTTGCCTTTTAATTGGGATAGCGAAGACAAGAAGCGAAATGGGACTCAACATGTTTCTGATGACTCTGGCATATGCATGCTTGTGTATGCATGTGTGTGTGTGTGTGTGTGTTTGTCCAGGAGGGCTGACATCTACCTTTGTACTGTAATGGATTAGCTCACAGCAAGCACAGAGTGCATGTGTTTATATGTGCATCTGTCGTGATTGATGAGCGGGAGAGGAATTAGGATGAGTCCTGTTAAGACACGCTGCTTGTTCAGAAGTTCCCGAAAATTTTAGCACTATTAATAATCAGAACTCATCGCTCCCGCTTCTTCCCACTGCTGCTCGCCCTGGGTGTTTAGAGTTCAAACAAGCCGAGCCAAATGCCTAGTGAGCCAGCTCACCGTTGCAGACTCTCTGGCTTTGTCCGAGGGATTGGCCCTGTCAGATTCCTCTTGGTCACCGCTTGTCAGCCATGGAAAGCCAGACCAGATTTACTTTTTTTGGGTGCGCAAGAGGGGGGAGGGAGCGAGTTGTATACAGCTTGTATTTATGTGTGCATCTGTGTTTACAGCAGCTTAGCAAGATAATAAGTCTTTATCATGTTATGCCTCATGTGGGAATATTTGCAGCAGTCCCAGAACGCCTGTTCTGTTTCCTCCGCCTTGCATCAGCTCACAGGAACGCTGCTTATTAGGCAAAGAACTGAGAGAATAAGACTGGGAGGGAGGGCACGCATAGGAGGGGTAGAGGGTGGAAGGGTACAGGAAAAAAAAAAATGTCTGTGCCAGTATCTACACTCTATCATCCATTGACTTTAATCTGACTATTGAATTATCTTTCCTGCACTCTGTTTGCTGACTTTCTCCCCTCTGGTTACGGTAGCTGGTTCAACCCTGGAAAACATTAAAGTCTTCAAACCTAAAATAGAATCCACATAGGTTATTCCTATCATCTTTGATAGTTCAATCAATATTTGTGAACAAGAGAGAAAGACTCTCCTGGAGACGGCATATCAGAGAGCTGGGAGCCAAACCCGTTTTGTAATCAGGCAGCAGAATCCTGAGGAGCCTCTGTTGACTTGTGAATTTATAAAGTATTTGGTTTACTCTTCGAGTGACGGAAGTTTTCTCCAGCTTTAGGGACCCTGGACGAATGTGTTGCCATCCTTCATCCCTTTGCTGCACAGTACCAGAAAACTGTGTGTAATCAGAATCCTATATTTAGACATATTTGGCAACATTCTGTGGTCCAGAACAACCCAAACAGCCATGGTGTGTACACACATAGCCCTCTTGTTAATATAAGGCCATTTTAAAACTGCAGCTACAAAGGAACACGATCCATATCAGTTGACTGGCGTTTCAACCCAACCAGGTATATCATAACCAGGTATAGTCACACTATAGGGTTTTCATATTTTGTCCAATCTGAAAATGTGTTTGAAAAATGCTAAAAAAGGTAGCAGTCTTTTGTTCTGCAACAAATAAATTATACAAATCACTTTATTATGACTGCAATCAGCGCTGCCGCTCCCCCGAATCCTGCTGTAAACTTCTGGGGAAAACTAGGTTTGCACACTTTTCTTGTGCTTACAAGAAAGACTAGATTTGGCAATATCCTCCAGTTGTGAAAACATGGACGGTGGGCGTGGAAACAAACTAAAGGAGCACAACTGATCACTCTTTGTATAGAGAGGCTGCTTTCAAACTGCATTTAGTGAGCTAAAACTCGAATGCCTGTTACACAGTGAACTGCCGGTCAATAACCTGAAAAGATAACCCCACTATTTATCTATCCAGATAATATCAGATTGTTGTATTTGTCTTATTGTACAGCAGTTGTTATTGTTTTTTTTGTTGTTGTTGTTTTTCAGTTTTAAATGCAAACAATTATGTAACATTAAAGATTGTATCTCAAAATGTTTTTTGTTAACAATGTGATATAGTGCAATTTGTTTGTTTTAGTCCAAATTACAAGAAATTAACCAAAAGCTATATGTGAATTTATTAAAGATTTTATCAACCCCGACTTGATGGGGATTTATTTCATTCTGAATAGCATTCACAATTAAAATGCATCCCTGTAGTATGCGTCTCTGAGTCCAGAAAAACTCCCTATTTAGTATCAGACAGGCAGCATTAGGATTTGTAAAAAGTGTCAAAGTATTAGGGGCTCCGCTTTTTATTTATGCTTTTGACAGGAACATGAGCTTTGACATGAAGACGAATTGTAATTTAGCAAACACAAGTTACACACCCATATTCTCACACTGCAGCTCTTCAAATCTGGCATGCTACCTAAACCATGACGTTGGCCCTGAGGGTGTATGATTAAACCCCAAACCCAGGATAAAACCCCAGCGACCAAATTTGGGCTCTTATGTCGCCATCAATCTTGTTTTACGTTTACATATAAGACAAACAAGAAAAACAGAGGAAAAAATAGAAATGTCTTGAACAGTGACTTGCATTGTGGCATAGAAAACAATAAATACGTTAGTTATTCTCATTCACATATCCACGCAAGCTAACCATTTGAACTAGGGGATTCCTATGCCTAAAAAGACAAGTTGAAAGGATTTGCTTAAAACACACAACCACATAATTTTCCCTATATTTTCCAATAAACAGCTATAAGCATTCAGTGCAATAACCAACATATACTGCTTAATCTGTTCTGTCTGGGGGGATGCTAAAAAGGTGTGGTATTTTTGAGATTCAACGCGATGATTAATAGAAGGCCAGAGGATGGCAAAAACATTTAATCAAAACCGATACACCAAAATATGACAGACAAGTTTGCAGCAGAAAACCAGACCAGACAAGTCAGGTAAACTTTCACACAGAGCTAAAGTCAGCTGCTAACAGCACTCCCTCAGGCCTCTTTGGCTTCAAGCCATCGCTAGCATGTTGGCTAACAGCATCTAGCTAATGCTAGGTGTCTACGGGTGCCCTGGCCCGACTCCAGCGCTAACAGGTGAACTCCGTTATTCTAGACAGATAGTTAGCTGAGAGCCCGTATCTACAACAGACTGCCTGGAAGGTTATAAAGAGCGTTGACAACCTAGAAGGAGAATATAGTGGCAATAGCCTCCAGGTACGACCTCGAGTGTGCTGTGCAGCTGCCTATAAAGGTTTTCTGTTGGTGAGTGGAGAGAAAGAAGGGGTTGATTGTGATGATCTCTTTTCTCAGGCAAACAAAGGTTTGTTTGTTTGTTTGTTTGTTTGTTTTATTATTTTTCTATGACTGTCTGCCACATGACAATTTGACTTAACTGGAAAAATGAGTTTTAACACAGAAATGTTATTGTGACTACAGAGTCAGGATGAGGACAGCCTACATCACTCAGTGACACCCTCAACAAGGACAGTAAAGAAATAAACTGCTTATCTACTAAAGAAACTGGATGTTCAGAGAATCCCATTTCCACCAATGTTAATGGGAAGTTGAGTGGAAGGATAAACTGGATGGAAAAAGATAGAAAATCAACATAGCAAAAGGCTGCAGTCTTGAAGTGATTGTGAAGCAAAGCCCATTCAAGAGCTTAGGTTGTGACGTTTTCACTGTCAGTGATGATTTGAAGAGTCGTGTCACCTGCTGGTGTTGGTCCATTGTGTTAAATAAAGTCCCGGGTTTAATCATTTGTGCTGGATTGGCCAGTGAACATCTGTTATCAAAAGCACAGGGGATCTATGGAGTGCTTGCACGAGAAGATGAGAGTCACTTAAATCAACAATGCAGAAAGCTGCTATTAAAGCAGCCTGGGCTTCCTTAATGCCTCAGCAGGGCCACAGGTTCATTTCCTCCTATATTAAACTGTATAGTTTGTATTAAATCTTATTTTGGTTTCACTTGATAATAACATTCTACTTTTCTGAGAAGCTAAGTGGCGGCAGATTTAGGCAGCAGGCTAAATGTGCCAATGGGTTATTAGTTGTAACCCTACATCTGATCTATACTATAATACTATAAGCTTAAATTAACTTTTCTGCGATATTCTAACTCTTATTGATGTACAGTACAATACCATATTTGTACCTTCTCCCCCTCCTCCTAGGCATGCATCTTTGTTTGCTCTTGCATGTGTGAACTGTGAGCCTGCTTCGGCCGCCTGCACCTCTTTGAAGACAAAGTCCCTGTTTACAGAGCCCATAAAGATTAGCCTCCCTCAGTCAGGTGGGTTCTGGAGCCATAGGTAAACACACAATGCATTCCGCACCGGTGAGATCGCTCCGTATGTGTATGCGTGTGTGTGTGTGTGTGTGTGCGTGTGTGTATATGACCGGGGCAAACATCCACTCCTGCCTTCACCCTGACCGTTACTTCAGAGTGCAGTAAGTGATTTACCAGCTCGCAGACTGCCGTCTGTTCGAAAAATGCTGGAGACAGACACAAAGATACACACAAATATTTGTAGAGGGAGCGGACTTCATGCGCACCTCATTTATCTGGAAATCGAGCGTTGTACATTCTTAAAGAGGTAAAGCACGCGTGTGTGACTCACATTTGCGAGTTGGAAATTTACCTGCGCTCACAGGGGTGGAAAAAAAACCCAAGAAAACCCTGTTTTCACCTTAATTTCTCAGCTAGCAGAGACAAGAGGTCGGCTGCGGCGTCGAATATCGCTAAGGCCGTATTTAACATGGCAGTACAGAGGTGAGGAGGAATGCAGGGCAAGAAGTGGAAGAGCCGTTTAAAAAGGCAATGTGCCTTTATTTGGATCTAAAACCAGCTAGAGCGCCGCAGAGCAATTAGCAGCTGAATCCTATGAGAGCTCTTTATTAGAATGACCTTCACTGCGAGGGTAGGTGGGGGCCAGGGAGTGGGGAAGAAACACAGGAAGAGGATGGAAAATTTGGAGGAAAACATAAGAAAAAAAGTCATTGGGGAAACATATGCATGACATGAAGGTAAAATAGATGAATAAACCTTGGAGCTTGGTCAAAATTCATCGTAATAAAAAATAATCAAAATTCTGACGGTATGATTTCATCAAGTATCACAGTTTCCTGGTGTTTACATAAAAATATGAGCAGGATTTTTTATTTATTTATTTTTATCTAAATGTAACACTTTTTCCCACTGCTTTTAAATTTAGGAGTAAATTTGAAGCGCTTATTTTTGATTTTTCTATGGTCTTTTTACAAAAACGTAAGTAGTTAGCCTGGGTATCTGCTGTTGTAGGGCCCACAGTCAGCTGATAAACAGAAATGCTGTTTGTAGATGCTGATATTTTTCTGTGACCGGAAATGTTTCAAAACAGCTGAAGTAAGAAAAAAGTATAGTAGTGCCACTTCAGCGACTTGACTGGTTATGCAAAAGATGGCGGAGAAAGCGACACTATTCAATGTTTCACGATGCCAAAGAAAACTCCAGTTACTCCGTGATAATAGTATGATTGAAAAAAATGTAAAGCTTTGAAATCAAAGTCATAGTAACATTGCTAACATATGTTTATTCTTCCTATTCTCCGCTAAAATGTTGCTCTATCGCGGCCTAAATGATTTGTAAGTCTTTTTACTTCTTACGGGAGGAATAGAGCTCCATATCTATGCAGGTACATGTGAGAAAAAGGACTCCGTCCGCCTAATATTTAACAAGGAAGTGATCTACTGCTAAATCAGATTTTCTACTATTGTCATTGAGAACATCGCCCAGTTTTTACATTTAATTAAATGGGATAAAAACCGAGGAAGAAATAGATAAAATAAGAAATGTATTATATGAAATGGTAAATGTGCCAACGGTTGCCTTTAGCAGAGAAATAATTTCATTTATGATCAAAATTTGCATTACAAGGCAGATGAAATGATTTAATAATACCTGGAAAATGGGCAACAGCAACTTTCAATAATAAAGAGCGACAATGGGTTTAAAAATAGTGCTTTTAAAAAAATAAATAAATATCAAAGTGGACATGATATAATTTTATACATCGGCTTTCAAGTCGGGCACTTCGCATTTCCTAGTTAATTAATAGATTGGATCAGAGCGAGTTTAATCAAATATAATTGAATAAGTCCACAGTAAAAAAAAAAAAAAAAAAACAGGCCAGACTTTAAAGGAGACATGCAGAGAGAATGATAGCATGTCCAGTTCTCAAATTAATTGAATTTTAGTACTTTTGAACTTGGTCCAAGCTGTTGCAGAGGTAATTAATTCGTATCCTATCCAAAAGTGCTAAAACAAGATGATATCCCTAGGCATTATGTAGGGATGAGCACGGAAACAAAGTTTTTTTTTTTCTTTTTTTTTGAGAGGGGGTAGAGGGGGGACAATGTAATAAAAATAAACACTGGTGTCTGCCAATGACAGCCCCTATAATATATTGCAGATTGTTGTTAGTTTTATGTTCTTTTCACCCTTTTTCTCCTTTTGTCTTACAGGCCACAACTAAAAACATTAATAATTTCTCAGGCAGTTCTCATTGTATTAAAAAATGTCTCCTTTATAATTTATCAGAGAAAGAAAAATCTTTGTTATAGTGACAAGCGTGCTAATTAATAGAAGTAGAAGGAACATTGAGAGAGTTCATACTAATTTGGAACATGCTAATATTAATAGAATAATTTATGGTGTAGTATAAATAAATTACAAGGGTAATGCGTTTGAAAAAGGGATGCCTTCAGTTCAATTTAGGAAAAAGAGTGAAAAAAATTGTCTGGCTCTTGGACAGGGGCATTAATAAGAGAGCTATTTCACCAGAGCAGAAAAAGGAAGAGACAAACTAAACATGCGCCGTTCACTTTTAAAATGCATCAATATTTCAGTCTCTTAATGAAAATTGGATGAAGAACACTTGTATTTTCCCGCCTTGTTATTTTCATTTGGAGTTAAAGGACTTGTTTAGTGGTGAATTTGTGCGGAATCTGGAGAAGGGTGCTGCATATTTAATTCTTTTTCTTTCTTTTTTTTGTTTTTTTTGTTTTTTCAGTCTTTAAAGAAGCTATCCTCTTTGGCTTTATGTAAACTAAAAGCTGCGTGCTAGGCAGGCTTCAAGACAGGCGGGTAAAACAAAAAGGGAGAGAGAAGTGGACTGGGTCATTACCGTCCTTATTACTCCTCATTAAAACACACCCATCACAGAACAGAGACATTTTCTGCGCACGTGTCCAAATGCGTGCGCGTGCACGTCCCTGGTGTCCCTGATGCGCACGTGTGCGTCCCCGTGCAGAAGTGACAAAAAAAAAAGAGAGAGAGAGAGAGAGAGAACAATATAATTGGAGAAATGTACGCAGTAATAATAGGTATTCACAAAATGATAATTCATATTAAACAGAGTGCACAAAGTCAGCCTCATTTGCATGTTTTAGATTATATGCATTTCAAAAGTAATTTCCGCAGGGCATATGAATGACATTAATTCCCGAGCGGGTTCTGCTATAGACCTCAAACTATCAAACACTCAAACATTTAACAGATGAAAAAAAAGAGGGAGCCGGTGCCTCGGCAAGGGGAGATTTCAAGGTTAAAGTATCTGAATGTTAATTTTAAACTTCTGTCTTGTTTTGTTTAAAGTCGCTCCACAGCCAAACTAAGAGTTCCGTAACTCAAAAATGTTTTGTTTTTTCTTCTTCTTCCTCTCGTTATTTCTCAGCCGTACCAGTCCGAGAGGGACACCTTCGCCTCCCAATCAGCCACCGTTTCCTCGCTCACACAGCACTCAGGTTCGTCTGGCCTGACGCACGCTGTGAGTCATGTGAACGCTCCACTCCAGAAGCAGACTGGCCCAGTCCAGCAGAGAGAAGGAGAAGAACAGTAGTCCAACGTTAGGTAACATTAGGCTGAGGGGAGAGAGGGAGAGCCGAGGAAAACAATGTGGTGACAGAGAGACAGAGGGATCCCTCTCCTCGTCCTTTTTTGTTCGGTGAAAGCGAGCTCGGGGCAGGAAGCGGGCTTGATGAGTGTGATTCCAACGGAAAACTCGAATTCCACAGACAACATTCTTTTCTCATTAGGGAATCTGGATCGCAGACGCTCTCGAGCGCTGGTGTATCAGACGGAGACGATGTGTGCCGTTATCCACCTGCTAGCCTGACAAGGACTTGGCAAAGGTGCAGATAACGTAGCCGGAGAAAAGAGGGAAGGAAAGAGCAAGAAGAAAGGGGGCCCGGCATGTCTGCGTCTTGTTTGTGGTTTGTCTTCATCTGCAAACAGAGCTGCTGCCGCTGTGAGCGAGTTAACATGTCATTATCTCATTATGAATTGATGGCTTCAGAGCAGGGGATTCGAGCTGTTTTGTTTGTGAGCGCTCGGTGACTGATGCTAAGCAAACACAACAACCACAAAACATACAGGCGCCGGAAGATGAGAAGAAAACTCCAGCAAACATACACACCCACACTGTTTAATAGTATCTCTCTGAACGTACTCTAATTTAAAAAGAAGGACCTGAGCCAGATGAGCGTTTGTCCTTCTTCAGCTTTTCTATAATCACTCCTATTGGAGTGACTGTCAACCCTTTACGTTTCACTCGAGAGTGACAAATGCTTTATGAACATTTAAATATTTGCAAAGGAACTGTCTGATAAATGAAATCAGGTCATTTTCTTTTGCCTCATTCTTGGTTCCAGAGACTGTTCAGAAACTCCAAAATCCAATCGGCTATGAGGCGAGAAGCTTCAGAGGTAACCATTTTCAGTATCAGATGTTAAAAATAAATCCAGAGTTGTAAGAATCCTTGTGCAAGGAAACCGAAACTGTTTTTGCTTCTTTCAGGCTGTGAGAGAGAGAGAGGAAGGCTTTCAGCAAGTAACAGGAAGGTTGAACGGAGCAGCGCAAAGTTGCTCTGTTTTATCCTTTTGAGTTTCCAACCTGCGTATGAACAGGAACAGCACTGGGTCTGGAAATCTTGGCAGCCCATTGGACATGTCAAAATTAGGCAAGGATCTACATTCTATAGGGGAAACACTGAATGATGTTTTAGTAAATCTAACCAAAACGATTGTTAATATAGGAAGTTAAGGCCAGTTTAAAATGTCAAAAGCATCATGATTTTTTTTATTTTTTATTTTAAAACACGAGTAAAACTCTGTTTCACAGCAACTCCTCTCTAGCAGCACTTCTACGGCCACGTAACTCTAAGCTGGTTTTTATCTTTAATTTATTCAATCCAAATTCAAGAAACTAAGAGTGTATACGGGAGAACACCTAGAGAAAAAAAAAACTCATTTTGGGGGGCCAGGGAGACATATTTGTTTCTCTCACATGATAAATTCCTTGTTTCTTTTTTTTTTCTTACCCCTTTTTCATTTCTTTCCCAGCCAGTCTTAACAGATCTGTTCATCTGAGAAAGATGACAGCAGAAAGAAAAGAGGATTAAATCCTAAAGACGCACGGACCAATTTACTGTGCCACAGGGCAGCTGTGGGGCGCGAGTATCGAACAGGGTCTGTCTGTCTTAACGAAATGACCATCAGGGTGCAGCGCTCTCCGCTGGTCCACTCTGCCTTATCGATGCTGCGCCGCTCTGTCCATTCAGCAGCAAAGAGCCTTCCTATGGCTGCAGCTCGGCTCCGGATCAATGTCACAAGGAAATGCAGGCAAACTGCTGCTAAACAGACCGGCCCCTGCCTGGAAGGCTCACGTTGCTTCCAGCTCCCCCCGGTTCAGATCGTTCCTCTAATGGAGGCCTCCGCTGGGGCCCCCGAGGGCCCCCTAACCACCAAAAACAGGCCCCTAAGGATTCACTCCCTCCTCCTTTTCCTTTTTTGTTATCTCCTCATCCCTCAATCGTTTTCCGTCCACAAAGCGATATCGATCTCATCCTGTTTAATCAGAAGTGTTGACTTGTGCTCGCACAGCTTCACTGCGAAAGCTGAATCTGCGCATTTTAGCCACTTACTGCAAAAGTCAAGCCTGACTATTTGGGGTAGCAAAATAAAATAAAAAAAAGAAAAATTAAAAAAATACAGAGAGTGGAAAAATCCCTCTCTTTCTCAATCCCAATAAACACCGCTGGGACCCCTCATTACACGGATCTTGACTAATCATTCTGCCGCATTTGTCTTCTGCAATAACGTTGAAAATAGAAAGGGATGAAAAAAAGGGGAGCGATGGAAAGAACCTGCATATTTGTCATTTCCGATTGTTTACCTTTTTCACGGCAAATTGATTTTTACATCTCCTGTTACTGGAAGCTGTGCGGGCCCGGCTGCCAGGCCCGTCTGACTCTGGCCTCGGCTGCCAAACCCATCCAAAGGGCTTTATGACCTGGCTCTCTGGAGGACTTTTAAGGCTTTCAACTCACAAGTCATTTCAGCGATACAATACTGCTTTTGTCCTGACCACCTTTGTTGTTTTCTTTCTCTCTCTGCTGACTCCCACTCTTTCTTTCTTTTCCCTCACTTTTCATCTCCTTGTTACCAAATCATTTTCCACCGGCTGAGGGGCTGGCCATGCAGACCTGGACCTACTTCTCTTGTCTATTCCTGTTTGTTTACAGAAGCCGGGTCAGTTCCGTCATGACAGGTTAACTCTCGATCCGAAAACCCGGAGTGAAGGAAATCCAACGAGCTAAATCCCCCAGATGACATTTTGAGGGCTGCTGTGGAGCGAGACCAGCTGAAGCTGCTAAGGGCCACTGTGGTGGCTGGGTGGTGCACTGTGGTCGGGATCTTCCTGGACTCTGGCAGGACTGAGGTTTCCCTACAGAGACCTCCAGTGAGCCAGGCAGCAGGCCTGAGCTAAACTGAGGCCAGAGCCAAGAATAGTCCCGAGTACAGAGGGCAGACCTAGCGGTGTGTTTGCCTGGTAAAACCCAAACAAACAACCTGAATTGGAGGCCTTGAGTGAGGTTCAGGCCAGATGCGAAAGAACAGCAGAAATCCACACAACATACGCAAACACCGCCGTGCGATACAACAGCGGCCGAAATAGACCTGCGGAGACAGATCTGAACCGAACCTTGCACACGCAGAACTGAGTCATGCCACCGTGCCTCGGCAGAGCGCACTTTTGTGAGCCTCTGCCCGACGCATGGGCCTCTCTCTCTGGGTGTGTTTGGTGTACGTGTCCTGCTCGTGCTAACTGAGGTTCCTCAAGATCCCTTCCATATTCACACTAATGAGAGAAAACGGCCAGCAAACCTCTGCTGTAATTACTCCCTAAGGAGCAAGGCTTCAGCGTGGCCACGGTACATGAATAAATACACACTTTGCACACACACGCACACACACACACACTAAAAATATACAGTGTGATGAAACATTGGAGACAGCAAGAGGCTGACATTTAAGTGTGTTTGTATGTTGCGCACAGGAACACGTGTGTATATTACTAGGAGTGAGATCATGTCATTATAGGAAATTTAAGGGCATCTGCTAATTAGGAGCGGGTCAAACAGGTAATTGCGTGTATGCGAAATAAAATGTACACAAACAAATATTACCACCCTTCTGCTCACAATTAGACTCGTCTTAAGTCTGCCTTTGTGGATGCAAAACTCAATTTTCAAGGTTTTCTGTCCATTTTGTGAAAAGATAAAAAAAAACAAACAATGTATGTAGTGAAGATTTTCATATTGATTTCAAGCTGTACATAGATGATCTGCAAAAATAGTAGATGGACAGATGGGTGGAAAAAAGACGTATTACTTCAAGACTATTTCCCATCTTATTATCTAAATCTATCCATACATCCATTGTCTATGCCTGCTTAAGGTTACAGGGGACAATACACATCTCAAGAGATTATTGGGCAAAATGAGTGGACTCCCTTTGTTGGATTTCAGATTCTATTTGTTTTTTTTTTGTTTTTTTCCATACTTATCCTCTGGGAAAAACTCAAAATCAAATTTCATGCTTTCTAGTCTTCACGGGAACACTGTAAAAATGCCGACGCCGTTTCGTATGAGTTCGCCTCGTGCATCAATTCAAATCCCGAGGAGACAATTGAACCGGCAACTTTTTGAAATCTCCATTCTTGCCAAAGATTCTGATTGCTGACTCTTCGTTTTCTGTAAAGCCAAGCCACAGAGCGATGTGCAGCAGCTACACGGCTCTGCTTCAGCTAATGCAAGGCGTCATAGCTACGCACCGTATTTGCTTATAGTCATGCACCGCAGCAGTGACACACACACACAACAAAATCAAACAATCCTTCTTGCCGTCTGAGAGCGAATTGTTCAGAAAGTCTCGGAGGCACACACACACACACACACACACACACACACACACAATTGGACGCAGACGCACACAAAAAAAACCCTGCCCTGTGTTTGTGGTGGCGACTCACAGCTGGTAACATCTGGATGTGTTTTAGCAGTGTTTACATTTCCAAAATGCTGAAAAACTAAAAACGAGAGACTGAACTCTGAAAAACACTGCAGGTGCCAGAGGACTCATAAAAAACGGAGCAAGTCCAAAAATGAAGATTGTTTAAAATCTATCAGTGGAGTTAGATCACTCACATACAAACACGTTCACACACACACACGCGCACACGCCCACACACACACAGATGTGCTTATTAGTGTTGGCCAACTGTAGTTATTGCCATAATCCAAGTCCAACAATAACTGACATCTGGTGCACTAACTGGCAGACTTGCAGCCCCTCCATCTCGGTTTTGTCCCTTTGAGCTTTCCTTACTGGAGTTGCTCAAATGAAAACTAGTGTTCACCAGCTGACAACCAGTCTTACGCACTCACCGCCACACACCACAAAGCAATTTCCTCCGACACACAAACACACACGCGCGCGCTCCAAACAGCTGCATTTCCATTTTGCTTCCCCTAAATGACGAAAACACAAAAATAGTTGGACTTCATTCAGTCTAATCAAAGCTGACATCGGGAACAGCGCTGGGAGATGACGTCAACAATTAGGCTTCACACACACGCACACACACACACACACCTACACACACAGAGGGAGAAAGTAAAGTGGGAGAGTCTATAGGATGTAATTTCAGTGATTGGGTGTAATTTACCGGTGCAAGTTGAAACCAGACAGGGCAACCTGAGTGATCCCTGGCACAATGAGCTACCAAACACACACAGGCGCCCCGTTAAGGTATAAAGGTACAATGGATATGACACACCAATGTTAGAATGCAAGGTTTTGCTATGTTAAAAAAAAGAAAAAATAGAAAAGAGTTATACCGTGCAATTCAACTGGAAACCAAACTGAAATCTTTTAGCTAGAAGAATAAAACATAATAAACTGAAACATACTTTTTAAGCCACTTCTGATCTGATGGGCTCTTAGAACTATTCATAAATGACCCCCTAACACCTTCGCTGAGCCTCCAGTTCCAGTTTAAGGAAAACTGCCCCACAGCATAATGCTGCCATCACCGACGTTCACCGTCGGTACGCTGCTCTTTTGGTTGCCTTTTGGAATTTGGCCACGCAGTTCAACCTTGTTTCTTCCTGCGATGCCCCACAACCAAGACTTATAAGGAAAAGAGGGAATTGGTGTGAAATTTACTACACAGCTCGACATTCCTGCAGCTCCTTTAATAATAGCGAAGGCCTCTTTGAGGAACTCCCTGACCCGTTTTCCTCTTCATCAGTTTTGGAAGAACATCCAGTTCTTTGTAATGTCACTGTTGCACCATATTTCTCCTTTTGATGGTGACTGTCCTCACTGTGTTCCATGGTTTATCTAATGCCTAGGAAATTCCTCCTTTTGAAAATGAGATCCCTCAGATACTCTCTGGACCGTTTCTTTCGCTGCGAGATGCGACTAAGAAATGTCGGGAAAAGCCGACAAGAACAGCAGAGCTTTTCTTGGGGTTAATCAGAGGTCACCTATAAGAGGGGGTGTTCACTTAAGCTTCCACATCACTTCAGATTTTCGTCGTTATTTTTTCTCCCTAAAAAAGTTTTGGTTTGCTTTTGAGTCTAGTTGTGGAGGTTACAGGTCACAGTACAGGTGGAAAAGGGTTCTGGAAGGATTTATGGAGGTCAGATTTCGTTCCTAACTCAAATTGGGTATTTTAACCGGTGTGTAGAAATTTTATAGTAACTTTATGCTCATCTGATAGTTGGTAACTTTGTTCTTAAATGGCAAAAAAATAAATTAAAATAAGAAGGCCTCTGGTATTTGAAATGTCTCAAAACAAAAATGTGCTTGAAATTAAGAGAAAGTCAAACACGTCCCATGGAAAAGTGTCCGTGGGATTGTTCTAATCCGCATAGGTATGCTCCGTTCCCATGGCCCACCATAACCTCACCTCACACACACACACACACACACACGCACACACACACACACACGCGCATTCATGCAAACGGAGGAGCTTATTAAAAGAACCTCGTGGCACATGGAGGTTTCTGATGGATTTAACATCAAGACTGATTGTTAACTTTTAGGACTCAAAAGACTTGGAGAGAGTGCTGAGAAAAACAGAGCTCTTAGCCAGACGCACGGATCACATGACAACCGGGTCGCCGCCACCGCCGCCGCTCCAGCAGCAGCAGCAGCAGCAAGGATCCCTGGGAAAAAAAAAAAAAAAAAAAAAAAGGCACAGCGCCATCACTTAGATCATAGAGACTCAACCGCCAAGCTGCAATGACGCTCTGCAGATATATCATATTTAGGTATGAGTACACCATTCATGTGCAGAGTGGATTTTGCTGTGAATATGCACATCACAGTCAAGTGTTAAAGGAGAAGAAGAAGGAAAAAAAGATAATCACCGTGAAATAAATTAAACCTATTAAGAGGAACGTATGCTCAAGGTGACAGAAGAAATTAATTTGGCTCAACTATTGAGACCCATACCTCCACCCCACTATAGGATTTCTACCAAACTAATTACCACGCTCCACTTTCAGAAATAATAAGGAAAGTGCTTAATAGGTTAGGATTCACCCCTGCATTCATATGTCCATTTAACATCGCTGCTTTTACGCCCACACACTCCTGCTTTAATGCAATTTCACATTTGCGATTTAAAATAGAGGAAAGAATTATATTTCAAGAGGTGCCGGGATTAGAATGCAAAAGCAGTGATATTAAAACACTCGCTGGTTCTCCATCTGAGCGTGTGTGCCGAGGCTTTCCGAGAAACTAAAGCTGAGGTAGAGACGTTAAATGTTTGGAGGGGTCGGAGGGGGGCAGGGGGGGGGGGGCACAGCTAATCGCAACAGAGGAATAGAATCGTCGATCTCTGATTAGTCGCCTCTCCTTGTATCTTAATGTTTCCCTTCCTCTGTTTAATGCGTGCTAGAAGTTAAATTTTTAAACAGCGCGCAGATACAAAAAGACCCCCAAGTGTGCGCTGCTTCACCACCGTCAGAAGTCTGTGTATCCAGTCAGCAATTCCCTCCAATTATAACGACTTCCTAATGCAACTATTGTTTCATCTCAAACATTTTGAAAAATTAAAATGACCCTTTTTTCTGTCTCTATTCTCCCCCCGTGTTAACACAGAATTAGCATTTCTACCTGCCCTCCCAAGGCTACGCAGACAGTCAAAAAAGGCCTGTTTTGTTCATTAGCGGCGCGGCAAAAGTTATGCAAAAGGCAAAATGAATAAATAACTTGAGCAAGCTGTTTCAAAAGGTCTATTAAGAGTATGTTTTCATATGAATTTAAATGCAATTAACATTAATTTTGCATTCGTGAGGATCTGAATCAAAATTCGACTTTTTTCCCCCTTTAGGAAAAACCTTTGCGGAGCTCCGTGCCACAGAGCAACAGGGCTGAGTGTCCCTGTTATTTTGTTGTCGTTTGAAATCCAACAGAGAGAGAAGAGGAGTCGGTGTCCCGCTGGGGCCTGAAGGGATTACTGCTCTGTATGTCACTTCTCGAGAGTGCAGCATGTATCACAATAATCACAGACAGAACTAGCGTGAAAATGGCAGATGTCAAGGTGCAACAGCTTAACTTCTCACACAAGAAACGTACAGCGATTGTGGAGAAGAGTTTATTATTTAAAGCTTTACATCCTCAATTAATAAGTAATTGTCAGAAAATCCAGAATGTCTTTATTTTGAGGCCCTACTTAATACTTTTGGACACAAGATAATTATTAAGCCATTGACTTCTCTTCACTTTTTAGTATCGTCATTCATACATTAGTTTTTTTTGGTAACACTTTATTTGAAGGGGGGTGAATAAGACTGTCATGACACTGTCATAAACATGACATAACACCTGTCATGAACATGAATAAGCCTTCATGAATATTTATGACTGTTGTCATAAAGCGTCATTCGGTAAATTATGACACTTTTAATACAAAGTTGATATTATTCAAATGTCTTTGTTATGACAACTTGACATTAACCAAGAAATCATTACTGTTTAAACTTTACCTTTAATAACATAAAGTTACCTCATTTTTAAAGTGCAATCAGTAATACTTTTATAACAGATTTATATCATTTTTAAAACTGTATTAAAACTTTTCTTTTTTTTTATTTTACAGCGTAAATATGCCTTACCATTTTCATTATTAGTATTTTGCTTGAATTCTAAATCTAATTTCAAAGTCCCAAACAAACCCTTGATTAGCCACCCTCCATTTGGGTCCCAACCCCAGCTTTGAAAACCACTGCTTCAAACTGGACACATCAATCTGTATTTATAACAGAAAAACTTTGAATAAAAGTGAGTTGTTGTTTTTTTTCTTTTTTGCTATGTTGAACTATTACTGCCAACTGTCAATGCTTTTTGAGCAATGCATGCTCAATAAAAATGAGGAAAAGTTGTAATGGCTTACTGCCAGAGATGTCAAAATATCCTTTATTCATTTGTTGCTCATTTGCCTGAATGGTCAGTTCTTCCACGGTTTAGTACAAACAGATGGGGCCTTCTCCTGCTCTTTTTTTCCAGTTTGTGTCTTTTTGACTGTGGCTTCTTGGCCTCTGCAGCAACATCAGCACAGCAACTATTAAAACAGCATGTGGCCTACATCGCAGACACACACACACACACACACACACTAAAGACAGCTGGTACTGTTTCCTGAACTTTTAACCTCTTTCAACAAAAAAAAAAAGAAAAGAAAATCTAGAGTATTAAGGAATGGCTAAATAAATTGCACAATATGTATCAAGATAAAACTTATCAAAGGTAGATAACAGAATTGAACCATGTTAGGATACCATCTATCTCCAGTTTTTTTTTTTAGTTTTTTCTTTTTAGGAAATTAGTGATTAGAGAAATAATATACCTGGCTACAGGTTGGGTTGCAAGATCCTGCTCTAATAATTCTCAGGAAATTTATCTGCTTTTCAATATGTGTGTGTGTGTGGGGGGGGGCTTGGTTGAATTAGATATACACAACTGGACACAGCTTGTGGCCAACCCACCACCTTAGCCATGACTTTTAATATGCAGAGATATTCATCGCTTAGATTTATGCCTGATTTTTACACACACACACGTCGAAACTTGCACGCAGCAACAGCGGCGCGTTACAAAAACACGCTGTCACTCGGTGATCTGTATCTGGACAAGTCAAACTGCGATAAAGTCACTCTACAACTACAGCAATCGATGGAAGTAATTTATTTACCTCGCCAGGTAATTTCTGCTCTGTCTTTGCTGAGAAAGTGTAGAGAGAGAGAGAAGGAGAGAGAGAGAGAGAAAGGGAAGGAGAAGGAAAGAAGATTTGGCACGCATGTTTGAATGGTGTGTAAATTAATTTAGCAGCAGTCCGATCCAGAGCCATGCATAAGTCTATAAAACAAGGGGAGGTTAAAGCAGCTCACATCATGCTCACACACATCAGGCAAAGGTCCAACGCCAAAACCCCTTCTTCCACAGAGAGAGAGAGACAAGATGTGAAACGTCATCTCTGTTCCATTAATGTGATGTGTGCTCCCTAGATGCCACTAAAAAAGGGGAAAAAAAGAACAGTTAAATAGTTCTTTCTCCTCTTTTTTTTTTTGCCCCCACCTTCTTTGCTTTCTCTCCCATTCAAAAGCAGCAGTCGCCGGGAGAGAGGCCTGTCCATGGTCCTTGACTCTAACTCGGTGAAATAAAAAGCACTTAACTAAGCCTCAGTGATCGATACGAACGCCACTGCGGGCTGGTTTTCACTCACACACGTACACAGACACACACACACACACACACACACTTATCCCACCTCCTCAGATGCTCATGCATATGCATGTCCATTGTGATTTATGCATCCTGGTGGGGGTGTGAGCCTATCTAAGAGCAAGGCCAGCACACGGGTCAGCTCATTTGTAAATCAGTTGCCTATTTATGGATCTATAAGTGTTTGCGTGTATGTGTGTGTGCACATCTGTGGATGTTTGTGACAATAGATCTGTGTGTATGCACCTGCTGGCCTGAGGTCGTCAGCGGCAATAGGCTCATAATCACCACAATGTCTTCATTCATTAAATTTATCGAAGGCAGCTTTTGGCCTCGCCGTGTGTAAATCATGCAAGTCCTCCACGAGTTAAAGCACATATTCACTCCGCTGCTTCGTTAAGGTATTCACGCCTTTTGGACTTTTCACACTTTTGCACAAGTAGAAACTGATTTTATTTTTTATTTTTTTTCTTTCCAAAATATCTCAAGCTCAGTCAGATTGAACGGAGAACGTCGGTGAACGTACATTTTCAAGACTTCCTTCCTACAGTTGTGCAGGAGAGCATCACTGTAGCACGATGCTGCTGGGGATGATTAAGTCAGAGTCTGTCGCAGTATTGAGTTTTCTGCCATGCGTCGTGTACGAAAGTTGAACTTAGGTCTCATCTGAGCAGGGCACCTTCCTTCCACATGTTTGCCATGTCTTTTGAATTGACCATGGCAAACTGCCAACAGGACTTTTAACGGCATTATTTCAACTATCAACTATTAAGGCCATTTTTGTGGAGTGGATGACTAAAAGCACTTGTGTTGACAAGCACACCAACTTGAACTGAGGATCTATGTAGCTCCTCGCTTTCGGTGGACAGCGGTGAGCTCCGTGAGTGATAAACATCTCAACTATTTTACCCATGACCGCTTTGTTTCTTGGTCTTCTTGATGAATTTTCGCTCACTGATGTTTTCTAACAAACCCCTGAGGCTTTCACGGGTGGACTCTTAAGGCAAGTGTTTCCACTGGATTTAACCTGTCAGAGTAAAAGGTGCTGAACAATTTTTACTTCATCCTTTCACGTCTCCACTCTCTGCTAATTTGCGTCAGTTCATCCCACAAAACTCCAATGAAATCCGTTGCAGTTTGAAGCTGCAATGCGACAAAGTATGGAAGGGCTCGAGAGGTATGAATATTTCTCGACGACTTCTTGTGTTTGTAATGTCACGCCCAGTGAGTCTGCCGACTTCTGTCGGCCTGCACCCTGACCCGGCTCGTTCGCAGCAGGAACTCACCCAGCTTCGTGACCTCCCAGAGAACGCCGAGGAAAGGACGCCAGAAAAACACCTTCCATCAGAGAGGCTGTCTCCTAATGGGATCCCTATGGTCTCTCCTGGCCTACACGTCTAGGACTGTGGGTAAAAATAGGACAAGATCTACTACTGAAAAGGTGACGGGGGTTAAATATGCTTTAATTTGTGGCAAAATATGAGAACATAGCCTTCTTTGCACAAAGGGTGGAAAAAAGTGTGCGCACTCTTTTGTAGAAATTCTGTGGTTTTGCTCCACCCTCCTCCCCACCTCCTCTGAACAACAGATTTTGGACTAATAGGGCAGCTGCTTGTCCCTCCTCCTCTTAAACCCTTCCACCCCGTCTCCCTTAAAAAAAAAATAAAAAATAAAAAATCTGAAGAGAGCCTGTTGTTTTCGACTTGTTTTTGAAATAGGCACGGATGGAAAAGTTTAAACTCTTGGGATGCACTTGTTGTTTCTTGTTCTCTCGTTGATTATTTCATGGAATAAATGTAAAAGAGAGACAAATAGAAAAGAAAAAAAAAAGCAACTGTGTAGTTTGTTCCTCTGTTTCCTTTACTATCTGGATGCCCTGCCCTTAATTTCACCTCCAGAAATTTTGAAAAGGGTGGTAAGATGGGGGCTGCTGGTAACTTTCAGGGTGGTGCACCAAAACCCAAAGCCATAATATAATTTTAGTGGCACTTTTTTTTTTTTTTTTCACAATACCACTGCATACAGGAGGATGGGGGAAGGAAATTGAAAAGTGCTATGTAAAAGAGGCCAAAAAAATAAAAATAACAATTTCTCCTCTCTCTTTGCCATTTTGTAGCAGATATTTTGCACAGAGAATGTGTGAATTTGTACCGGTCAGGGGCAAATTCCTAACCATTTTGTTTTATATTAATTACCTGTAATCTACCCACTGTCTAATGTAAGAAAATGTGATTTTATAATGCCTATAAAAAATATTTACAATATCATTTATTGTCAGCACAATGATGCTGCCTGGAGATGCTGTGGATTGATCCGAGATCTTAATCGGTTATAATTCATTGGATTCATCATTTTCAGCAAATAATAAACAATTAGGGACAAAATAATCAACAGGCTTTGTTACAACACTAACATAGACTGATAAGTGATGGCACATTTACATGAGTTAATAATAGGTGCAGGTAAAACATTGGATTAGGAAGTCATGATATGGCAATGCAAGGTCGAAAATGGGAACACGAATTGGCCTGGAGCCAAAATGTGGCGTATGGATATGTAACAAATGACAACATGAATGTTGAAATGTATTCAAACACACCTTCTCTTCTAATAAATTCATATTGGTAGCAAATTATCAAGAAAGGGCACTGAACTTTCAACTTCAAATCCCATTCTCTCCATGAGTCACCACAAAAAAAAAAGGATGTGGAGACATCTTTTTTTTTTTTGTCACCACTGTAGATACGTCTTACAAACAAACCCTGGATTTAACGCTGATAAAGTTGCGAATATGATACACTGACAACAGTTTACATTCTCTGCTAAAAAATATTATATCAGACCATATAGAAAAAAAAAAATATATATATATATTGCAAGTGGGTGTAAACCAAACAACAAAAAACTCACACACAAAAAGCATTAGAAAAGAACATTGCGAGCTGTTGCAGCAGAAAGAAAACCTGCTGCCAGAGGAAACAATATCAGGATAAAACCCCTCAAACGCACACAGTCAATCCCTGGCGGCATGTGTAAGTGAGCTCATGAAGATGTTTCAATGGAGTGTAAACCGCGCCGCGGAGTATGTGTCCAACCACGTAAGACGGTGGGAGATGACCTCTTTGTGTGTCTGCAAGTGTGACTTTGTGCGTGTGTTTGTGTGAACATATGTAACCGGAGCCAAACTGTAAGCCATATGCCACTTTGGTGCTGGTGCCAGCCACCCCCGTTTTCCCCCGAACCTCCACATACACAAATGTTAACACGCACACACGCACACACAAGTATGCCCTCTCATAAACACGCTTGGATGTACCCACGCAAGCGTCGCTGTATGAAAAAGCAAGCCCCTCCACTTCATTAGGAAAGTAAACACAAGTGCTGTCTGAAGTGGCTAATTAGAGACTAATTACTCCCTGCTCGTTACTAATGCAAATTAGATTATGCTGCTTAACTTCCTCGTGTCCACAACGCTGCTGTTAATTGAGGCCTTTTGAAATTAAATTACCCGCTAATTAGCATATCAAAACCATTAATTCTGAGTAAGGAGGGGGGCTGGGGGGCGGGGAGAGAAAAAAAAAAAAAAAAAAACAACAACAAATGCCAAGTTTTGCTAATGAGTTTTGCTAATTGAATATGTGTGGGGTTGGTGCCAGGAATACCTATTCAGCTGATCAGCGAGGCTTGTGTGCGTGCGCGCGTGCGTGCAAGCAGCCAGAGAAGAAACTCCATGCATCATAAGAGCAGCATATAATTAAAGGAACCATTCCATCTCTCCAAATGCTTTGTCAATATTTCCCTCTGAAGGCCAGACTCCACTGATGTTCAGCACACAGGGAGCAGGGGATACAGCGAGATGGGATGGATATTCATCTCATGAGATGCTAAAGAGCCACTGGATGTGGAGTGTGTGTGTGGGTGTGTGTGTCTGTTCTGGTAGTATGTGAGCATGGTTAGCGTTTGTCCAGGCTGTAAGCTGCCTTTGAAGTAAAGAACTCTATCTCCATCCAGCTCCGTCTCCGCCCCCCCTCACCCCCACCTCTCACTCTCTTTAACTGGCCCTTCCTCACCTCCGCTGCAATCCATGTCCAATTAAAGAAGCAAACACACACACTCATGTGCATGCGAGTAACCGGATCTTACTTTCATTCAGGGATAAATCTGTTTTTTTTGTTTTTTGTTTTTTTTTTCCTGCCTCCTCCTCTCAGAGAACGGAACAGGTGATTTTTGGATTAGGAGTGGTGAGAATATTTAGAATCGGCGCTAGCTGCTCATCAAAAAGACACACACAGAGACCAGGAACAATTTTGGCTCTTTAATCTGCTGCAATCTAAAGATCTTAGCCAACCGTTCCACGTGAAGCCAAATGAAATGGTAAAAAAAAAGAAAAAAAAAAAAAGACAAAAAAAAGCTTATTTTCCCCCCCTAAATATCAATTCAAATGTAGCATGTGAAAAAAAAAATAGAAGTCAGATTCAGGTTACTTCCTACACAAATCTCGTCATCTTACAGTCTGGAACTGCTCATTTCATTATCTCTATGATGACAGATGGGGGGGAAAATATAGCGGGGGAAATGGTAAAATTGAGAGGTAGCTATACAAAAAAAATTAAATCACCATGATAATTAGATGTAAAGATATTATAATTCCTTTAACGGGATGCATAGAAACTGCTGCTTGACAGTATTTGCCCTAATTGCTGGAATTATCATATTAACTAGTTACCATTTGGGTAAGTTGATTAAAAAAATTGATTATTCGTCTATTTCTTTTAGGAGTTTCTTAATCAAAATCTAACATCCTTGAAAAATTAATTTGAAGCTGTTTCTTATCAGTTAATTAAATCGGGTGGGAAGTCTTTTTTTTTTTTTTTTTCCAGCGCGCCATGATTAGAACGGTCCTGTTCTTTTCTGTTCAGACACCATGACGTTAGAGGGGCAACTTTTCACTGTCTCATCAAACATTCACGACCACAAGAATAGGACTTCTTTGAAGGGGCCCGCTGTCTTTTTTTTTTTATTCTTTTTTTTCCGTCCAAACCTCTGCCTTTCTGATATATTGTGCTACACCCAATAGATCTTTCTTTCTCGTTAACACATTCTCATTAACGTACGTTGAAAGCACACGAGGAGGGGAGGAGGGAGAGAGGAGAGGAAAGGAGAGCAACACCAGAGAGTGGAGAAAGAGAGAGAAAGAGAGAGAGGGGGGAAAAAAACGAATCAATGGCAAAGATAAAGTCAAAGAGACGACTGAATACACCGGCAAATTTTAGTAAGAAAACTAAATAATAGGAAGAAAAACACAAGCGCCCACTTGCAACGTTGCCTGGGTGACAGCCTTGGGGCGGCCTGAGTTGAGACTAAATAAAAACGAGCCTGGAGCTAAAACAAGACCTGCCGTTTCTGCAGGAACTGAACGTCTGTGTAAACATGTTCTCTTTTTTCATAATTTATTTGTCCATTTGAGCGTTTTGCGAAACTTTCAGAACCAAAAAGGTGGCAAAAAAAAAAAAAAAAAAAAAAAGTTACACCCCTGGAAGAAATGTTGGATTTTCTTAAGCTATAAAATCATATCAAGATTTATTCACCGATGTGTAAATAACAAAAGCCGTGGTTTCAAACTGGAAACATTTTATATCATAATAGGAAATTTTTCCAATTATATAAAAGCAAAGTGACTAGAGTTTTATGGAGCATAGAGTAATGAAATGCTGCCTCTGTTTCACTTGCTGCTGTGCAACTGGAGGAAAGAAAGGCAGCAACTACAATATTACAATTAATAAAAAATTGCTATACATAATTTACTCTATAAAGAGCTGAGAGCTAAAAGATGTAAAACTCTCAATAAGAGGGTTTCCTTAAAGATAAATGCTACATTTAGCAGGTGTTTATACAAAATTTTCACAAACTTTTTCATAAAACTATTAACGTATAGATAATAAAGCTGGTAGATATGAAAAAAAACTATCACAATAAAAAAAATCTATTGATATCGATATAGCTTATGATATAAATCCTTCCTTATTTTTACCAATATTTAACGTTCTCTGGTATTATTCAGTGAGATCAGAAGAGATCAATTGGTTGTTTTTTTTAAATTTCAAAGATCTATTTTTGATTGTTCAATATGTTATTGAACATCACACAACTGCTTTGGATAAATAAAAGAGGCGTATTTCAAAATAAAACCTTTGAGCATTACAGGACAACAGAACAAAAACTGACACATTCTTTTGTTGATGTCAAATAAATGAAGGCATTGAAATGTAAGTTCTCAAAATCTCTCCTTTGATTAATTATATTAATTTAAAATTGCTGTTCTTAAGAATAAACAATAGGAAATATAAAAAGACAAAATAAGCAAAACCAAGGAAATGGGGGCTGGCGGGAACAATATACTGTAATAATATAATCTTGATCTGAAAAAGAAAATATTTTCTTATCCTCAGTGCAAACTTCACCAACTTTGAAAGATAAAAATGTTAAAAACTGAGATAAACATTTTCATTTCTCAGAAAAAAAATCTAATTCCAATTATGGGAGCACTTAGTGCTGCCAATCTGTCGGATAGTAACGCTGTACAGGCATTTTTCTTTTTGTAGCACATAGCACTCGCTCTCATCTAGGACCAGAACGTTTTACATTGGCAGGTGCCACAGGTTTGGGTGGTAAAACAGATCAGTGGTATTCCCCAAATTGGTCGGAGCATGCGCCCGACACAATTTTCAGTACACACTTTGGTTTTGGTCCGACTTTAAATAGCCTAAATACCTCAGCACAACTGAGCTATTTGGGTCCATCTTGTCAACAATGTCCTACATCTTCTCTTCCTTTGGGACACTACATTTTTTTTCAGTCATTTCCAACCTGTTAGCTGAGGAAGCTCCAGCTGGGTGCGGCGATGGCGCCGGGTTACGGTGCGCGACTCATGTATGGAGGCCCGAGTCCTCGACGCAATCAACACACGTTCGAGTTCCGGCCTGGTGACCTTTGCCACATGCCTTGTCCCTCCCTCACAGCCTGCTTGCCTATCACAGATCACAGTCAGATATAGGTCGCTAGAGCCAAAAACAACTTAAAACGAATAAAAAAGCTATAGATGCACAAAAAGATACTGTGTTGTCAACCAAACTTTGTGTGATCAAACACGGAGCAATTAATACTACTATTGGATTTTCATTGATTTGGTATATTGTCCATAGAGAGAAAAAAATAATAAATTGTGATATATATTGCTATCATTTGATTGCCAAACTCTAATTAACATAAATAATATTAGAAAAAAAATATTATTTTTAAAAGGTGTTGGAATAATTTCTGCTTCTTTGTTTTAATATTAAGAAATACTGGTAAAGCCCTGAGTCCTGACTGGAGTCTATTAGAAAATCTACAAACGGTGCTGAAGATTAGGATGATGGGAAGGAAGCCATACAACCTTAAAGAGTTCATCATCAAAAATAAAATACCAGTGAAACAAATACAAATAGCTTGTCAGCAATTATGTCAAAGATTTTTACTTTAAATGTTGGAATGGGTAATGATAAATATTTTTAACATACCATTTCTATTAAACTGTAAATATAAACCAATTTTAAAAAAAACAAACAAAAAAAAAAAAAACACTCCTGGTTTTATTATGGTTTTTAATGTTTCTTGAGATCATTTTAAAATCCACATCTTCCAGGGGTATAAATAATTTTGATCTTAGCTGTATGTTTAAAAAACAAATAAATAAATAACACACACACACGCTAATTTTACTCAAAGATTGTCACGTAGTACGAAACTCACACGAGCTCATGTCTGGTGACATCACAAAATGTCTGTAGAAAAACTAGTTTTCTATTTCTGGAAAGAGACTAATTACATAGCTCTGCCCCCGGGAAAGAGAAGCCCCTCCTGAAGGAGAGAGAGACAGAGAGAGAGAGAGAAAGAAAGAGAGAGAGAGAGAGAGAGAGAAACATTTGAGGCATAGCGTCCAGTCACCGTTGGCATTGGTGGATTATAAGTCTCTCTCTGCTTCAGCATGCAGCGGAGCAGAACAGAACTGAGATGGCGCACTCCGCTCATCTGTCCATCCCAGACTCCTTGGGGAGCAATGGGAGGATTGGAAGGAGAAGGGGCTGGGAGGGTCAAAGGGAGAATCAGTGAGTGAGGGGGGTGAGGGGGGAGTCGTGCTGCAAGTCTCGCTGATTGGATAATGAATTGAATGATTATCAGAGCCTGGCTTGTAAAAGTTGCGCAGAAATCTCAGTTCATCAGCCAACCAGCCCTGCGCCCTCATCAACCAATCAAACCCCCAGCTGGGAGGCAGTGGTGGGACGGGGGCGTCAGGAGGGGGGGGGAGGGGGGGGCACTCCGTTCGAGTTTCTCAATTTTTCTTTCCATCTGCTTCTCTCGCTCATATTTTTCTCTCTGGTTTTCTCTTGCAGCGCATCGCTGTGTCTGCTGCTGCGGCCCTCGTCTCTCTCTGTGGGAGACAGAGAATTCTCAAGGCCACAATTACCGCACAGAACTATCAATTTCCCCTTCAATTAACCCTGTGGGAAGAGAGGGGGACGAGGAAGAGGAAGGGGAGCGAGCGGAGAAAGGGGCTAAGAAAAAAATGTCAAATTTGTGATGAAGAAGATCCGGCCCTGCTCTCTGTTCACTCTCCCTCCGGGGCACTGTCATGTGTTTCAGCTGAGAGGGGAGAGAATTACAGTCCCTTTAGGATGAACTTGACCCCACCATCAGAGGTCAAACAAGTTACAATACAGCGCAGGCACCCCCCCCCCCTTTTGTCATTACCTGCAAATAGGCTCAGCCTGTGTTCCTTTAATGCACGACTGTACGTCAATAGTAAGCACTCTAAAGGGCAGCGTAGATCTGTGGGACGCTGAAGGAAGAGAAAGTAGCAAAGCGAAAGAGAAGGGAGACGGAAAAATGACACACACACAAAAAGACGGAGACTTCAGTCAGGAGTTGTGTTTCTTAGATCAGTGACTTAGGGCCAGTGCCCTGGTGCAACGGACAACTGCGATGGCATGCCTGCTGTCTTACGCACTGCTTACTCTTTTTTTTTTTGCATTCTCACTTCCCTTTTCCACCCACTCACTGAGCAAACCGACCCCCCTCCGCCCCCACCCTCCCGCACCACCACCCTGCTACAAGGGAGCCGCTCAGAACCAAACCCAGCCAGCCTTCAGTGAGGTTTTCGCAGGCAAACTTCGCATAAAGCCCCCAGAAGCCGTACACATGCCTGACACCACAAAGCATGCCGGGGGTTTCATTGCCACTCACCCTCCCCTCCTGCCTCCGTCCTGTCCTCGTTTCTTTTCTTTTCTTCTTTTTTTTTTTGTACTTTAGTCCTTGGTTCCTCCCCTAGTCCCCTCCCTCGTTTATGCTAACAACTTTCCGAGGCTAATGCACGGTCCCCGACTGACCTTTAGACAATGGAAACCTGCCGCAGCAGAAGTTGCCGATTAGAGCTACAGGTTGCACACTGCAGCTCTGACCTTCAGTGAGCAAATGAGCATTTTTGTCATCGGCTTATCTAATAACCCAGTAACCACCTTCAAAAAAGCAGTAGATTACGAAGAAATGTTTCCATTATTTGTCCCCAGAACGTTTGTTGTTTGTCATAGCGTCAGATCTTCAGCTGCAAAATTGATTAGAGGTCCACAAAAGTTTCTCTGGCATACCATTTGCATGTTTAAAACTCAAAAACCCGTTTTTAAAATGATGACAGAGAACGTACCGGGGAGACGGAGCTTTTTTATCCAGCTTCATGGAGCAGAAGAGAACAGCGCTTCCCCATCCCCCACCTGTTGACACCCACTGCTAGGCAGCTGGCTTAAAAAATGGCCACTGCCCTTTCCTTTTGCGTACAGAAAAGAGTGTGTCTCATTTTGGAAATATTTCCAGTCACGAAAAGCACCAATGGCCATCGTGTATAAGGTAAAGTAGCAAAACCCATCACTGCTATTTATTTTTCTGAGTAAGACAAAATAGTAAGATAAAAGACATGTGGTCCAGGGACAAGCAGGTGTCTCACTCTGTAGCATAAAGCATATTTCAATCACTCTAAAATGTCCAAAAAGTTATTTGTAACTTATCGAAATTACAATTAGAGCTTCCTGCTTGAGACAGATTTATAGAAAATGCAAGTAAAAATGTTGAAATGAACAAATCAATTTAAATCTGTATGAAAATCTAAAATCTGTTTTTTTTTTCTGGGGGTTTTTCTAATTTAATCCACAAGGTTGTTTTTTTGTTGTTGTTGTTGCAGATTTTATTTTTCCTTATATCAAAATATTTACTTTTCATTCTCCTAACCCTATCCCTAACCCTAACCCACCACAAACCAATACCTTGGTTTGATTTAATCCAATTCACCATTTAATCTGGCTGAAACATGGCCTAAGCAGAAGAAGCAACTGTTGGAGGTGAGACCATACAAAGATCTTGGATGCAAAGAAGATTGTAGAGGGAACACAAAACTCGCGAAAGATGAGAAGACGAGGGGGAAAAAAACAAAAAATAAACAACAAGAAGACGAGTGGGTAGTAAAAAGTGCAACACAATAAGAAGGAGAGAAAAGGGAAGCCGCAAGTGTGGAGTCCTTCACACTGAGTGACTATTGGAACTCCAACAGGGAAAAAAAAAAAGGTTTTTCTGTTCAACCCCAGAGCAGGACTGAAGGAAACTCTGCAGGCTGGTGGGAGGCAGGCGGCGTATACAAGCCTTATTAATGCTGCAAACACTTATCTTAAAATACTGAAACCGAAATAAAAATGAGACCAAAAGAACAAACAGAAAATATATGTAAATTTCCAGCTCATATAATTGCACATGTAAAAATCAGCTTACGAAAGAAGCTAAATTGTGTCTTTCTTGTGTGTGGCTTTGTAGATATAGAGGGGGGAAAGTGAAAGAACAGAAAAAAAAACAACATAATTATATTTGTTTCAGTAACGTAAAAACAATTATATTAGAATTAAAAAAAAGAAAAAAAGGGAAAACTTGATGGCCAAGAAACCTAAACTGTACATGAACAACATGATATGCCTTTTCCCCTATTTTACACGGTTTCCTTTTTGGGTTTTAGTTGCACTTCTTTGCCCAACAATATCCTGCCAGCAAACAGTTAACGCTGCTTCACAGGCCAGCAGTCAGGCCAGCGCAAACACACCCACCTCCTCGCTCGCCCCCTTCCCTTTCCCCAGGAACATGAGAGCTGGCTCTAATTCACAGGCTGGTAAAGCTGTGGTGGACAGCAGTCTTGATCTGGCAGGATTAGGCTACTTTTATTTCCCCGAGAGCCACAGGGGTGGGGAGGGAGGAGTGGTGGAAGGAGGCGCTCAAATCCTTCTACAAATGTCAGACAACGACCGGTGACCGGGAGGCTCCGCAGATACATGCACTCTGCGCGCGCACGCACGAAAGCTCGCATACTCATGAAGAAGAAAAAAAAAAAAGAAAAGAAAAGAGAAAGGGGAGTGCAGCATCCAAAGAAGAGACCCATCACTCTCTGTCTCATCAGGTGGTGGAACCAACGACGTGGGAGCAAAGAAGGCAGCGAGCAAAGGAGGAGCGGGAGGAGTGTTGAGGAGGCAGGAGGGAGGTGTCGGGTGGGGGATACACAATTATTCAGATAACAGCTGGGAATAATCTAGTGGCAGATGTCTCTTGGTCAACAATGCCCACCGCACACACGAGTGCGTGCCTGTGTGCGTGCGCACACACTCGGAGTCTCAATGCTCGCCGATAAACCAGCATGAGCTGCTGCTACTCTGCCCACACTGCTGCCTCAGCCTGCCTGCCTGCCTGCCTGGAAAACTTTATTTTTTGTTTGATTTGGAGAAATTCAATCGCAAAGAAAAATAACACTCGTGCTTTCTGATTGGCTTCTGGTTACCTCTGATGTTGGTCTAAAGAGACATAACTTAGGGGATTGAGTTCAAGGAAGGAATAATGAAGGATGGTTGGTCACTGTGGGACGCAAAAAATGGGTCAGTTTCGGGGGTTGAGGGGGCTATTTTGATCTTAAAAGGTTATGGCTTCAAAACCAAAACAAAAAAGAGACGTCAGAGAAAAAGACGGAGAGGCCCCAGCATACTACAGGAGTTGAACATCTCTGTAGCCATGTTCTCTCTGTCATTTAGTTCCACATTTTAGCAGTGTACGACCGTCGAAAGTAAAACTTTCCTAATGGAAATGGTGGCACAAGTTAGCCTTCCTGGTGGAAACTTTAGCTTTCCCCCATTTTATAGCAGTTCATATGTCCAACTGTTTCTGCAGGAACTGGATATCTGTGGAGCCACGTTCTCTTTCCCTTCATACAATCACGCATTTTGCCATCGCTGAGAGAAACGGCAGATTTCCCCTTGATTTTCTTTCAAGTGAAAGTTTTAGCCATAAATTTCACAAATAAGGGACAAAGGTTCAAAAGAGTTTCGGTTTTTACAAGATTCAGTTTACATCATACTGTTCCAGTGGTTAAAAATATGGTTAATGAGATCCCAGAAAGTTTTCTACAGTTTTTATGGAGCTCAAAGTAGCTCAATGAAGCCCCACCACTACCTGGTTCTGTCCACTGCTGGTCAGCTGGCTTGAGGAAGAGAGCAACATTTTTCCCTCGTTTGCAAGGAAGTCAAAGTCAAACTTGGAAATGTTTCTGACTCTGAAAAGCACAGCCAGCTGAGTTAATAAAGCACAAATCATCACTCTTATGAAGGTATTCTGCTGAATACACACATACACGATTACCATAAGGCTACATTGAGCAACATAATATCTACGCATTCAGTCCAGTGCACCTGGAAGCAACCTATCTGTGGCGGCTGTAGCTCCCGATCACACCAACAAAAGCCATTACATCTGAACCCTATTGGGCAAAGCCACCAGTCACTTCTTGTTAGGGGCAAAAGCAGACTAAAAACATCAAGAAAACAAAGACCAGAGGTGTAAGAAACACAAACCATTTTGTCTTCTACTGTTTTTCAATTCACTTTTGAGAAAGTGCTTTTTTACCCCAACTCTCCTCTCGCCGTAAGTGAATAAATCTTCAAGATGTTATGTAGCTGTGGATGGAAGGAAGGAAGGGGGCGGCCCAGGCGAGTGGCGCTCCGGAGCTCTGTCAATCCGTCAACCCCGGCAGCCCATTGTGATGTGGTTTAACACTGGCTAACAGCTCGTCCTGTCAGGGGGATGGATCATCCTGCGGCGCCTCACATGCTAATAGCTTAAGTAGGCATCCCATGTCCCCTGGAACTAATACCACAAATACTAATACCATAAAAGAGCAGTGCTCCAGCCTCACTTTCGCCTGTGTTAGCCAGCATCTCGATACTTTGCGGATTAGAAAACATAATGAGATGCATTTAAATGGTTATTACCTCTCCTCAGTACAGGAAGGCAAGAAACAGGGGGGAAACGCAGCATGGCTAATTTCCTATCATCGTATGTTAATCTACGCTCTACCCAGTCGAAGGAATCCAAATAGTCGGGTGTAATAGAAGTTATCGAAAAACACCAAAAACATAAATCTGCTCAACCTTTTTGGAGCTGAACTTCAGGAATCAAACATGCGGACTGATGAGAGGAGAAATCTGCATCTGAATTCATGAGATACTGCACACTCTTGGACGAGTCTCTTAATTGTCCCTCCATCACGTCCACCCCGGAGATTTCTAACACACAAACGAGCGCTCAAGAGCCGTGCGTTGCCTCTCCACTCGATCGGCCGTTTCGTGAAATCTGCGCGACGCGCGGGCGCTGGGCGCGACGCACTCGCAGTGTCGCGCCTCGCAGCTGTCACCAAACACTTCCTTCACAGCCATCCCTTCAATGCACATTAAAGCGAAGCTGCAGAAAGTTTGAGCACATTGTTGTTCAGATGGGGAGGCTCTCCGCCGCTGCGCTCGATTGACGGCTGCCCTGTCAGTTTGTCGCGGGGCTTTAGAAAACACCAACGGCTCTCTGATGAAGTGCTTACAAAAGGTCAAAGGGTGGCGGGGAGTGGGAGGGGGGGTGGAGGGAGGCTGACTGGGGGGAGTAACTGAGAGAGGGAGGCGAGGGAGAAAAGGAAAGGAAGACGGGACAGACTGAAGGAAAATCCATAACACAAATATAGCTGTCAGAAGCAATGCAGAGTTAGCGGGGGGACACAATGAACGATGAGAGCTTTTCGGGAAGATGCTCCGCTTGAACACAACAGGCGTCCTCTCAGCTTTATTCTTCACTCCCCAGCCCACATTGACCATCTTGAGTGCTCTACCCGATCTGCGCCAATGACCTCTTGATCTGCCATGACTCTGAAATCAAACTGCGCTCCGACTGCCTCACTTCACACTCCGTTCTCAGTCCTCCAGACTCCACAGTCGCCCCCCGCCACCCCCCGCCCTCCCCTCTCTTTCCTTCCAGCTCTAACTCTCAGGTGCCAAGCGGCACTCCGGAGAGGCTGATCTAATGCTTCCTCGGCCACGACAACCCAGGCATGGAACTCTCACACAGTTGTTTCCTTCACGTCGGGCAGGTTTTCCCCCTTATATTTTCTATCTGCCTGTAACCCCAAGCCAACCCCTCCACACCCATAGGAAACGGTCTCTTCCGCTCTGAGCTATTGGGTCACTTCTTCCCACATCCATCAGCTGGTAATGGGGCTGAGCTCTGATAAAGTCAGTGAAATGCCTGCATTACTGAAAAATGAAGAAGAAAAAAAAAACTCTGGAAATGTCTCATCTTAGATGTGGAGATGTGTCAGTGACCATCGGCTATAAAATACTGTCAAGTTGCAATAACTGCTCCAAATAAGTGGAGATGATTCAGTCACCTTTCCTGGCTGATACCAATCTAATTTTTTTTTTAATGTCAATTATTTTTTTTTATTTTTTTTTCCATAGGATTGTGATACCGAATGAGATAAATCTGACAGGGGGTAATAGTTTTGAAACCCACAGACTATTAAGAAATAAATTAAAAGTTTGCAGGTTTTTTATTAAACTCAAAAAATGTATCACAAAATAGGGGGATGAGTTTTAGTTCTGATTGAAGGGGGGAAAAAAAACACTAAATAGTTTTTGGATTTCCTGATTAGCGACCAGAGTCAATCTAGGGAAGATTGGTTCAATTTGATCCCTGACCGATAGATCAGAGCGTCTTTACATCATATTATTATAAAATAATTTAAAAAAACACTTAAAGAATTTTTCCCCCCCCGTCTGCTGCACACAGCAACTCTACGGTATGGCACCGCCGCATGACTCGAGAAAACACATCTAATCTTGGAAAAAAAAAAAAAAAAAACGTGTGGGATTTATTATGAGACAGACACACACGTTTTCGGCCCCTCAGCTTCTCCTAAATAACGGGTTCAATTAGAACCACATGTATAATCAGGCCTCAGTTTGAAGCAACGCGACGGCAGCCAGTCACTCACAAAGCAATCCAAACTTCTAAACAATCATTGTTTTTTTTATCCCCACTTGGAATTCATAAAGAAATATAGAATCGCATTTATGTTGCATTTGATGAGATTTTAAGTCAATACAAATGGGAAAAAAAAAAAAAAAAAAAGCCACACGTCTTTCTTATAGTTCATTAGCCTCAGGACCAACATTTAAAATTCCAGTCTAGGAACATTTTTCAGTTTGGCTTTTTCCTCCAAACCCAAAATGAATGGATACGAAGATATTAAGCGTTTCAGCTTTTTGAACATGCGAGTGTTCCAGCAGGAGTAAATCTATCACGGGTCAAACCCTACACGTATATAGCTGCTGCGGTATATTCACGCTCTTCAACATCACTTTGGAGCAAAAAGCCCACTCAGACTTGTGGGTTTGGGATGACGGCAGAGGGTTTTAATGAAGAGAGCATCAGAGATGCAGAGACAGACAGCGCTGGGCTGTCGATGCGCTTTCAACGCGCAGGACATTTAAAAACCTCAAACGCTGTCCATTTTCACTCAAGCAGGACAGGTAGATTGAGGAGGAGAGGAAAAAAAAAGAGCATTACACACACACATACACACACACACACACGCACGCATGCATACACACCGAGATGCATACACTGTTCCACATGTACCTTCACATGTACTCATGCTGGAGGTAAGGACTCTGTGAGTGAGTTTATGGAATAATACAATCACGTCGGTGGCTTTTAATCCTATTGAAGGGGTTTTAGAGCGCATGAGATTCATTATTATTGCCTGTCTCTCTAGACAGTTTTCCTACACGGCTCCAGTCACACCCCACTGTGCACGCTCTACTATTCCACATACTCCAGGACCATTATAAAAAATAAAATATAAGAGAGATAGAGAGAGAGAGAGAGAGAGAGAGAGAGAGAGAGAGAGAGATCGTCATTTAAGCAATGTGCAATCGCAGAAACAATCATGTGAATCTGATGGGAATCTGGAGAAGAGGAGAAATCCAAATACGAAGTGATATAAAACAGGACGTACAAAAGACACACAAGCTGCTGAGGAGAGGGGGGGAAAAATAAAGCAAAGAGGGGAAAGTGTTGAAGCAAGTCAGATGGAAATATGTTGGAAATGCAGACAATGGCCGACAGCAGGCAGGGAGAGTCGGTGTGTCTCAGACACCTTCAGCTCCTTCCACTTTTACACTTTTCCCTTTCAAATAACTACTTGGCGTGTCGGAAATGCAACACCTCACGCTACAGCCACTTCACTATGACTTCATCCTGTTCATGTTGCTGCTTTTACACTGGAAATGGAAAGCTCCTTCTTCAGCAGATCAGTAATTATCATCAGTCAGCTTATTGCAAACATAAATATACAGAGAACATAAATAAAGTCCTTTTTGTAAGAAGTAAAAAAAAAAAGAGGACTTTTTTAAATTGAGACAAAACTGCAGCCTGGTAAGAAAATAATCAAAAGCTGTGGAGTTCACATATTTCAAAAATAATAATAATAAAAAAATGACAATAAAAAGTGTTCTTTCCGTTTAATATATTTACTGGATCTGCTTCAAATTTTGAGAGAGCATTTGTGTAATTATTCTCGACTGTGGAGGATGTATTTATATTTTTTCAAGCACCAAATTAATTTAACTATTAAGCTGCCCAATTCTTCACAACTGTGCTGAAAAACAGAAAATCAAACAAACTAATGTTGTGTGTGAGTGAAAAATGTCAATTTTAAAAACAGTTTTAAAAATAGCAGCAAGAGTGAAAGAAGGCCAAAAACTGAAAAAAGAACTCTGCGCAGATTTTTTTTTTTTTCACGCAAAACAAAAACTTGATGGATTAAACTCTGGTAAGTTTTTGTTGTTGTTGTATTTGTTTTGTGTTTTTTTTTGTTTGTTTGTTTTTTTTAATAAATGAAGTGCGCACCTGGGGCTTTGCGCCACCGCAAAAAAGGAAAGAACTGCCTGCCTGTTTGACTCCAGAACTGTGGCAAGGTCATAAAATATGATGAAGAGCCTTTTTTTTTTTTCATTCCCGCTGGATCTTCTATTAAACCGCAATTAAAAGTGTGTCATCACGTCGCGAAAATGCCGCCACAGAGAACAAGGAGGTTGGCGATGGTGGTGGCGAGGCTGGGAAGGGGGTGTAGTGAAGGGGGGCGGGGATGGAGGGGGGGGGGTCGGAAAGGGGGAGGGAGGGGGCACAACAGCGCAGAGAGGACACAGTAAATAAAATTAATTATGCCAAATGCCCCCGCGCCCATCAATCACAGGGCAATAATGCCCGTGTCAGGGTGTTGCACTCACACGGCCTGTATGCTTTTCTGTGACTGACAGACAACTAACAGCAATTAATTGTCATTTCATTTCTATCCACTTTTTTTTTTTTTTATGTGCAGCTGTCACGCAGGGATCTGCTGCCTGGTTTTATTTCAGAATTTGTATTTCAATGAGATAAAAAGCAACTTTTCTTCGTTAACTTAATGTTGCTGCTTTTCATTTGAACAAGTATACGCTAAAAAAAAAGAAGAAGAAGAAGAAGAAGAAGAACGTCACTGCAACATCAGTTTTAATGCAGATACGTCTTTTTCTTCTTCTCTTTTCTTTTTGTGAAATGAATTCGTCAGAGGTGGTGGAGGCCTATACTTTGAGGCAAAACTTGCAGAGATTGGGATTTAGTGTCCACACTGAGACAAAGACTAATCTGGAGCAGCATCAAATCTGACAATGCACTGTCCATTTTATGCGTTTCATTTTTTTTTCTTTATTATTAAAGTTACTATCATTTATATAGTCGAGCTCATTGAGCTTCGGTTTATTACACAAGGGCAAATCCTGCATGAAGCCCTGAATATTTGCAATTTATATTAATACTATTTTATAACTTTTCCTGCGTCAAACCTCTAAAATCCGAGATTTTTGTTGCCGTTGTTCGTTTGTATTTTTTGTTTGTTTCTTTTTGTTGCTGTTGGGTTTTTTTAATGTCCAATCCAACAGATCATAAAAAAGAAATAGAAATGAAGGAAGCAGCACGGACACATCAAACCTCGGTGAGGTCTCACAGAGCGACTCTAGTTTCAAAAGTCAGAATCTTTTGAAAAGAAAGTATTGTTCCCCCAAACCTATTGACCATGTCAGCTCAAAAAGCTTTTTTTTCCCCCCCTCCCTCCTCAAGACAAGAGCCCTTTTATCTCCAGGCAGGGAATCTAACTCCTTTTCTATAATTTTAATCGTCGTAGTTTAATTATTAGCTTAATAAAAAAAAAACTTAAAAACGAAAAACGCGTTTATGGCATTTGTGTGAAACAAATGCCACAAAATCACTAAAGCTTCGAGTAATTTTATCACAACTGTTAGGAGATCTTTTTTTTTTTTTTTAAGTTGCTTTCCTCAAATTAGATCCCGACATTTTAGTTGCTTCTATGACAAAGAGAAAAGTTTTTGTTGTCTCTGAAGGGAAAAGGTTCAGGCAGATGGTGGCCACGAAACATCGCGTTAATAAATGTTCTTATTTTCTTTTTAAGAAAAAAAAAGACTCTTTATAGCGATGAAGTAAGAGATTTCAAAACAAATCTTAACAAATCGTTTCTTATCTTTATAAAAGTAGCAAACAGAGGGGACAAAATACTGCGATAATCTTTCTGCGAATGAAAACAGATCACAACAAGTTTCTCAAAGAAAAGGGATTTTTAAAGTTTCGGGTGAGAAACAGTGAAAGTTGGAATGAAGCTGTGACAAAAAAAAGGGGGGGAAACATGATAAATAGGAAAACATGGTCGTGTCCCATGTGTTACATTTTCTCTAATAGTTCAACTGTACGAATAAACTTGATAACAGAAAATGTGGGGGGGGGAAGTTGTGTATCAGAGTTTCAATGGAAGCGCGGAAAGAAAGAAAGGAGGAAGGAAGGAAGGAAGGAAAGGATAGCGAAAAAGTAAAAGTGCAGAGATAATGCATCAACCTGTTCTCTGGGTTTCTGAAGAAGTCAACTTTCACGCCAGCGGTTGGACCATGTGGACAGCCCGCTTCTGCTCCTCAGACCCCGGCGCGTCCACACTCTTTCTTCACGGCGACAAACAAGGGGGGGGCGCACAAGCCGACGGGACGCGAAAAAATTAAAAAATATATACATAAAATGTGGAGGGGGGGAAGGGAAAAAAAACAATAGAGAGGAAAAGAGAGCGAGAGACAGAGAAATCTAGGGTCTTAAGACCATTACTTCTTTAAGCGGAGAAAAAGCGTGCTCGTTAAGTCCCTTTTCCTATTCCCCCCTTTTGTGTGCGTCCTCTCTCCTCGGAGTGGCCCCTCTGGAGTGAAGTCGGAACAATACTGCCGCTAAAAACTCTGGCACTGAGCGCAAGTTGCAGCGGGAGAAACAACGCGCCTTTCTTTCGTCTTCTTCACTTGCTGCACCTTCTTCCGCCGGCTTTCTTCTCGAAGAAGCCCGATCAGCGCGTAAAACCTCCCCTCTGGTCTGCACTTTTTGGCATCCTGTCTTGTTGCTCGCTTGTTCGCTTGAAAATCAGGGTTGAATCACTTGGGCTGAGCGTGTGTGTGTGTGTGTGAAGTGTGTGTGTGTGTGTGACGGGGAGACAGTTTGCTGCGCTACCGTAATGCCTGTAAAGCACGTGCGCAAAGTCGTGGCGCACATCGTTTGAGGAAAGCTGGCTCTCTGTCGCTCTCCTATTGTGTGTGTGTGTGTGTGTGTGTGTGTGTGTGTGTGTGTGTGTGTGTGTGTGTGTGTGTGTGTGTGTGTAGTTGAGGGGAAGGCACTGATCTTTTGACCTGCTTTGCATCCTTGCTGAGTTGTGCTATTGTGGAGGCAGAGAGCAACAGATGTTGGCCTGCACGAATTATGAGCCCAGAAACCGCCAGAAACAAAGCACAGTCAAGCCAATCAGCTCTGCTGCTCGGGATTTGCTCAACCTTTTAAAAGTCTCAAACAGTTATTTCTAAAAAAATAAAATAAAATAAACAAAAAAACTATATGCTTATGTAGACGTAGACTAACAATGCTGACCTATATTTAGAGTCCATATAATGACTGAAATATTCCAGAAGTTTTCCCAGGGCCGGCCCAAGCTTGTTTGAAGATCTTTTACTATATTTTATTTGGGGGCCCATTTCTAATCTGTGGGTGGGTAGATCCCCAAAGGGCCCCATCAGTAACTATATTAGTTGCTGAGAGCAGGGTCATTACCCGTATTCAGTTATTCTAAAAATATTTTTCATATTACATTCAAAATTATTTCTATTGCCTGCCGGTAACAATATTTAATACAAGTAATTCATAAATGTCCTTTGACAGAAAACTTTTCACACGCTGAACTTGACTGCACTGCCATTAATTGTGAATATGTGTAACTGAACTTTAGTCTACTGTTATGCTTTGATTGCATCGATTGGCTTCACCCTGTGTTTCTTGATATGAATGAGGCGCCATATTTTGTCAACTGGAGCTTTATAGACAAACTGAATTAAGCTGAGACCTGACAAACTGGCTACTGGCTGTTTTAAAAGTTGCTAAACATCTTCATTGAGTTAACATGTCCACTTGCGTTTAACTTTAATGGAGGAATGATTTTTTTTTTAAAGTGAATAAAACAGTAAACAAGAACACAATGTCAAATGTTTACAAACTATGAGTTAATTCAAACCTTTTTCCAAAAAAGAACACAATGTCAAATGTTTACAAACTATGAGTTAATTCAAACCTTTTTCCAAAAAATGAACCAAAAAACACTCTGTGGTACAGTTAGTTAGTCTTTTCTTTATTGCATTATTATAATTGTAATATTAGATGTAGTCCAGCTGACTGAGCCAGCATGTGCTTTGTTAACAGCCAGAGAACGCTTGTCTCCGGTTCCTTTTTTGAAAAGGAACCATTGACTTCAACACTGACATCTGTGAGAATCAATCCAGTAGTCTGGAGAACTTATTGGTGTCCAAAATGTGTATTTATGACAATCTGAAATAACAAATACTGCATATCAACTGATATTTACACATTACATTGATGTAATTATGATATTATTCATGCCTGTTCAGCATGTTGCTAAGACTTGTTAAAACTTTGCATTTTACACCAGTGTCTCTACTTAGCATGAGGAAACCGCACTAGTGAGGTCCTGGTCTGAGTTAAGCCCACCAGCAACCACAGTGTTGCTGACCATCCTGTTGTGCAGATCTTATTTCCCAGCTGCATTTAACACATAATCTCTCACTTTACATTATTTATCAAAATACAAGGACAACTTGGCCACACTGTAGAGCAGGGGTGTCAAACTCGTCAAACTCCAGTCCTCAAGGGCCGCTGTCCTGCAGTTTTTAGATGTGCCACAGGTACAAAACACCTGAATCAAATGGCTTAATTGCCTCCTCCTTGTGTAGATGTGTTCTCCTGAGCCTTGCTAATGACCTAATTATTCTTTTCAGGTGTGGTGCAGCAGAGGCACATCTAAAAGTTGCAGGGCAGCGGGCCTCCAGGACTGGAGTATGACACCTATGTAGTTATTTTACCAGCTTTATTCAGTNTGTGTGTGTGCCAGCTAAGTGGTAAAAAATGCTGACCTATATAATAAAATCCATTAAAAATGAAAGTTGGACCTAATGGTTTCAGACTGCTCAGGCTCTGCTGGTAGGAAGAAACAGACAGAAATCATTCCTTAAAAGCATAGATCACAATAGATCACAATTGCACTTAAATGTGGGTGTTTAAAAAAAATCTTTTTTTTTTTTTTTAAACCTGACATTTGTCTTTTTTAATTCATTTGGAAAACATGTAAACAAGTCAATTTAGTCAATGCTTACCCTAAACTCATGCCTTCTTTGAAGCACCTTTTTACCCACCTATTGCAGTCAGTCTTCTATGGAAGCTGTGACAAAAGTATGCCACATCTTCAATTAGTAATATTTACTGACTGGAAAAAGACCTCGACTTGAAGGACCTTGAAAGGGTCGGTTCGGTTCTCTGTGAAGGCATATCATGTTCACGGCGACTCCACTGAGTTTCTGGCAGGTTCAGCTCTGGACGTTCTGCTGTAAAACTTTCATTTTCTTCCGCCGAAGCCATCGTTGTGTTAGTTCGGAAGCATGCTTGGACTCGACGTAATAATAAAAACTTAAATCTCTCTTCATCTGCAGAGAAAACATGTTTTACACTCAACATAAAAGTAATCCCGGGGCATAGTGCTGCCACTACCATGTTGCAATGTGAGCAAAAGTAACACGAATGAGCAAATCTCAGGGAAATCCTTTTAAGGGCAGCTAGACATTATTTCAGGTTAATGAGATTCACAATATTCATGTGTGTAAAGAGACTGAATGCTGTAATTAAATCAAATCAGTAAATTGTTTAAGTTTGTGAAGAAACATGCAAAGAGGTTTTTGTAGGAATGTTTTCTTGTTAAAATAAAAAATAAAAACAAGTTTTTATCTCTCAGTCGAGGCTTCGTATAATCATACTCTCCAAATCAAAGGTGGAAAAAGTACTGAAATCATTTATCATGATCTCATTAAAAAAATAATAATAAAAAAAAATCAAAATAACCTGGAGTTGTAACATTGGTCATGTGATCCACTGTGACATTCAAACTGAGTTTTTTTTGGTTTTTTTTTTAAGGATCCCCAGGTCAGCAGTGAGCTTATAAGCACTTGCAAAGTTTGCTTATAACTAAAACCACTCTTAGCTTTGGCACATTTATTGAGAAATAACTTTTAGTTTTAATGCTGAATAACATTGATTTATTCTAGAAAGATTTATGCCAACGTAAGAAATGCTCAATTGCACAAATAAAATATAAAATTTAAGTGGATCTTCCCTCCCCCCTTTTCTTGTGATGCACCTGCTTTGGTTTGGACAGTTATATAGTGATTAGATACATTTTTACTGCCTGCCTACCTCAGTCCGTCCTTTATGTATTTTGGAAGCTGGACAACTCCTTTTGCTAAATTATCACGGCGCCGTTTCTCGCCTCCACATTCATTTACTAATTGACACCACATCAGTGTGAAGATTACTGATGAATCTTGGAAATTACATCATACCTGTCGCTGCAAAATGAAAGGAAAAACGAACCATAAATCCAAAGAAGATCCTGAGAAAAAA
>NW_006800063.1:827951-865531 GCF_000485575.1 Poecilia formosa | reverse complement strand
CAGGCCATGAAATGAGAATTTGCCCTCCTGTCTTTCCTCTATTTAAAGCATTTAGTTTTAGAAGATGATGGCAATCCACCGCAGCGCCACCCAACAATGAGCCACGGCTGCCGTAAATCACAACACGTTCATTAGTGTGATCAATATCGTTGAGAAAAGTAAAAAAAAAAGAAAAAAAAAAGAAAAAAAAAAGTGTGTCTGTGTGTGCAAATGTTTGGGTGTGAATATGTGAGAGCTCCTTTACTCCTTACTTACTTACCTCGCTGCTGTCTTTCCCTGTGAGCCCGACAGATTTTGCCGGCGGGGACTTTGTCGTACGTCTCCGGTAGGTCTCTGCAGAATTGATGGGTGTTAATGTGGGAAACTGAGGAGCGACGCTTTTCAAAGTGGTTCTTCTCAGGATGGAGCACTTTATAAGTGTTATCTGGGAGGGAAAAAAAGCAAACTGCATATTAAAAAGGTAACTTACAGGTGTGCACAAAACCTAAAAAAAAAAGAAGAAAAAAAAGTATTTAATATAATTTCAGTGTATTTCAGGTTTGGATGTCTTTGGAAAAAAGTAAAGAGTGCGGAAAATATTTTTTATTTTCCGTGACTTTATTCCTGATCCTCATGTCTAAATATTGTGTCTTTCCTTCCTTTGCTGCTAATGCTTCCTTCCTTTCTTTACTTCCTTCCTTGACTGTGCACTTACTTCTTACCCGTCTTGTGTCCCTTTTTCCCGTTTGTCCTTTTATCCTTAAGTCCCTCCTCCAATTCTTTCCATCATACTTTCTTCCATTCTCTTCTGTGGGCACTGTGTTTGTCCTACCTTTGTTTTCTTGGTCTTTCTCCCTTGTGTTGTTCTTTTGTTTGTCATCTGCTCCGTTCTTCATTTGATGTGTTTTTTCCATCCATTGTGTCTTTCCTCCCTTGCGTCATCCTTCTCTCATTGTTTTGTGACTTTTCTTTTTTCCTTCCTTGAAAATGTCTATTCTTATTTGTGACCTTCTCTCTCCTTCTCTTTCCTTACTGTTTTTCTTACATTGCAGTGTCTATCCCTCCTTCCTTTGATTCTGTTCTCCATTCCCTTCCTTTTTTCCTTGTGACCTACCACCCCTCTATCCTTCTTCTCCTTCCTCCCATGCGTTCTCCCCACCTTATTTTCTTTTGTTCTTTTGTCTTTCTTTCCTTGTGCGCTTCCTCCCTTCCTCCCAGATTTTTTCAGGTCCCTTTTTTTTTTTTTTTAAACCTGCCCACTATAGAATCATCCAGCATAAATTCATGGTGAACATTAGTATTTTATATTTTACAGTGACCGTAAAAGTCAGAGCACTCTGGAGGGCCGAGTCTGGAAAAGTTTGGAAATTTTATGTGAAAAATGTGTAGGAACCCTGTAGCTTGTTAAGCTGCAACAGAGCAACCAAGTCATTCTTGTGCTTTTTGTTCTGAGACATATTAAATCATTCATGTTTGCCTGCAAACCCAAGATTTGTTTCTCGTTGTTGATTAATTGTTTTCTCTTTTTTTTCCTTTTTTTTTTAACCTTTTTGTGGTTGTTATAAACAGGGTATAACAGTGTACTGGTGTCTCTGATATGACCAAATGGGAAACTAGTAGTTTAAAAAAAAAAAAAAAAAACGGTACAGAGCATTTGAATGAAATGTCCTCCTTCTTGTTCATTTCTGGTGAAAGAAGGAGAACACAGTGTGGCCCTCTAACCTATCCTCCATTCCATTTAGGAGCCCTTCTTTCCCTGTTAATCAGGGGGAATAATTATCAAAGTGGACAGGTAATTAAATTAAAACATAAGTGGCTACATGAGCCCGGTTGGCTGTACTACAAGGTTTTTCCGGGCTTAATTAAAGAGAAATATGGGAGTGCTCGCCCACAGTGTCACAGAGCTGGTATAAACGAGGAAAAAAAACCTTCTCGTCACCAACTCCAATAACTCATTCCTGATCTGCTCGACGCAGGGCTTCAGTAAAGAGCCGGTGGGAGTTTGCTGGTTCCGTCAGACCCGAAACGCTGCTGTTTACTTCCAGAAGAAAACAAAAGCCCGCGCGGTAGCGAGCACGAGTTGACGGAGAGCAGGATGCGTGTGTGTGTGGTGCCGAAGCGAAAGAAGGAAGAAAAAAAGAAAGCGAGCTTTTGCCGCCATCTGGGAATAATGTCGTAAAATAAAGCTACAATAAAATAAAACTTACAGCCGTTGATGTTTACAAACAAGGCCCACAAAATCCCCACAGTGCCTCAAGAGTCAAGTCCAACACACACACACACACACGCATGCACGCGCACACACATACACACACACATGCATGCAGCTATACAAATAAACAAAGTCAGTGTGGGAATGCTTCACACAGCAGAAATTATCCAAATATTCACAAACACACTCAGATGTCCCCACACCCAGTTTACTGCACACATGAGTGTGCGTGTTTACAAACAGGGACAAAGTGGGAAGACGGAGCACACAAACACACCACTGTTGGTCCTGTGGTTGTGCAAAGAGAACAGCGCACTGTGGTTTGAAGTAAAACAAGAAAAACAACAAAACGTGATCTGGGTACAAATGTTTGCGCTGCTACAGAAGATTCCCCCGCAAGCAAAAGTCCCACTTTTAGTTCACAGTAGTGTTTTGCAAGAACGCCCGTCAGCCTCGCAACTGCATCTCTTGTCATGTCACAACAGCAAAAGTTAGGAACAACGTAGAGTAATCCCTGATCGTAGGAGCGGGACGGTTTTCTATATGTTCCACGAACGAAAATCACACAAATGTTTTTGCGTGATCTGCATTAGGTCTGTGTATGTTTGATGCAGTGCAACTTCTTCCTTTGGCACGGTTTTGACCTTTTGTCTTTACACATTGGTTCAAGGTCGGCCATCTTAGCCAGACAGCAGTTTTGAAGTCTTGCTATTCTCAACTGGACTTGCGTGTCACGACTCGACTGGGCCCCATTTTCAGACATGACTCTGCTGCAGCTCTGGCTGAATCTTTGGGTCAAACATGAATCTCTTTGCCCATCTCCAGTCTTTCGGACCGTTTCATAGTTTTCTTCTTCTTCTTCGTCTTTATGCACTGCCCCGAATCTTCGTCAGGTCCGATCGGCTTCCCTTTCCCAGCCGAGGAAAGCATCCCCACTGTACGACGGTGTCACCTTCATGGTTCACTATGGGGAAACATGCCATCTTTAATCTCACGTGTCCGACTCCTGGCTTTCCTTCAAAAGCTGGGAGTCCGGTTTGCTTCCGGAAAGCCGTGATTTGTGGATTACGCAACTAGCAGCTGTCTTGTCAACAGATTTTCCCACCTGCCTCCTTCCTTCCTCGATCAATTGAAATGCGTGTTTGTAAGGTGTCTAAGATGTGGAAAATGGGTCTGAATGTTTTTGCTGTGATCCGTGGCTTCCATTCAGACGTTAACATCTATATAATTGTCTGAGTACGTATTGCCGGTCGTCCGACAGCCAATCGGCACATGTTTTCCATTAGCCTCTCATAAACATGTTTACTGTCCCAGCTGCTCCGCGTCAAGACACCGCACACACAAACACACACTCACGCACTGAAATGAAAACACACTTAGAGAATGTGTTTATCAGGACTCGCTGCTCACTGTGGCTTTTTGCTGGGAGAGAATAGTCAGGGAGACCCAGCCAAGCTATTTTAACACACAATTCTTCGTAGCAGGGCCCGCTTCAACGGGCTCGTGACCCGGTAAGTCTACTGTCCGGCCAGCTGGCGTGTGACCGGACACACGCCGTCTGACCGGTGTGTCTACCTGTCAGGTAACCAAAACAGCTGTCTAACAGGTAGCTGCTTGGGACTGAATACTCAAAAACAACAAAAAAAATCAAAGAGGTGAAGGTATAAATGAGAGGATTTTTTTTCTTTAAACATTAATAAAACTCATCTCATTGAAAGTAAACTGTCAAAAATATGGTCTCTACTTTAAGAAGAAAAAAAAAAAAGCAGTGTGTTCATGGCTTGAGGATTAACCGTTCAAGTGGCTGTTGACTCAAAGATGAAGAAGGATTACGACTGTAATTTCTTTTAACTTTCTTACTGAAAGTCGGTTTCCACGTTGCTATTTTAAGTTTAAGCGCAAGTCGTTCATAATTAACCATGGTTTTGTTGTAGCTTTTTTTTTTTTTTTTTTACACTTTACTTAAGAGTTCACTTTGGAGATTTGTGACATGATGAAACCGAATAATAAGTGAGGGAAACCAAGCAAACAAAGAACATTTGCATCTTTACATTTGCTTGGTAGGAAAGAGATTAAAATCTTTCTTGAACCGCTTTGTCCTGTTAAAAGGATTCATGCTGAAAATGCATAGAATTTGCTTTCAGTATTTTCCATGTCTGGAAATGCACAGAAAAAGAAAAAAAAACAAACAAACAAACTGATCAGAGAATGGAAAAATATTTGTATTTACAAACTTTATTCTCTCACACATTGTTTAGAGGTTGTCCCTTCCTGCTATGCGTCATTATTTTCCTTGAGTTCTTATTTTCTTCTATCCCTCCTTCGATTGTCGTGTCATCCCTTTCTTTCTTTCTTTCTTTCTTTCTTTCTTCCTTTCTTCCTTCCTTCCTTCCTTCCTTCCTTCCTTCCTTCCTTCCTTCCTTCCTTCTCTTCCTTCATTAGTTGTGTCCCAGCTGCCATCACTTTCTTGTTTTTACAAAATAACATATTTATAGCCTTATCTATATCCAAATGTGTTTGTTTTAGAGGTTTGCAAAAGAGAAAAGATTAATCATATATTTTCTGTTTAGATTTTGAGATTTTAAAGTCAAAACACCCCGATTTTAAAAGTAAGACACACGTAACGTCAAGCACACAGAATCATGCGCCACGGATTACACCCCGTCATAATTTCTTCAGAATAAAGCCAAAACGGAAAAGTCTACGATAACTTACGTATTCCACAAACACCTGAGATTTGTATGGAAAACCAAATATCTTAAACATAACACGCTGATAACATACGCAAGGGATGGTTCTGTGTGGATGCATTTTGCAGACCAACAGGGATTATGTAAATAACTGCATCTGCTATAAGGTAGCAGAATAAATGGTGTCATCACAACAAGATAATAGTATCGTTATCAGGCAGTCAAGGCGAAAGTCACGAGAGGATCGTTTGACGTGGTCTGCAGCACCAAAAAACAGGGTTAGTAAAATGTTTTACTGAAACTTATAGTAGGTTGTGACAAAATGTAATAAAAAATATGATGCATTTGTTTGCATAAAACAGAATTATATATATATACATATATATATATAAAAAAGTATAAGTTGCGTAACAAGGCCTTCATGATGCCCCATTAGGCTTTAGGAACTACAAAACTAAACCGGCAGCTGACACAACTGTGGCAGCATTAAGACATCTCTGCTTATGTGTAAATTAATTACAAAACCTTTCGGGGGAAAATCCCCCCAAATCCCGTCCTTTCCCCACTCACCTGCCAGACATAGAGGCCCACTGTCAAACGGAAGCACACGGATATCGAGCCCCCACCTCCTCCCAACCATACACACACACACACACACGCACGCACATCCACACACTCATATTTGCAAAGACTTCCATCCACTCCCTCGTGCGATCTTGTATCAAAGCAAACAAATGACATGCTGTCTTCTCTTCTTTCTCCCCCCACTGTCTTTTTTGATGTGCGGTTGTGTAAAATGACACGGCGTATCTCTCCAGCTGACATTATCACTCGCCAGCGCGCTCACATCTTCCGGCCGCACGCCTTTCCCACAGGACTGGCTACAGCAGGGGTCTTTGTCTGTGAAAGCATCCACACCCCCTCCCCACACACACACACACATTCAGGCACACACACACTGGAAAAAAAAAATGATGTAGAAAAGCCTCCATGGTTTTACCTTTGCATTGTGTGCTGTCAGGACTGGTTTAAGCAATGACAAAGAGGTGATGTATGGAGTGATGCAGAGGAGGGATAGCAAAGACTTGGTGTTTGTTTTTTTTTGTTTTTTTTTTTGGGGGGGGGGAGTGGAGGAGTTGCATGTGTGTTTCTAATGATGTGATGTTCTGCTGCCCAGATTTCTGATGCAGCAGACGGAGTTGTAACCCAGAGAGCTCTGTCACATTAGTGTGACCGTCAGTGTGCAGTTGACAAATTTAACAAGCCGCATGCAATAACCAGCTCAAGACCAGATCGGCAGATAAAGAGACTGAAGCGTTTGTTTCACAGAAACATGATACCTGCAATAAGACAGAGATGCAGTGCTTTGCAAAAAAAAAAATTCAGTTCCCCTCAATATGTTTATGCTTTGAAAAGCTACAACCACAAACTTTAATGTATTTTATGGATTCTTATGTGATGTGTTGGCAACTCCCCCCCTCCCCCTCCCCCCCCACTAACACAAATCTGAAAAGTGTGGCCTGTGTTTATACCCAGCCTTCCTGAGTAAATATTTAGTAGACTTGTTGTCATTCTCATTTTCAGGCATTTGCTTTTGGTTATTTGTGTTGTGTCTTTCTTTCCTCTGTTCGTTGCTCCAGTTTCTCTGAGGCCTGCTCCTCATCTGTTGTACATCTCTCTCTGCATTTTTGTCCAAAACATATGACAAAGTCTTTCAGGGTATGACTTCATCGGCTTTTCGCACTTACAAACTAAACTTCTTGCCAATTCTCTGCAAAGTAGCTCGACCTAAGCCATATCGGAAGGACTTTGACTGGGCCATTGTGACATGACTTTAATTAAACAGTTTTTGCTTTAGCCATATGTTTTGCATTATCGTCCAGCAGAGGTGACTCTGACAATAATTTACTTTTTTTTTAAACAGTGCTTTACATACTAATCAAAAAGTCTAATTTCAGTCTCTAACTAGACAACTTCTCCCCTTCTAAATGCATTTTCTCTCCAAGGCCTTTCTTCTTGTCACTCTTCCATAAAGGCCTGACTTAAGAAGAGAATGACTAATAGTAATAACTAATAGATATTTACAGTTTGGGGTATTGGTCTGATTGATTTATCCCTGCTTTAAGCCCCTGCACAACCTTACCTTTGGCCTTCCTCCTTTGCTCCTTGGTCTTCATGGGGATTTTTGTTCTGTAACAAAACTAATTCCTTCACACAACAGCTGTTTTCACACTAGGAATAGGCATTTTTTTAATCACGATTTTTTATTTTTTCATTATAGTGAAATTGTTGATTTATTATAGTTATAAATTCCAATTCACGATGGAAACCCTGAAAAACAAACCTTGTGTGACTGTTTTATAATGACAACGTCAGAGCAATCTATTGCCGTGGAACGTGTCTGTAAATAAAAACTGGTTCTGAAACATTTTAGCTTATCAAATAAGGCTTAAAAACTACTAACGTACACTTTGGCATCCTTTTTATTGTTTGTTTTCTTGTCATCGTGTTAATTACCATGAAATCAGGATAAATTTTAAAGTCATATTGCCCACCTCTAAATACCACTAGGACATGTCACACGACTGGACACTACTCCCCAAGCAGGTCGCCTTTGAGGGAAATTTGTTGCGCTGGATGTCTGTATAAAAGAGACAAACAAAGAGACATGCCACACTTTTGGCATTTTTATTTGTCAAAACTTTTCAAAAACCATCATTTTGTTTCCATTTCCAAGTGATCCGCTTCTTTAAAATTGGTTTACCAAACATAAATTAAACCGTTTTTGGACATGAAACTTCCCCTCAGGTTATACAACATAACTTCCACAGCATGTTACATTTTTGACTCTGAATGAACACACACACATACGCGCGCACGCACGCACGCACGCACGCACGCAGGCAGGCAGGCACGCACACACACACACACACACACACACACACACACATTTCCTTCACATATTTCAAATAAACAACCTCTTCTACCCCCACAACCATTCAGGAGGAAATCTTTTTTAATCTTTTATTTCTTGTTCTGTTGTCTGCAAAAGGACACTTTAAACAAGTTCATTCATGTGGGTTGAATAAGGAAAAAAAAAAAAAACACAGACACACTCACACACTGATTTAATGTCCTGCGGCTTCATAACCTTGGACGTTTAACACCATTCAGGGCAACTTGTTTTTCATATACAATTTGATGTGGAATTCGTTTTAGCTGGTTATTGACATTTATGCAATCTGTTTGTGCATATAAGCTGTTACTGTGGAGGGTTTAATGATTTGTTTTGACCTACACATGTTGACTTCCAAGTCTATTCACATGCTTTCCTTTGCCTTCACTCGCCTGCTTAAAGCCAGCAGTTTTACCAACAACTGTTTATGAATACTCTTTGTGAGTGTAAGACGGAGGGGGGGAAAAAAAGAAAAGAAAATCTTTTAGAGGAATGTCCTTGTTATTTGCTCTATGTAGGCGCAGAATAATAATAAGCACAGCAAATAAGCTTGTCTCCAGCCAACTATTTTCTATGATCTAGTTCAGGGTCGTGGGGTGGTGGGGGGTGGGAGCAGAGGGGTCTCCCAGCTGTCAATGGGCATAAGTGAGGACACAATCTGGACAGGTTGCCAATCCATGAAGAGGAGGAATCCATGCACTTAAGCAGCCATATTCAGTTTTGAATCCCTATTTGCATCTTCCTGGACTGTATGCTGTTACAGTGCTGACCACATTTTTTTGGTTCTTCTGGTAAAGGATGTGAAAAAAGGCCAAAAAATGACTTCAATCAAACTTGTATGCTTAACTTTTTTTTTTTAGTGTAGGACATAATTCTTTCCTTTTATTTAAAAATCAAGTGTCAGTTATTTATAACCCTTAAAATTAAATTAAAACGATTTTTTAACTTAAGCATGTAATTTACGCTCTCCCTTTTTAACGCGAATCAGTTTTTACACGCTTTCATTTAATAACATCCTGTTTCCCTGTGGAGTAAACATAGGACGACACAGAGGCCTGTTTCTTTTAGTCACTGCAAGAGGAGCCATATTTATTTTTGCTAACAAGCACAATGAGCCAGCTAAGATTGCTTTTATTGGGGGAGGTGGGGGGGTCACCAAGTCTCCATGACAACCATTAGACACTAACTACTGTACAAGCAAACAGGCTGTTTGGAAAAACAAAGCTTTAATTTCCCCACCACCACAAACGTCCAAAGTTGGCTAAACTCTTGCTGGGTTTTCAGATGAAAACTTTAGTGAAGGAAGATTCCCTTCACACTTAAGTCAAACAGTGATTAAAGTATTTCAATCATAAACCTGATGCTGCTTGAAGAAGCACGATCGGTTCTCACTCATACATATCATGTAAACATGTGGGACTTTTAGGACAACATACGTGCTGCAGGATTGATAACTGAAGAAAAAACTACACGTCAAACCACTGACAAACAAATCTATTTTAATGGGGTTTTTTGTTCTTTTAGTATCTTTTTATATAATAATAATAATAATAATAATAGTGCTCTAAGAAAAATATATTATATGGATAAAAAAAAATGTTATGTCGGTTTGGCATGAAACAGAAGGAACGTGTGAAAAAGAATCCCTTCTTAAGCATGGTGCAGGATCCGGGACTTTTTTTTAGAGTGCCTTTTAAATAAAAGTGGTTCATCAAACACAAAATCAACCTTCAATCGTATATATATGTGGCCATCACAGTCCCCGGAACTAAATTCTTTAGAAATCCTGTAGGATGGGCTGATGAGAACATAAAAAAGGATGCAAGTCTTTACAATCTACAGAAATGTTGCGTAGTCATATATGTTGACAAAATCATCTCTTATTCACAAGAAATAGCTGCTCAACCAATTAAAAGGAGCAGTACCAGTTGTGCAAACTTAAATTTTGTGTCACTTTTGTTGTCTCACTTTCCCACCCCCACCCCACAATTTAAGCTAATTTCTTTTCTAAACTTTTCAGCACCAGGTTGTGTTACCACAATGAAAGATAAGTTTATTCTAAGGCTCAAGGCGGATCATCGTCAGGAGTGCAAAGAAATGTGGTCAACAAGGTATGTCTAAATGAAAAAAAAAAAATAAAAAAAATTCAGGATACATTTATTTACAAAAGCTGAAACCAAATAAAAACCAGGTTTTTAATCAATGAAGTCAGGTTGCTTTCAGTTACAAAAGTAAAACATTTTACAAAATACAATGTGCAGTTTATATATTCACAAGTGAGGGAAGACAGTAAGGACTGCCAGAGGTCATCCAATTGCTCCAGTGTGTCTTGTCCTGTCAAATGCTCATGTGAGCCCATCTTGAGAGAATTTCAATAATTATCCGAAAGGACTTTTTGTCTTGGGCCACATTCTTCTAAATGTATCTCTCGGGTTCTAATTCCCTTCCACAATACATCCGGCTCGGTCTTCTCATCACGCCATTTGTCCCTTTTCTATTTCCCCCGTGTTTGATTCTGACAAATACGCGGATTATCGACCAGGGGGATTTTTAAATATATGGCTAATGTGAGCTTTCATGCCTGTGCTTTAATCTGCTGAGTATTTAAAACCAATCTTAAGGACGAGGGAGAAAACGCAGAGGTCAGGCCTTTCCCCCCCACACCCCACCCCCTTCAATTGCCTGGCACCAGAGAAAGGGAGAAGGAGCCGAGATGGAGAGCAGGAGCTGAAGCAAAAATGTAAGCGAAGACAGAGAAGTGAGAGAAAGACAATGATTTCCCAGCTATTTGAATTCGAGCAAGGATTAACTGTGAAATCGCAGGTATCAAACCTCATCTGGCAGCACGGCTAAAGAATAGTCCTTCAAAGGAAGGAAAAAAAAAAAAAGTTGGTCTCCTCACGAAGGTTGTGCGAGCGTGTCAAAGAAAGACTGATTTAAGGCTCTTTCTCTGCTTTTTCACTTTTCATGTGCTGGCCTCTCAGAAAAATTGGACTTAGGGAAAGAAGTGTCCCTCGCTTGCTTTTTTTTAACAAGACAATGACACATTACAGTGAGGGATGAAAGCTCCATCATGTGTCCATGTCCGTCCAGTTCCTCTGCTGTCAAATCGTCATCCTCTCATTTACAATTCAAACGCCTTCAACTCCTTATTACTGTCATTCGTCCACCATTCCTTTCATCTTTCTTCTTGTTTCTGCACCTCTCTTGTCCACAAGTACTTGTCTCCTGCACTCTCAGGTCCTTATTCTCTCAATCTTGTCATTTTGCGCGCGCGCGCGTGTGTGTGTGTGTGTGTGTGTGTGTGTGTGGGTGTGTGTGTGTGTGTGTGTGTGTGTGCTTTTCGGGCAGATGTGGCCTTTGGCAGTTAAAGGAGCCCTGTGTGTATCTGGTGTATGAGGCTAAAGAGAGCGGCATTACCTCTACAGCTTTAAACTCCATCAACCAACATTCAGACCTTCATTTTATGACTGTAATATGAGGTACTTAACATACTGCAGCCATAAAGTGCAACAGATGCGGGGTCAAAGAACTTCAACACACAGTCAAGCTTGCATACAATGTCTTTCAAAAGTATTCATATACCTGGAACTTTTACACATTTTTGTGTTGCTACAATCCAAAAACTTTGCATGGAGTTGATTGGGATTTTATGTAAACCTGCAACAGAAAGTTATTTTGTTCTTGAAGTGGAAAGAAAATGAAACATGCTTTTAAAATGTATTTTCTAAATAGAATTCTAAAACATGTTTTATGCATTTGTGTTCACACCCTGTTACTATGATCTCCCTCCCCCCATTGTACTTCCAACGCAGGAACCAAGGCCTAATCTGACAAAAAAAAAAAAAAAAAAAAAGAAGGTAAAAGCACTCCCTGAAAACGACCCTGGTGGTGAGGTTTAAACTGAGGGTGGAGATTCAAGGTGGGAAGATTCTCCCCCACATTTCGATTCAGTCATGACCCCTCTTTATGATCTTCTGTAGTTGCATTAGAGAAATTCTGCATTATTGTTTGCAAACAGAACATTTAAACCCAGGCATGAACGCTAAATCAGAGTTTACATTTAAGTACATTGATTAAATTCGGCAACCTTTGTGGAAATATTAATTTTAGGGGAGCATGAACCTCTCCTTTCAGCATCCCGACAGAGAAAGTAGCCTCATCAACGCCTTTCCTAACAGTTTTTAACTATTATAGTTAGAATGTTGCTCAGCATTTACTCTCTGATAAAGAAATTAAAACATCAACAACCGTCCTGCAATTTTGATCCTCAATTTAAAGTTTAAATGAAGCAGATGTGTGTGTGCGTGTGTGTGTGTGTGCGTGTGTGTGTGTGTGTGTGTGTGTGTGCGCGCGCGTGCGCACACATGTGTGCGTGTACTTTCAGCAGCAGACATGTCTTGTAGGCTCTAATTATTAAAGACCTCTTAATTATTTGAAACATCTTTCCAGTTAGAAGTGATTTTAACTCATTCTCATAGCTTAACCTCTATGAAATTTTCACAAACCATATCTTTAGAAAGCGGGCTGCATTTCCAATTCAACCTCTCCTTTTTCTCCCCCTTTTCTTTCCAGCAGTCGTGATCGGCGCAGTTGATTTAAAAATCCACTACGGAAACAAATTCCCACACAATTTGGAGTTACTTTTAAACTATAACTTCTATGAAACAATCTGATATTATTTACTGTTGCTTCGGTCTGATTTCGCTCTATTCTGAACTCACACCTGATGTACAATAATGTTTGTGATTGTCATGATCATGACTTGCAACTAAACAGTGGAAATGTCCACAAACGGACCGCAGACATTGAGGAGTTTATAATGGTACTGGGGAGAAATTAAATACATCACCTCAGCATTATACGTTCTGTGTAGAGACTAAAAACCCACCTGTTTAGAGTTGGAACACTAACTAAAAGATTTGACGTGTATTGATCATTTCTGATGATGGCACTCATCAAAATGTAATGTTTGGTACTGGTTTGTTCATTGTTGACTGTATGGTGTTAATTTATGATGTTTCATTTATGTGTTTTTATGATGTACATCACTTTGAACTGTCTTGTTTAAATGTGCAACACAAATTGGATGGGATGGGTGGGGTGGGTGGGTGGATGGATGGATGGATCACTTTGTCAACTTGAAGGTAAAAGTCAAGAGAAGGAATTGAAAAAAAGTCATAAGAATACAGAAAACGAGGACGACAAAGGTTTCAAAGGTTTCTTTTTCCAGCAAGAAAATGATGCTAACAATACAACCAGCTTTAAAAATTAAATAGTTAAGATCAATAGAAACACATATAAAATGGCATTCTATTGTTCATCTTTCATTGCAGTAATTATGTAATACTTTTGTTGGTCCATCACATAAAATACATTGAAAAAGCACTGGGCACTTTGTAACGAGAAAAAAAAAAATAAAAAAAAAAAAGGTCAGCAGTTATGAATACTTTCCCAAAGTAGTGTATGCTCTGCAGAAGCAGCTGGTGAACTTGAGCGGGATCTATCTGAAGTATAAGTTGAATAAAGTTTTTATGGTACAGAATAGTGTTTCTAACCCAGTATTGTTAAGTAGGCCAGGGCTGATATCATCTGATACACTTGTTTGCTTGCCAACCATACAATCACAGCCTTTCCCTGCTGAGGAAGCATTCAAACTGCTATTTGAACATCAATGCAGCATGCAAATAACATCCACCACCCCTTTTAACATCAGATAAGATAACCCACAACGTGCCGTCTGCCAGCGCAGAGATGTGTTCCGCATCCTAAGGCTACACTGCTGTTGCAAAACATCATAAATGAACCTTCTCAGCAACTTTCTCTGTGAAAAAGGAGGCAAAAAAAAGGAAGTTAGTGAGAATGGTGTGTGTTGATGTGTAAAAAAAAAAAGAAAAAAAAGGCTGTAAAAATGGCTTGCTCTGAAGAGAGAGAGAGAGAGAGAGAGAGAGGAAGATTGAGACAGGAATTGAGAGAGGAGCGAGGAGCTTCTTTAATTTGGAAAGTTTGATGTGAGTGACGCACATCTGGCCCCTCCAAGACGATGGATTTTGCTGCATACGCAATAGTAAAAGTAATCCCTCCTCCCTCTCTCTCCCCATCCATCATATCCCATCCTTCTGCATCCCCAATCACTGACATCAGCTGCACTCAAATCACCATATGCAACAACTAGTTTTTCCTCTCTCACGTTCTTACATCCTCTCTGCCAGAGACCATTCAGTGTTTTATGAGCCAGAGTCACAACTCTCTGGATTTGAAGGTAATACCACACAACCACCATCAGTGCATCTGGAAGGCAAACACCTCAACATGACATGCGCACTGGTTTGCACGCCACATGTGAGGATGTCTTTCATGTTCAAAGACGAGACATATAAACAGCTATTTTTCATCTCGTTTTGCCAAAACATTGTTCAGGTTCGCTAGATGTTAAGATCTTAAAACTTGCTCCCTGAAGTTTGAAGAACTTACATCTATTGATATTAACCCCTTCACTACAAGCATAGTGATGTTTTTAAACTATATTTAAATTTCAAAGTACACTACAGTGGGACCGCAGTTTTCACAGGATTCAGAACCACAGCTGCCCCACCAAAAACCCCCACAAACGCCTAAGAGTCTCTTCCAAGAAAATTGTTTGTTTAAATAGTTCAAATAACAAATATACCTTAATATGCACTAATAAATACAGTGAAAAGCATCTTACCATGACCATGAAAGCTAATATCTACCGTCTTCTTTATCTCCACTCTTGGTTGTACAGCCAATCAGTGCCAAGGAAAACGAACGTCCCTCTTGGATTGAATGCTTTGCAAACGCCAACCAATGGCTCGTTGGGCTTATATTTACATATTTCAGCTTCCCAAGCCGCAATTTCTTTCAAATATCTTAAATATGCTCTACGAAAAAAATCTGTGAATAGCCAAATTTTCCGTGAATAATTTGGAGTAGCGTTCCACAGCGTTTCACATCTGTGAACCGGCGACAGAGCTGAACTGAACCGCGTAGTTAACTATTAGAAGACTGTGCTGCTTCTATGGCATGCTCAGACTTATGGAAATGTATTCTACTGAAGCATCAGCTTTTTTTATTTGGCATGTAGGGTGATTAATGACAAAATGCACCATACCTGAATGTATTGACACCATTTAAGTGTTGTGAAAAGTGCCGTTTTCACCATACACTTGAAACCTCCTGCATCCCTCCGACTCCAGGGCTGCAGAGCTCACCACTAAAGTAAATTACGAGCCATCAGTGTGCCTCTCTTTCAATCTACAGATGCGTGGCCTTGAAGTCCATGTCCATTTGACACTGTGGCTGCACTGATGGATTTGTAAACATTAGGACCAACACCTCGGCTCACACACGCACACAATTTCTCCCTTTTGCTTTCGTCCAGCTCCGAGCCCGTGTCCAGATGATTATGGGGTCACAAAGCGTCCTCTGACTCCATCAGCACAAAGGTAATCCAGAGAAGAATCTCCGGGCCTTTTTTCTGCCTTCTTACTCAAACATAATTCTCCCAATTTGGCATTTTGACATCATCTCTAGTCCACCAGCCCAAGTTGTCTCTTTCCCAACCTGGTCGAAGCGCAGCCACAATAACTTTATTTTCCCTCCCTTCACTCCAACAGACACCATTCAACCCTTACCTCTCTATTCTTTTTTTAATGTGTTTTTTTTTTGTGTCCTCTACAGCCTTTCTCTTCTTCTCCCCCCCCCGACTTCCAAGGTCAGACAGGACAAACAATGCCACTGGTGTCTGTCTGAGCACATCTCGCTACCCACCGCCGCTGCCGCTGTTGCCTTGGCAACGCACTAACCATTAATTTTCAATTAAAGCAGACAAAGAGAAGACAGCTCAGGGTCCATGGAAGGTGTCAAGAAGCAGTATTAATATACGACAAGTGAGCATAATTGTGTGTCCATTTTCCTCAGCTCTCATCTATGCTATCAGTGAAATGTGAAAGCAGCAGATAATTTGGGGGTGTGGAGATGCCGGACACTGTTTTTCTTTTAACCAAGACGCCTCTTGATGTATCACTCTGAGAAATATAGCATTCATCATTACCTTTATGAATATTTCTGTCAGGGATGTTATTATTTTCATTAACACTTTATCAAGAAAAAAAAAAAAAAGAAGAAAAAACTAGATGCTATTTTACTCAGACTCCAAATCCTGACATCTGCACACACACACACACACACACACACACACACACACACACACACACACACACACACACACACACACCTGTAAGCTGCATGGAGTGCAAGGACATGCTGCTGACTGCACTCCGTAGGTTGTTATTTGATTTCCATTAGCCGGCCATTACAATGACACCTCTAACTCATGCAAATGCACAAGCGCCTCTTCATCCCTTTGTCTGGTGCTGCAGAAGCAAAAGTATACACATTAAAGCAAAGGTGTGGGATCACTCAAAAACACACAATAAAGTACACGCACACACGCGCACACACACCAGGGTCAATGCGAATGGACTTTACACAGTGTGGAGCCTTGGAAAGAATAAAAACATGCAGGACAATGAGACGCTTTTCACTCTAAAATATCTGAAATATTTTAATGCTAATAAAGCGAGCTGGGTGGTGGCCGAGCGTTACTCCTACGCCAGGGGCCACCAGTGGGTCACAGTTTTTATTTGTCGATTATCTGTCTTTAGAACACCACGCAACCTACCCAAAGTGAGCATGAAGCGCCGTCCTTTCTGGCGACAAATGGAAGCTGAATTCAAAACATTAAAAGTTGAATTGCTAGGGACTCTGATTAAAGCCTTTTTAAATGCTTGGCATGAGGGTTCTAACTACACTCAAATCCCATAACCTGTTCATGACCTGCCTGTGATTTTAAGCCAGTCACAATAACAGTGTCAGCTGTGTGTGTTTATGCTTTGCACTGCCTATTTCATCTCATTTCGTGTGCCCAGCTTCCATGATAGAGTTCTAGGCCATGTACAGTATTTTTTTTTTATAATCTAATCAATCTGGATTTCTACCAGCAATCTAAGTGGTTTTCATCCTCCAAGAACATAATAACAAGAGGTACTGAACTGGCTGCTGCAGATTGACTGTCTGACATCTTCTACATGTCTGCTCAGACGTCTACAGAGTCACCTATGGGGGCAGGAGAGAATTGTAAAACTGCAGCTGAAAATAACGTCATTAAATATTAAGTGAGAAAATGCTAATAAAATGCAGTTTAACTGAAATAACTATCATTAAAATTACAAAGTTTTCAAGCACAAACAATCAGACATTTTAGAATCAGACTAGTGCTTAATGTCTGCACTTGCTCAATCATAAATGACTTGGAGCAGAGCCTTCACAAATGAAATCCTGACTGTGGATATCGCAGCAATTACATTATTGCGAGAATCGCTGGTTCGAGCGAAGAGTACAGTAGGCCAAATGGTGATTTGAGTCTGTATTTATATTCAGGTTGACAGAAGTTTTTAGTTTACGTGCCTGGATAAGTATCAGAGTGAGTTTATATCAATACTTTCACTGACATGGGAGAAGAGAAAATTCATAGAAATGGAGACCAGAAGTTTTCAGGCCTAAGTAAGAACAACAGCACCCAACATCAAACAAGACAAAGGCAATGAGAGCTCAGACTTTTGGCACCTATACATCACTCAAACCTCAACAGTCAGACTGCTTTCCACCAAAAATATGTAAATAAAGGGAACGTAGGTTAAATTTAGCCAGTGGTAGGTTGAACCTAAACCTCGTTTTGGCTCATTGTGGTATGGTGCCCCCCCTCCCCCCTCCAACCCCAATAAAATAATTTTTGCCTGATGGAATAACATTTTCTGTCTCAGCTTGAATGATGTGCCCATCGAAACACACGTAATAAACGCAAAGAAATCCTTTTTTTCTTCCAAATATTTAATTTCCTGCACGTTTTCATCTTAATTTATTTCTATTCTTTCATATCAAAAATAGCTCAAATCCACCACCGTTCTCTCCAAGTCAGACCTCTCTTTCATCTCTGCCTCCTCTCTCCGTCTGTGTTGAGTGTGCCCCTTAAATCACGCAGCCCCTAAACTGCCCTATAAAAGATGGCAGGTTCTCCCCTGACTCTCCCTCCTTTTCTCCCCTCTGTCTCCACACATTACTGCTTTAATTAAGGTAATTACTTTCAGAGTAGAACTAATCGGATCCTCTTCTCTCCTGGCGTACACTCGTGTGCACACGCGCGCATGTAAGCATACAATTTATTCGTGCGCACTCTTTTTCTCAGCACCATAAATGACGCATATGCATCCCTGTAACCAGCCACATCTGTGTAAAATAAACCTTTCGACTTGCTTGTTTGGATGGAAGATCATTTGGATCTTCCATCCAAATGAGGAGCCTTGCAGAAAATATTAAGGTCTCTTGAATGTTTGATGTTACAAACAGAAATTGTGAAGTGGCACAAAAAAAAAAAAGTAAATACATCTCCCCAATGATCAACAGACCTGTTTTCAACAAAAACACATGTGCACATGAGGGAATGATACTTCTACTTGTAGCCATGATTTCAACCTAAACATTTTGTTAAGGTTTATACCAAGAAAAACTACAAAACTACATATCCATACAAAAAGTAGATTTACAAGTAAAAAAAATAAAAATAAAAATAAAGAAATAAATCTATGGTCCACAAAATGTCTTTAAGTCATGCAAAAATGCCGTAAATCATAAACTTAAAGTCCAAGACACCTTCATTTCATGCTTACTTCAGATGTAATTTCCCCATTATTTCTTAACGCCATAACCTGTGTTTTCTAGTTTTTGGTGTGTGAATTAAATTAAGGGAATAGTTGTAAAGTAGAAAAAAAAAAAAAAAAAAAGAAGTATGAGACAGCCGCAAACGTACTGGAACATGACCAGTCATCTGAACTGACAGGCCAGCTGAATGGTGGGTTGACTGAAGAAGCAGCCAAGAGAGTCATGGTAACTCTGTAGGATCTGCAGCAATTCAGGACTCAGGTGAAAGAATCCACTCGTAAAACAACTACCACTGAAACCAGAAGTTCACATATACCAAATAAAAAACAGATTTTTTTCACCGTCTAATGTTAAGCCATACCAAACTTCCGTTTTTTTAAGCTCAGTTAGAATAATCAAAATTATTTATATTTGCTAAATGCCAGAAAACTTATCAAGAACATTTTTCAGAGATTATCTTTCAGAGATTAGTTGTTGTTTTTTTTTTGTTTTTTTTGTAACTTTCTATAAATTCATAAGTTTACGTACAAAATAATTTAAACAATGAGGAAAAGCCCAGACGACGATGTCATGGCTTTGGAAACATCTGATTAGTTAATTGAGATATTTGAGTTAATTGGAGGCACATCCATGGATGTATTTTAAGGTCACACCTGATACACACTCCTTTCTTGTTTGACATGACTGGAAGTCTAGAGAAATCAGCAGAGACATCAGGGAAGAGAACTGTGAAGCTCTTAAGTCTGGTTCATTCTTGGGAACCATTTCCAGATGCTTGAAGGTGCCGCATTCATCAATTATATGCGTGCATATGATAAAATACACCATAGGGTCATGCACTTATACTGTTAAGAACATGATGGCAATGCCCAATCAACATACTGCTGAAGAAGGAGGCGAGTTCTGTGTCCCTGAAATGAATGGATTTTGCTCCAAAATGTGCAGACCGACATGAGAACAAAAGCCAAAGGCCTTGTAAAAACGGCTAAAACATTCAAACGTGCAAAGCTCAAGGTGGTTTCCACAGACAGATAGAAATTACTATATTAATTACTTATTCACTCACACTCAGGTGACCAAGCATACTCTTCTGGAGACAGTTTGCACCATTAGGTTTTATTTCAGAGCATTCAAGTAAAGGGGTCTAAATACAAATGAACACTTGTCATGGATTACATTTCCCTTCCACCTTTCAAATGTGAACTACAGAATACACAATGCTTTTTGTTTGTCTGTCAGCGCATCAGTGAAACACACTGAAGTTTGCTGTTGCAATCCAGCACTTTTGCAAGGCAGAGCAAATCAGTTGATCTTTTGCCGAAATAACAAACATAAACCTTTTCCAAATAAGCAATTCCCGTACAAAATATGATACTGATTGCATCCTGAAAAGAACACTCTCCTCTTTGTTTCTTTTGGGACACTGGAGACACCCGTTGCTTCACAATTCTTGCAGTGTTTGTAATTCTCAGGTGTAGGGATTTTTTTTTTTTAATCTATTTATTTATTTTATGTAATGTTTTGCTTCAGCATGTGAAAACAGCTGGGAGGACCGTCACACTGACAGAAAAATAAATACTTAAGTCCACAGCTCATTCTAATAAACATTCTAAGAGAAAATTTAGGACACTGTGATTGTGTCACACACGCACGCACGCACGCATACACACACACACACACACACACACACACAAACGTTGGCTGACAACTGGTGTTTTGACAACTTTATTATAGGGAGACAGAAGTCAGCAGTGGCTTGAATTTGTTTCCTCTTGCAGTGTGGAATGTTTGTTAAAATTACAGACTTAACAACAGACTTTTGAAATGTTGTTTTAACTATCAGAAGTCTTTATCTGGGAGAGAGATTGTCCAGGACCAATGCTGATAACCTAAGAGACTGCTGAGGACTTTCAAATACTCTCACAGTGCAACAGATCGTCGCGCGTCTGATTTTAAATGCAGAAGGTATTGAGAGTCTAAGGGAAGGGAAAGGCAGCTGCTAAGAGTCTGAGCACATATTTTGCTTGCATAGCTTTGTGTATCTGAAATGTTTTTTTTTGCTCAAGGCAAAATTTTGCTTTGACCGGCGAGAGAGAAAACAAACACGGAGTTGTTCAATTTGATTCAGCCGGATCTGATGCACAACCAGTCTATCCCGGGGGACAAGAGTCTCCTCTCCTTCCACCTCCTCCCCCCTCTCTCCACTTCTCCCAAAGGCACCTTCACTCATAATGAGAGCAGGAATGCAGGTGTAGCTCCAACTCAGGGAGGGGGGCTGGGAGGTGGAGGTTCAATTAACACCCTGCAGATTAATAAAGAGTAATAAGGTGTGCTGAATTTATGTGTGTGCGCGCATCTGACTTTTTTTTTTTTTTTTTTAACATCTTTCTTGTGCATGTGTGTTACACGTGAGGTGTAAAGGCCTCAGCATGATGGGGAGAGGAGAATAAAGGCAGCTGACCAGGCAGTGGTGTATCCCTCAGAGCTAAACACTGATTGGAAGTTTGACAAAAGGCTATGAATTGGTCAAAAAATAAAAAATAAAAAATGAAGAGATGGTGATATATATATATTTTTTTACCAAAAAAAAAATACAAGTACAAAAAAATGTTGACATCCGGTGGTAAAAGGTTACACTGAATTGTATTTAGGGTGTTCATTGCTAGGTGGTTTGAATAAAAATGCATGCCAGACTTTTCAGGTTTGTGTCAACATGAAATGATCTTCTACCACGCCCGATCATTTTCTAACTGCGATTTTATGTCATGAGTCAAAGGCAAATACATACTTGTAAAATTGAAGAAAAAAAATATATTGTCCTTAGCATTTTACAGATTAAAAACCTAAAAAATGTGACATACATTATATGAACTTAGTCTCATACAAATACAACAGTTCAATGTTGGAGAGCACTAGTGACAATTAGCATCACGAAGATCAACAAAACAGACTGATCAGAGATCAAGCTGAGTACAAGTTTAAGGAGTATTCAGATTATGAAACAATATCCGAACATCTAAGATGTCTGGGAGACGTCTCACTCTTTGATCCATAATCTTTAAGAGTGTATTCTTTGGCTGCACTGCAAATGTGAAGAGGTTAAACGGTTATGAATATTTTATCAAGGGACTCTATGGCAATATTTCTGAATATTAAAAATATTCTGAACACTACAAATGAACATCTGCTACAGCAGTTTACCATGTGCGATTAGTCAGACGTTTAAATCAAGTAGTATGAGCTGAAAGTGCTAAATAAACTTTTGATTTTAACAGAAAGTCAATAAACACAATGAGCTGTGTGCAGGACCAAGATATTGCTTGGAAACAAGGAAACAAGGCGATTCTCTTCAAAACTTGCTGCTATGCTAAGTAGAAATAAACAACAACAACAAAAAAACAAGATTGGTAAAGTTAAAACTGTACCAAGTCAAATAATAGACCTCAATGCAATTTATTTTGAGCAAAGTGACAACAATTTTCAGATGAGAATAAAAAGATGCATTAAGAGAGTATTTCTATCCCCTTATGAATGTCAAAATTACTGTAAAAAGTCCTCAGAGAGAAGTTGTCTCTCTATAATTTGGGTGTACCGTCTTCTCAAGTTTCAGTTTACTTGTTTTGTTTGTTTTGTGACTCGCTGTTGCATTTCCCATGGTGCTACATGGCGTCTGAATAAACAGACTTACAAATACACACGTACACGCCCTGAGGCCTTTCACAAAACAATGTTGCCTTCATACATTTGACTCTCATGAGTCGAACCAGTTTCTTTTTAATGCAACTTAATAGTTTCTACTACCCCCACCCCTTTTCTCTGTCTACATTGCACCTACTGTACAACTTGATGAAGCGGCATTACGAAGAGTCCCTCCTTTTGAAGAGAAAAATAGTTTTGGATGCCTTTCGTGTGAAATAAGAATTTTTTTCTAAGCTCAATTGTCCTGTAGTAGTGTCACTCACAAGTACATGGAGTCGTAGTTGCAAAGCTAGAAAACCAGTATAATTTGCTAACTGCACTAGAAGCTGATATCATGTTTATCTTGTCTCTATTCAAAGTAGTAACGCAGCAAGCTCGCAAAATCCGTTGCACTGAAGTATCAGAGGTGCAAATGAGCATGTTTTTACAACTTTCACTATGTTTTACACGCCCAGTTGCCATATTATAACTGCACACTGGCTTGGCTGACAGTCTTTTAGGTTTTTGTTCCAACTTCCTAATACAAATAGAACAAGCTGTTATTTCCTCACTGCATATTGTACCAGGTGCTAAGTCTTCTAAAGCTAATCTTTGTCTTTCTTTCTTAGAGGATTTAGGATTTGTAAGTATAAGAAAGTTGAAAAGAAACGTTGTAAAGACTAGGAATCAAGTTTCATTACATGCTCTAAGGGTGAGGAGTCATGTCTAGTGCAAGACTCGAAACTGGGTTTTCAAAGGTCAGCGCAATTTTAGAAAAGATGTCACCATTTATCTAGCATAGTTAGTTTTATGTTGGTTGTGAAGCTGATGAACAGAACAATGAGCATTTAGCTGGACAAGTGCCTAAGAAAAGAGAAGCAAAGCAGCTGAAAAAACAAAATATTATATGTCCTTATGTAAAGCAGAAAAACATAAAAGCAACATGTTTTTCCTGCTATTGGTCTGAACAGACAAAAAAGTACAAAAAAAAAAAACACTAAAAAGGTTAGGACCCAAGGAAGATAAGGGAATATGAACAAATTAATAACTTTAAAGAGATTGTTTTTATATTTTTACATGGAAGGCCTCTCACTCAAGAAGTGTTATGTGTTTCAATATTTATCAGTGTCATAACCCAGCTTGTAAGGTCATGACAAAAAAAAGAAGTCAATTTTAAGGTAGATTTGTCTGATTTTACGAAATTACCGCAAGTTTTAAACCAGGAAAAAAAGCAAAAAGTATGGCAGGATTCCAACCCAAATTAAGTCATAAGAGAACCAAGGCAACAACCAATGCAATACCTAACTAGACATAATCAAAACAACAAACCCAACAACAATACCAGAACTGCTCACTATGGAGGAAGCAAGAGACAACCGAGAGTCTGATGAGTCAACCACAACCCAATTTCACCACCAAATCTCATAACAAGCCATGCAAATGCTTTACTCATCTTACTGGGGGTTTGAAAACCGAAAGCAAAACCATCACTGAATAACTGTGTCTGATTAATTCTGAAATTCAACATCAAGGTCGTCAGTTGATCTTACAAATGAAAACTGAAGAAGACATTGCAGAAAAGTAACACACCTGGTCAAGACGGAGCATGACATTGTGAATTCCTCTCCGTTAATCTCGGGATATATCAACCATTCAGAGCACGAGCGCAACAAAAGGTGACAAATTAGTTGATGTTCCACCCTTGGTTACACCGAAGAAAAACTGGTTTTTCAAAACCCTGGCACACATGATAAGATGGGAAACTTTGCAAGTGCAGATTAATAAAAAATTATTATTTTTTTTTTTTAAAATGGACACTGTTTGCTTTCATAATAAATAATACAGTACCTTTCATGAAAGTTTAAGTGGTAAATATTTACACTCATAAGTCTCAATGCTCCTAACCCCAGGTGCAAATTCTTTAAGGTTTCTCATATTTCCCCCCCCCAAAAAAAAAAAAAAAAAAAAAAGATAAACACATTTACTGCCCCTCCCCGCCCCCACTTAGTTTCCAAAAACCTTTACTAAATTTCTAAATTCCCATGATAAGAAAAGTACTCGGGGTTAGATTTATGGCTTAAAGCCACTGGCTGTCAGGACACAGTCTTTACAGGATTTTCATAACCCAAGATTGTGTTTGTTGTGTTTGCAACCGCACAGTTTGTACAGGGCACATTCATTCATTGTTAACCAGGATTGCCAAGAGGCTGGAAACCTTTTGTCTGAACCACGTAGCAAACTCCGACTATCTCAAGCATGCAGAATAAATATTTATATTATCAAAAGCTGGATGTCAGGTATGTTGTTATTGGTAGATGAGAAGGTATTTGTTGTATTTACTGTGTGTGTCTGGACGTGAGTTTTTTTTTTTTTTTTTTTTTGGTGAGCGTTTGTGAGTGTGTGTGGCTCAGTGAAACGACACACAGCGTACATGCCTTCAGATCTTAAAGACAGATAACATTTGACGTGTGGGGTGTGTGCGTGAGAATGGCTTGCCTGTGTATGGCTTTGCAATGTTTTGACCTTGATTTATGATGCACTGTGTTCTTTTGCTTCACTGTACCATGCCGTGAATNGACGCTTTTAGGCACCCTGCGGCTTGTACTCGGATCTGAAGACAAACTCCCGGGCCCCTGGGACAAGCAGCTGCAGGAATGATTGAGTGACATACAGATACGCCCTGTACATTTTAGGAGAGAGGAATGCATCAAAGAGTCGTCCAAATGTTAACAAATATAATATAATTCATGAACAAGACAATTTGGCCATAGGATAAAAGAGGATGAAGCAGAACTGCAGCATGGAAATGTAGTTTACTGCTAGTAACTGACCTGTAAGTAAGAACAAAGTGAACGATAATAAAAGAGAGACAGATATTTGGAAAGTTTCTAATTTCTTTAAATCAAAGTCAGAAATCATTAGTTTTTTCCTTAAAAAAACAAAAAAAGTTTTCTACTGGAGAAATTTAACACAGTTGAGGTAAAGCCTGACTTTGATACTGAACACTTCAAGATATGAGTTGAACAAAAAAAAGAAAACCTGAAAATCTCAAACTAAGAAATTTAAACAAAAGAAGACATTAAAAATGTGTATTACCAGCTACGTGTAAATTCTTGACCTCCACACATTCAGAAAGCACATATACTATTCACAAGTCAACAGTGAGTCCAAGATCTCTAAATTCATCAGTAACTAAATAAAAATCCTACATAAAAATCTGGCATTCCACTCTGGGTTTCTTTTCAGCTTACTTCCTTTTTGCATCTGTGTGACTTCACTGCTGTTATTTGGAGCACATGGCTCTCCATTTCCCACAGTTTAAGAAAATGCAAAGCTACAGTGAAATAAGATTCTGCGGTAACAGCTACACATGCATCACATGTCTGAACTATCCCACCTCTGGTTGACAATGGCAGGCAAGATCAAACATACCTGCTGCTACAGATGGAGCTGTGTAATGTGGTTCGTCATGTCTGTGGTGTTTCAAACGTCTCACTCTAGTTTTACTCATTCTGTAACAGTGTGGCTCTTGTCCAAGGCACAGTCATTCCCCTTAGTGCGGAGGAGGATGCACTTAGAACCTCTAGATTGAAGATTTCACAGTTTCTTCTTTATGCGATTTACACAAATAGAGAATGTCACCATGCTACAATGTGCATGCTTCCATTTTTTTGCATTCTTCAAGTTTAGATATTTTTTTAAATTGATTCATAATATCGTAGGTCCACAAATATCCCACATCTTGATACTGCCACCACCATGTTCTGATACAGAGAAGGTTGTTTAGGGTTATGTGTAGTGTTGTTGTTCATAGCATTGACTGATGAGATTCAAAAACTCAAATGTTGGCCTCACCTGACCAGCAATGCTTCGTCCATGTGTTGCTGGGTTTCCTACATGGCGTGTGGCAAACTGCCACTGGCTTTTTAAAAAAAAAAATTTAAAGTGGTCATATTTGTGGAGTACTCGACTAATATTAGCAGTCAAAATCTCCCAATACAGTCTCAATATGTGTGATGCAAAAACAGACTTGTCAATAGTCTCCAGCCTCTGATATAATTTCTGTTGCTTTTCCAGAGTTATCACAGTCCTACTGGCTGCTTCTCTGTAACATGCTTACCTTGAACAGCCTGCCAAGTCTAAGATGATGATTGCAATCTTTATCTTTTTGGATTACTTATTGGAAAGCCTGGGACATAGTTTTATAGCTCTGATTCGAATTAGTTTAAGAGCTGCTTTAGGCTTTTTGAGAACAGCTTTCCTTACCTGCTGGGTAGCCTTACCTTAGTCCTTATGTTAGCCATTCACCAATGTGGAAAAACCTGAGGGGTGTGAAATGCAAACCAACTGAACGATCTATAGATGCAAATTTGGATATTGTGTGATTTTCTTTCACTTTGACTTTGTGCTGCCTTTTGTTGGTCAGCAGAATAAAATCACAATACGATCCATTAAACTTTATAGTTGTAACTTGTCCAATTGGGGGAAAGGGTGTTTGGTGAAGTACTCTATGTGTTTATAGTTGGGAAAATGCTGCCGTTTCTTCACAGTAAAAAATAAAAAATAAAAAACAGAAAAGTTAATTCAAAAGGACCACAGAGCCATTGTTGATCTGTTAAACATTAAAAAAGAACTGAGCAGAATGTGATTCAAGCAGCATATTAGCATGTGGCCACAAATCATTGCTGTAACCACTGGGATTGTCTAGTACCGTCAGCAAATTCCAAAAACTGAACCGAACAATAAATAACTGGCACAATTCACTCCTTTCAATCTGAGGAGCATAGATTCATTAAGAAGCAGACCTACTGATAATCAGGCAACTATAACACAAAATGACTAATGACTGAGTGATGAAATGCCATTGCTTTAACGGATTGATGAGGCTATAAATGTCACGTATCTCATGTTTGACATGGGATTTTTTTTTTTTTTTTTTGTACAGATGTGTTGGCAAAGTGATGTTGAAATTATAAACTACTTGAAAAATGGCAGTTCCTGATCCCAAATGCAAGAGTTGAAACTGACAGCAAAAGAGTTGACAAATGGAAGTTCATTTGTAGTTATCCCAAACATATTTGGGGTGTTTTTATCACCCTCATTAAATTATTGATATGATTAACATCATTCATTGGTCTAATATGCAAATTGGCTGATGTCATTTAGTGATGTCCAGCAAATTTAGTACAACCTTTAGGCATTTTCTCTTATTTCAGTGAACTAACCCTTAGCAGCCTAATGTCACAATTGCTTTTGTAGACTAAGAATCTGACTAAATTGTTGATTTTCAAAGCAATCATTCACCGCTATCCACACTGGGACACATTCTTAAAGTGAGGGTATTTTGCAAAATCACTGAGTTTTAGATTGTGTTATGATGTTATTCCCCCATCAAAAATATACCTGGAGTTCTATGATTCTTTCGTACCCGTTTGAGAAATCTGTGAATGTCCTGTGGCAGCCATTCAGGAGTGCCTTATAGCTCTTCATATAAAGCACCGCCTATTTAACCAAAGCTCCTCCTCCAGTCCCCAGCCTCACAGGTCAGCGTCCCCCACGCTAATCCTCTAGACTAGCGGCAGCAGCAATTAGCAAACACCTGGTAAAACTGAGCTTATCATACAAACTGCTTCTCAGTTCATTGTGCTTAAAGGTTGTAGACGACATAATAGAGACCTGTGGTTATGATAATGTGCAGAAGGTAGAGTGTCAGAAAGAGTAGGGGCTTCTTATGGAGACAAAGATCAATTCCAATGTGTCAGATTGCAAATTTCTTTGAAGTTATTTTTGATATATACATCAATTTTATAACAACTGAAGGTAATATAATTGCATAATATCGCCCCTGTAACACAACAGTTGCACCAAAGCCTTGTGAGAAATTGTTTGTCCTTCTTTCTTCTGAAAATTCATTGCACCAGCACATCATTGCAAGTATGTACAAGGACATTTATGCTTCCAAATGTTTTTTGTTGTTGTTGTTGTTGTTGTTTTTCAAATACCAACATGAAAAACATGTCAAAGCCTTAAGATAGAGATTAAAAAACATCCTATTAAGACAGGGAAAATAGTAGAAAGAAAAAGTGAAAAGAAGCTGTGATAGTAAAGACGACAAAGCTCAGTAAGCCAGTGCGTGCAGGGAAGAGAATCAATCAGTCTTCAAGGGCCTGTTGATTAGACATTCTACAACCTTCTCCATCTTCGTTAGGCTTTAATTAATTCATAATACTGAAACAAATTACCTTTGGATGGATGAAAATTACACCTAAATATGGCGTGGCAGTTTGGCATTTGGTGATTAAATTATCTCTGGAGATACTTGGAGTTTGATAGAGCAGTGTTGTGGTGATGGAGTCCTGTAGCATTATTAAGCATGGAATAACAATACCTTTTCCATATGAAAAGCCATTTGTAATAGGAGCAAGAGAAGAGTCTGTTCACAGGACAGAAGAGTCCACAGTTTGTTTTTTATGCAAACTGCTGTCTTAAAACTTGTGACCTTTAACTAAGACCTGTGTTGATTGTGCTTTTTGGTGACTGGCCTTCGTCCTGTTGTGTGCAACTTTGTGAGACTAAAAATAGAGTGGCATATACAGCGTTTAATCCATTTTCTTCTGGAGACAGCCTTATCGTACAAAGAGGACAGATAGTGCCCCATCAAACTTATAATGTATTTTTATCAAACCCTCCTCAAGCACACACTGATGTGAAAAAAAAAACCCCTCAACAGACAATGAAATATAGTAATAATGAAAACATCCACAATAGAATGCTTTCTCATGCAATACAATAAAATAGCACCTGAGCCTGAAAGAAAGCAGGAGAGCTCGGTTTTGAAAAGCTGATAACGGAGTTAAAGAACAGAGTGGCCAGGCGTCTTTTCATCTCATTTTTATAGGTTACAGATTAAGGTAAGCAGAAAGCCGCACATTCTTATCTTTGTCTGAGCTCTCTGTTGCTCCTTGAGTTGGGGCTTAGATGAAGAAATGCAACGGTGCTTGTATAAAGCTTGCTATTCCTCTTTACTAGTTTTGGATGCCAGATAGGACCTAGTGTAGATGTAGTCCAATGAATATCATATTTTTGATGCAAAAATGTTCATTTTCTTTACTTTCCCTTTCTTCTTTTTCTTCCTTTCTTTCTTCCTTCCTTAATTGACTTGTCATACAAGTGTTGTTTCAATAGTAGCTACTGAAATGTTGACTACAAGCAAAACTCCCAATTTAAATTTCTGGTACGCTCCCCTGCAAGAGTCTGCCTAATAGCATTTGGCTTCCCAATTTTATTTTATTTTTTAAAAAGCACAAAAGCAAGTTTTGTAATTAACCTTCCATTAAAAAGGAGCTAAACACATACTGACAAAGAATAACACAATCAGAAGATTGGTCAAATAACTCCTTCCACATTTTGTACATTTGCAGTTTTTGTGCACGCATCGGTTTCAACCCACCAGTAAAACGTTTCATACACATTTTGGCAATCGAGGATTAAAATGTGTAATCTGTAATCTACTCTCCTTATGTCCAGCCACACCAGAACTCCTGGCAAAGTCAGAAATGCCTGGGCTAAGGAGAAGAAGAACTGAAATGCTCAGCTATCCAAAGTCCTCTTCTAAGATGAAAGCAACGTTTGTCCAGAGGAAGAGTGGGGAGGCACAGAATCCACACTGCTTCAAGTCCAGGGTGAAGTCACTGAGTGTGTGTTACCAGATGACATGGCACCCCAAACCATCACTGAGTGTGTGTTTCCACACTCAGTGATGATTTGGGGTGCCATGTCATCTGTTGTTGTCGGTCCACTGTGTTTTCCAAAGTTCACAGTCAACGCAGTCATCTATCAGGAAATTTTAGAGTACTTCAAGCTTTATTCTGCTAACAAGCTTCATGGAGATGCTAATTTCATTTTCCAGCAAGATCTGGCACCTACCAACACTGTGAAAGGTCCCAAAGGCCGGTTCAATAACTATAGTGGTACAGTGTTGGACTGGCCAGCAACCTGGCCTGACCTGAATGTCGTCGAGAATCTATGGAGTATTGTCAATGTCAAGAGGAAGATCAGGAATCCCAGACCCAATTAGGCAGATGACCAAAAGGTCATTAATAAAGCAACCTGGGCTTCCATTTCACTTCAGCACTCACCTCCGTGCCATACTGCGTTGGCAATTCATGCAAAAGAAGCCCCAACCAAGTATTGAGTACACAGAAAAACATACTTTTCAGAGGCCTGACATTTCTGTTTAAAATGCATCAATCTCATGTAATACTCATATTTTCTGAAACACTGAAAATTGTGTTTTCATTACCTGTGGGGCATAATCATCAATATTCCAAGAAATAAAGGCTTCCAATGAGCAACAAATAACATTAAGCCTTCATATTGTAATTGTTGATCTTTGAGTACCAAATTAAGGTATTCAAGTCAAATCATTAAAAAGAAAGGAAAAAGTGAATGTAAGCTAAGATTATTAATTTTTGATGCTAAAATCATCAAAAACATAGATTATTACAGTTATATTAGTGGCCTTTACTGACACACGTGTGGAGTATGAGAGAAATGGGAAGGTCCCAGCAGCTTGCCAAGTGATAACAAACGCACCTGGTACTGGCAATGGCAAAAGTAAGTGACAGTAAATGATCATCTGAAGTGATAATTGGCTCATGTCATGCAAATATACTGCTAGAGCTGGGATGTTAACTAAATTCTCCAAACGGTAATTTTCAACCAACAATTATTTTTATGTTTGAGTACCAAATTTAGGATACCAATGTCAAATGTCAAAAAAATAGAAAAGCATTTTGTAAACCTTGAGGCAAAACTCACAAAGCTATTCATGTCGCAGGCTGTGTGTGTGCAAAATGTACAAAAAGGAAGGAGTGTAAATAGAACCTCCTGCTCTGACGGATTTTACTTTGCGAACATTCAAGAGAGATACAACTATGGAAAATATCGAGATGCATTTCAGTTCATGACAACCTAAGCAAACAGCATGAGAATGTCAAAATCTGCAGTTTTTGCAACATCTGAATGTTGTGAAGTGCAACCTGTTAAATTTCATGGTAATGGAGAAAGTGCATGATTGTTGCAAAGGGTAGAATTGATGCTCATTTCCTTTGACGTGCAAATGGCTCCTCTAAATAGATACTTTCTATAAACAGTCTGAAAGAACTCAGTACACTTTGAAGTTTCATAAATGTTTTTTTTTTCCTTCTATGAATGACTTTGTTAACGGAATGAATGATTCCAATGCTTTTTTTTTTTTTTGCAATTTGCTCTGGTCTACATCATGCATAGGTTTAGAAACACAGTTTCAGTCTGACCCCCCACCACTCCTAACACGCCTATACTGGACCTTGAGTTTGAAGGAAGTATCTTCAGCAGGACCTTAATGCCAAAATCGGTACAAAACGCTCACATCCACGGGACTTGATGCTCGTTTTGCATCTGTCCATAATGTGTATTGTCCGCTTTTTTATATCAGGTGCAGAAATTAAGCATTGCAATGTAAAACTTGTAAACGCTGAGCAAAGTACCTGGCGTCTTGAGTTTGCCACCAACTTATTTTTTTATTTACAGGACTTCAGTAAATTGTTTAGACTCTTTGGCAGCATTTGCTGAACTTGGTTGTTTTTAAATTAAGTCTTCATTACTTTAGGCATTGAAATTATGGAATAATTAAAGCAATAAAATATTTAGTGAAAACAAAAACCGCCCAGGGCAACGAAAATACTTTGGTACTTATTAGTGAACAGATTTATTTTCAAGACCCAGAAGTTAAAGCAATCGGTGCAGATCTCACAGCAACCTATAAACATAAGGGAAAATGCCGTTTGCACAAATACTACGTGCACGGAAACGTACTGTATATATGTTTGCCGGTGCTGGTTTGTTCACAGCATCTTGTTTGTTCTCGTTCTCTTTTGCTCTCACTAAAGGCACAGTACAGAAAAAAAAAAAAAAAAAACCCTCCTCCGCAGGCAGCAGGAGCTGCCGTGTCAATTATCCTGCCCTGAACCTGCGCTCTCCTCTCTTTTCTCCCTCTTTCCTCTCAGCTTCCCATCCTCCTCAGCTCCTCTAATAGGGCCTCTCTCAGGATGATGAGAGGACATGCTCTCCTCTGATGGCAACGCAGCACAGCTCACAATGCTCTGTGTCAGGGCAAGATTAAGACAGGGCAGAGAGAAAAACATTCCTATCAGACGTGGAGGGCTCCGCGTGTGTATGCGCGCGCGTGTGTGTGTGTACTGACAGGTATTAGAGCACGAGGTATTGTTGCCTGCTCAAAGGGAACATGCCAAACACAGAGGTGAGATACTAATAAACACAGAAGCCTCTTTACTACAAAGTGAGCATGCATGCACAGCATGAGCAGAGAAAGTGAGGGAATGCAAGAAAAAAAAAAAGATATTGAAAGAGGAGGGGCCGGGGGGAGAAAGAGAAAGAGAGAGAGAGAGAGAGAGAGAGACGTATAAACTGTCAACAATGTCACGGAAAATGGCCCTCAAATTAAGCTGAGCGTGTGGTTCTACAAGGGGCTCAGGGAAATTGCCTTTTATCGCTTCCCAAACAATGGGCTGTCTGACAGCACAGGGTATGATAACACACACATGGATACACACACACACACACACACACACATCTGACAGTGCTATTCCCAATAACTCAGCCAGTCACTATTTACATTATACCTCCAGGAGCCTCCCTCTCTCCAGCGCCCTCCCCTCCGTCTACTCCAGAGACTTTTACTGTCCCCGGCAGCTGCGCGCTTTCATGTGGTTAATATCATGCAAAATAGCAGCTTCTTATTTTTCCTGCTGGAACCTCCACCCGCCCCCTCGGCATCCCTCCTTTAATGGGGGCTAAGCGCTGTAAGCTGGCTGAGCTCGGCGGCCGCTCATACACACACCGCCGCGGTTATCTCCCCTCTCTGTTTATCATTGTTATTATTATTATTAATGCCGTGCCGTAACTGCCGAGCAGCGGACAGAGAGATGAAGGGAGAAGGGAGGAGGAAGAGACAGGGCGGCGGAGGGTGAAAGTGCTCCTGTGATGTGATGCTTGTTAAATAAACTGCTATTTATCGCTATGACAGAGAGATTATTTACAAACGCACACTGCTATGTCACTGTCTGCGTTCTCGCTCTCTTCCCCCTCTGCCTCGGCGTCCTCGGTTTGATGCGCCCCGAACGCCCGGCTGGACGGAGGATTATGACGAGGGACGGCGTAATGAAGCGCTTCTGCGCCGTATAATATAAAGATGATAGAGGGCCTGTGAGATGTTGCGGTATCTGAAGGGATTTGTAATGCACTGAAGTTGGGGATAATGAGGGAAATGCTCATCACAGCCAAAAGCTAGTGTAAACTGTAATCTCACACATCCACCATTATTCTGAAGGAAACTTCTAGAAGCAGCCCTCTTTATTTCTCAATTAAACTGTGCTCCCTAGTAAGCTGTATGTGTTTTATTCTCATCTTATAACAATCTCGAATAAAACCACAAAGGTGTTACAATATTTGTACAAAGTTTATACAAGAAAGCTGCGGACCATGTCCCTGTCTAAATACGTATTTGACATCATCAGTTGGTAAAGGGTGACAAAGTCTATTTGTAAGGCAATGGTTCTCTAAAAAAAAAAAAATAACACAAACAAAAGATTGAGCAGTGGCGACTCTTCCGAGGAACAATCAGCCAAGCCAGATTGCTGTAAGAGTGCATCAACTACTCATCCAGAAGGCCTCACCTGTTTCAGCTAAGGTGAAACAGTTAAGTGTCTTTCTTATTCAAAACTAAGAAAAACACTGAGAAATTGAGGTTTGTTTATGAGTGTTAAGTTATGAGTTACGACCGCAGCCCCACAGACTCTGAAAGGACCCTGATCCTCCCATCTCTGCCGTTGCTCTCTGCCATCCAACTTACTGTCCTCCAGAAATCACCTTGGTTTTTAAGAAATGCCCAAGTAAGGCTTGTGTCTGGGCAAAGGTAAATTTAAAAATTAGTTCAGATACAACAGTTTAAGTATTGTTTTTATTGTATAGTTCATTGTATTTTTGGATTGTTGATGCTTTCAACTATTCCAAACGAAGCAGGCCGTAGAACTAGCTGGAGCTGAGGCTATCAGTGACTTAAACTTCACTCCAAAGAGCGGTTTGGTCAATGATAGTCCGGTAACATGAGCTTATCTGTTTATGGGTATTTTTTTCCTTTAATCTCTTCTCACTAAGCTATATAAAACAGTCTGTTGCCCTAGCATAATGCCAAGCTAAAGATAAAAGGTAGATGCTATTGAAGCTAGAGGTTGCCCCAGGGCTCGTGGCTTTTCTTTATTTGTGCGCCAGCTGTAGCAAACCACTGGCATTGTGGTCACGCAAGCACATTTATGGGTACGTCAACATAGATTAAAATTCAAGTCAAGAAGTTAAACCTAAATGATATAGATTTGTTACATCCCCAGAGTGCTAAATTAAATAAGTATTTATTTAAATGTCCATGACTGTGGCTTACAAAACGTGTTGACTGAAAAGTATGTCCGTGTACTGTACGTGTTGAACGCTGTGGCATGGAGGAAATCAGTCATAGCCTCTGCTGAGGTGTCAGGGAAGCCAGGTTGCTTAAATAGTGGTTTTCAACTCGTCTGAATTATTGGAGCTGGTCTCATTCGTCTAAGTTTTACCAATGTGGTAGATGTTCCCTGCTGAAAAATAAAATCATCATCTCCATAATACTTGTCAACAGAGGGAAAAAGGAAGTACTCTAAAACTTCCTGGTAGGCAGCTGCACTGACTTTGGACTTGATAAAACACAATGCAGCAACATCAGTAGCACACACTGGACCACCTGGGCAAGGGTTTTGTTCGTCTCTAATCTTCCTCCAAACTCTGGGACCTTGATCTTTGGACAGGTTGGTAGCAGTCTTTTTCCCCCTAAATCTTGGTAAGATGATTCTGTTTTGGGTTTTGAAGCACTTACTCCAGTTACAAGGCATTTCTTATGAAACAGTGAATCTCTCAAAAGGTCTTTAATGAACCCTGCTTCAAAATTATTCCAAGTTACTTGTGCATCTTTTCCCTACCACACTTTTCCCTTCTACTCAACTTTTCAATATTATGATTGGTAATAGTACTATTTTAACAATCTGCTACTTTAGCAATGACCCTATGAGTCATTACTAAAGTCAGTGACTGTGTAATAGACAACTACCCCGTCAGCACTCCTTACACGTTTCTTTATCAGTGTCTTAGTTGGATATAAAACAGAAATTTTCTGAGAAACTGAAGTATTTAGGTATAATACATAATCATCAACGTAAAAGATAATAGTTGCTTTTCTGTTGTACGTAAATGCAGCCTAGCAAAAACAAGCCCATTGTCCTACGCAATGTGATTCATACAGAGGGCCTGGGCTCTCGGTCATTGATAAACATTTGCTTCCTGCGTGGACTCTGTTGAAGTTTTAAATTTTACCCAATCGCTAACGTTTGCTAGTGATGTATGTAATGATGTTAGCCGGAAATTGCCTGTGATGTAAACAACCATCCTCCACTGCGAAGAGAGAATAGCCAATCTGAACGAGGCGGCTGTTGATGTTAATTAAATATTTGGAAGCGTGACCAATACGGACTGAATGGCTTTGCTCACTTCCTCCACGCACATTGCTAAAACTACAGGTAGACTACAATTCTAAAACAGTGCACAGAATCAACATCATCGTTCACAATGATGTGAACGATGAAGTTGACCAATCAGATGCTTCTGACAGCTGATTGATCCGGTAGAATTTCTACCAGAGAGAATCCAAGCAAATGGGAGAAAGCCCAGACTGTGCTGTAAGCGAGAATTTTTTCAAGTGGAGTTGCACAAGGAGGCAATGGCAATTAGAATATGTTCTGTGTTTTTGAATGGTAGGAATTGAATGGTATGGGGACTATTTTTTAAAAATTGCTGAATGCATGAGACTCATTTCTATGTGGCCTCCTGGGCCAAACATTACTGAAGTGATGAACAGTAAACCTAAATAGATTTTAAACAAGTTTTTGTCTTGTGATCTGAAGAGCATGTCATGGCAGTGGGCTTATTTATAATATGATTTCATAAATTGTTCACATAGCTGACAGCTTGTGAACCAACATTGAAACTATTAGACAGTTGAGATGAAAGGAGATCTGAACATTACTTTGATGATTCTCCATAAAAAATGGTTTTATAGTCTTACACATATTACTGGGGTTTTATAAACTTAACTGAGGGTGTATTTACAGTATTAAAAAAAAAAAATCCTAAAGCAGAGCAGAGTACACTCTTCCGCTGCTTCACTCCCCCTTCTCCTCCCGCACTGCTTCCCTCCCTCCATTTCTGGAGTGCATTAAAGACCTGCGAGTTTATCAGACCTAACGTAGCATTAGCATATTCGGCTTTTGCCTGTACGACACTCTATTCTTCCTATCTTTGCCACTCGCTGCGCATAAACCTCACTAATGCTATCTCTGCCATTCACAGCGGACAGGGCCCCGCTAACGATGCTAATTAGCAACTGAACACAATGCTTGCTTCATCTCCCCTCCCACCTGTCAGGAGTACACGCGGTACAGCCTCAGAAAAAAAAAAAAACATTGAAAAATAACTTTCCTCTCCTCGTTTCCTCCTCCTCTACCAACCACAGTTCTTTTGCGAAGCACCTTTTTATGTTTTGTTTAGCTTTGCGATGAAAACTCAAGGAGAAACTTTGCAGCATGCATCGATGTGTGTGGGAGAGAGAATTGGTGCAAATTCGTTATAAGAAAATAGGGAGTACGGAGTGCTGGGTGTTGCAGCAGCATACAGTGAAGAACTGGTAAATGACAGAAGTTGAGAACATAAAAAGGTGCCTCACGTGAGACTTATAATACACAGGTTAGAGAGAGTCTGGTGACTAAGGAAACCCCACACCGGTCGCCCTGCAACCATCTTTACACTGCTGTCAACACCTTAAGGGCATTCCTTAGTTCACCTCCTAAATGAAAAGAGTGAATGTAGTCTTTCTGATGCTAAATAGAGTGGTGTGTTTGTACTCCCCAGAGGATGCAGAATCCAACTTCATCAATTCAGCCAGCTGCCCACACACGCAAGTGCTTGTTGAGTGTATCTGCGTGGGTTAATGTGTGTGAGCGCGCGCGCGTGTGTGTGTTGAACGTATTGTTTAAGTGGTAGTTAGAATGCTGCTGCAAAATCCGCTCTCTAAAATGGTACTCATATTCTGAAGGGCCCACAGGGTTTTAATGGCGCTTGCTAACGAGGCATTCATACTGATCCATTACAGAGTGCCAAACATGCACACACAACGGAAGATTTACAG
>NW_006800063.1:770314-827769 GCF_000485575.1 Poecilia formosa | reverse complement strand
TATTCAGCTTTACCTGTATAATTATTGTAAAAAAAAAAACTACAATGGTGTTCACGCAATGTGTTTACCTGTGAGAGTTAGCTCATTTGTGGTGGAACTTTAAAGAAGCTCCTAATGTCTGTAGGGGGGGGGAACTATCAGAAGGGACAATGACGCTAATCCAGCTTTAAAGTACAAAACGTGATGCTGAAAAATTGTTTTGTTCCTTTCATCCCAAGGTCAGGCACTTTGAGCACAAACAACGGCCGCAGCCTCACTGCAAACTCATAAAGTAGCAAGGCACATGAATTCATCTACAGCGGAGTGTGTGTAACACTGTGCTCTTTGTATCTCTGCGTCTCTCCCGCTGTCCTTTTAAGACATTGATTTCTCCTCATGACAGACTGAAGGCTCTAAAAATGGACAAAGATGGAGTGATGAATGGCTGCTGTCCTCAAGAGGGATGCTTGTTTTCTTGTCTCTCCTTGATGAGGTCACAGAGAAGACTCTGGGTCACAGGTCATGGAGCCATATAGACCGACATAAAAAAAATAAAAAAAAACACAAAATAACCTCACTTTACTCTGTTCAATAGGTCCACGGCTGCAATTACCTATAAATTGTTCCCATTAACCATGTCAACCTTCATATAAACTCACTTTGCAAAGAAATCTGTCGTAAATATAAGCACGAATATTGTAGAGAAAATAAACAGATACAGACATTACATGCCTGCGGGTTTAGTACAGCAATATTTAATAAAATCTGCTCAGTTTTTCGTAATAAAGCGCTGTTTGACGGTGACATGTGTTGCACGCCGTGTAACCTGGAAATCCCCACGTACGAGCGTATGTGAATGCGTTTGTGTGTGTGCATCCAGGAGCCAAGGGGTCAGCGAGCAAGGGGCCAGGGAATGCTCAGGGATCTCAAAACCAAATTCCAGCTAGACAAAGCGCCGTCTGTACAGTCTGCAGCATAAAGGCTGGAGGGATGCTCCGATAGGTGAAAACGTTGTCCTCTCATTCTGGTCTTCTTAAATTCGCTCTGTTGTTGCAGAAATAAAGTTTAACCCTTTCTTGTTTCTGTAAAGTGGAATCCATTAGTTTACCAGTAGCAAAATTGTCAGTGTTGGGGCAGCGAGGTGTTTACGAGGTGATACGTTGCATGTGGAAGCATGTGTTTCTAACGTCTTGTGTAAATTATATTGGTGTGTGCGTGCGTGTGTGTGTGTGTGTGTGTGGTCAAGTTATTATGTCTGACTGTGGAACGTAGAGGTCAGGAGGGGCTGACCTTCCCTGAGGCCTCAATCCGGTGCAAAAAGGGGAGGAGAGGAAAAGAAGCATCATGGGAAACTGAGAGCAAGCTGTTTTTTTTTTTTTCCTGCAGTAAAAAAGCGGTTTTCAAAATTATCCATATGCTTTGAATGCTTTGACATTTTTCAACGCATTTTACTGGGACGTTATAAGATATAACAACATAATGAAGCACCATAATTCTCTTTAATGAATAATTGTCAGGTGACAGGAGAGTATGAGGATTCCATTTGCAAATTGCCAACAATTTCACCCATTTGCTGTTATACCCCTCACTAAACCAGTTGACATGGCAACTACCCCAAAAGTGGCCAGGAAAAAACCCGCTGTTTAAAAAAAAAGTATGTTCTGTTTAAGGTGTACCACAAAACCATGTGGAGCACACAGCAAATTTGGATGAATGGTCAGGTGGGAGCAAAAACACTACGCGTAGTCAAATATTAACACTGCATGCCACACTGAAAAGTGACACACAGTGGTGGCTGCCACCATAAAAATCTTGTAAATATCCCGTATTATGGCGACATTACGGAGCACGGTGGGAAAAGGGGTAAAAAAAGGTAGTTTCCCGGCCAAAACGGGAGACTTGACAGTTATGCTAACTTCATCAAATTGCAGTTCCACAAACTATTGAAACTGGTAAAAATCCATTACTTTCCTTCCACGTCCCAAGGATGCACCACTTTAAAGTTTTTTCAGAAAGTAAAACATTTCAGCACCGGATCTTAAGTTTTAAATAGCACATGAAAACTAAAATAAAACACCTCACACAAACGTGCAGCAGTCACATACTGTGCTATGTGGATACACCTGCACTTCCTTTGTCACTGCTATTTGATGCCTTCGTTCTCTTGGACCTTTACCGTTTTTTTCTTTCTTCTGTGCTCTTTGCTCCTCCAAACCGTCCTTCAGACTAAACAAACGCCACTTGGCTGGGAACGGCTCTGGATCCAGATGCAGTTCCTCTCTTTCCGTTACTCGCTCATCCTTCAGTAACCACCTCCCACCCCCACAACCACACACATCTAACCCTCTTGACTGACCTTTGACCCAGCACCTTTCCACCTTCTCTGTCTGAGTGCAGACACACCTCTCTTCGCTCTCATTCAGTAAAACCCATTCAGTTCCTCAGTTCTGAGAAAGTTGAGAGCTGTCTGTTGCTCTTCTTCTCTGGTCAGTGTGTTATTTCTCTAGGGAGCCGGTGGTCACTGCATCATTTTGATACCTCAGATTTGTTACAGAACAAGTAGAACAGAAGCCACCACAATGGATCGGAGTGTGGTGGACCAACGGTTGAACACAGGCAGGCAAACGTCTCCCATCGATCTGTATTTAATTATTGAAGCTAATATTTTAGGAAATAACGGAAAACCACTGCAACTGCAGTTTGCTGCATCCTAAATGCACTAATTTGGGATATTGTGTGTTGTTCCTCCCAAATCCTGTCCACAAACGCAATACATCGTTTCACACTTATGCTTTTCTTTCCACAGTCTTTCATTTTTCTATAGTCTTCTTTTGCACAAACATAAAGTATGCAAATTCATACACATATTACATTAATCCAAATGTAAAACTCATTTAAAGATGCTTAACGAAAGTGCTGCAGAGTTCTGAAACGGATCAAACCAACAAATACGCACACAGATTAAAATTAGTGTAACAAAATATAAAATAGCATAGAGTAAAATGTAATACAATGAGTGTAGTTCAATAAAAATACAAGCAACAGCATGTCAAATGTCACATAGTCTTACTACACTTTAAATCTGCTATTTTTTTCTGTCTTACATCAGCTGAGTTTTTTTAGGCAAACACAACTACAACAGAGATGTCTGGCAATATTGCGCATTATCTTGTTTGGTAAAAATGGCTCACCAGCAAGAAGACTTCATACGACTTAAAAACAAACACCATCAGGTTTGACGTGAGAGAAAACTCATCTTTTACCGAACATGAGAGACCTTCTCACACGGCGAAGGACCAAACGAGACATATGAAGAAACACTCATGTTTAGACAAACATTTAAGCTTCCTCTTGATATTAGGTCATTACAGCCGAGAGCCTTCATGAAAAAAAAAAAAGCCAATAATAGACGAACTACTAGTCCAAAATGTGGCTCCCTGGTTTATTTCTTTCAACTTGCCAAAGGGCTAATGTCAAATATTAGTACAACTGCATCTCCACTTCCCTGGAGCTTAAAGAGAGCCACCTGAAAATTCAGGGCCACCCTTCTGACCTTTTTCCTCTTAGGTCTGGAGTTTTTTCCTCCTTAACCGCCGCTTGAATTCATCTGCAGAAATGTGCGTGTGTATGTGAATGTATGTGCGGAAAGATCTCCAGTGATTCGTTGAACCCCGCAGCCAGTCTCATTTCAGCACTTTTCTAAACATCACCTCTCAGAGCTCATTCCCGGGATAAAAGACAACATGGAAAGAAAAACAGGACAGCAGCAGAAAAAGAAGGAAATGTTATTTAAAAGGTACCAGACCACAGCATTTTCCACTGATATTATATACTCCCCATCCACTCCAAAATATATATGGGCCATGGTCCAAGAATGTGAAAATAAAACACACAGACTCAACATCTGGAGCAACCTGAACAAAACCTTCATTTAATCTGCACTGAATACAGCATTCTGCCGTTCCACCTCTGGCCTGTCTCACTAACCCACACAGAGTCACATACGGTATATTCAGATCCACGTCGACTTCAACAAGACTGCAAGTAATTACATGAATATGAATCTCAAAGCTGTCTGTACAAACACGGCTGCCTGAGTGCACGGGACAGCTGAAGGATGTTTGCAACACGGAGTCATGAGGTTTCCCTTAATGGCATTTTTGGTTTCGTAATGCCAAAAAGTGCATTTCCTACAGGAAAGTAAAGCTGTAACAGAAAAAGTAACCCAATACAAAAAAAAGCAATCGGGCACAATGGGAGCCCAACAAACACAACTTTCCAGAGAGAGGAGGATTTTCTCTTGTAACATTAGCGAGGAAGAATTCTAATGGGTGGGAAGATAACAATCTTTCCAGCAGTATCAAACGCACAGATGCACAAACAAACATTGAGGCACACTTGGAGGGAACCTGAGAGATGACAGAGCGAGAGCCTGAGAGTCTGCTCCCAGAGATAGAACTGTCAAGCCAGGTTTACAAGCACAAAGATGTATGTGTATGCGTGCACAATATGTGTGTGTGCGTGTGTGTGTGTGTGTGTGTGACATACACGCTTGTTTCATCTTTGTAAAGGATCAGATAACCTGTAACCTGCAACCTCAATCCAAGCTCGAGAAGTGATGGCAGAAGACACAGACATCAAAACGGAACATCACTGACAGCTGTTTATATGCACCACAGGCGTCCTATCAGGGACACCCTCTCTGACTCTTTTTTTTTTTCCACACACAAACACACACGGACGCACACGCGCGCGCGCGCGCGTGCATGCCTGTGCAGAATTATAGTGTGAATATCAATAACCCTGGACCCACACCATGAAAAACAAGTTACAGCGAATGAAAGCTGACATCTTGAGCAGCACCTGTAAGACACATTGAGTAACCACATTTGTGCCAACACGGGGTGATGTATTGGTGTCCAGAGATGTCTCTCGTGTAATTTTAAAATCCATTCTTCCATTTTACATTCGTTTGTTGAGGTTTCAAGTTTCCTCTAAATCTGTCTGTACGGTTTGATCGAGAAAGCGGTTTCTCCTGTTTGGTCTTTAAAAGTGAATCCCACTCCCTATAATACACACGTGTCAGCTGCAATACAGTTGATAGACTGGGCTATGGTCTATAATCTCTGGATGTTTATTTTAGTTTTCATAATAAATGCAGTGTGGAGATGTTTCTCTAATGACAAGGGAAAACTGTTTCCAAAGTAAATGTTTTTGCATGGAGGCTTTACAGCTGTATATTTGAATTAGATACGGTGTGATGTGCAAAACATTACATCACATACTTTCACCTTTTACTCCCTCGAAACATCATGATTTATAAGCAATTTTATAAAAATGAGAACAAATAAAGTTGAATTTTTCCTAAGATGTTTTAGAGTATCTTGGGACTTAAAGCATATCAAAAATCTGTCCTACTCAGACAAATCAATGCTTTTGATAAAAGTAGTCAAAGGTCAACCTCACGAATATGTTCTTGGCCTACATCAACAAAAAGCATCTAGAGTGTGTTAAATGTGACAACTGGCACATGTTAAATGACAAACCGCACCACACAGATCCTGAAGTTGCAGTTCTCATGCAATATAACTTGGCTTTGCTTGTTTAGTGCAAACCAGAGTCTGGAAGTCCTTCAACACCTGCCAAAATGAAGACCGCCCCAGGAAACGAGCTGTGGTCAATTTACCTGCAACGACTTGTACACTTATTGCCAACCCTTCGAGTCGACCCTTTTTGTAACTTTCTATTGAAAAGAATCAACATTTCTGAGTAAATTATCCAAGGCTGACATATACAGTCTGGGTTGAGACAGCAGACTGATAACAGTCAGCATTGAGGGAAATGCACATCTGGAGCAAAGCTGTTTTATTAATTAATGTTGCCTTTAACAGACGGGAAGACTGTTCAGTTGTGAGTCTCTGTAACATGTGTCTCCAAAGGTCCTTGCCTTAACTTTCGGAATTAATGCCAGATCTGCATCTTAGGAGTCTGGTGTCAGGAAAACACTTCAAGGAAGGATCATTCAAAGCTTACAAAATCCTTAAATGTAGATGAAATCAACCTGGAAAGATGTATAAGGCCAGAGCAGGGACCTTGAGTGGTAGCTAATTAAATTCCTAACCCTGTTAGTGACTAAAATGAGGAAAAACAAAAGATGACAAGGTTTGCTGTTCTGCAGATGTGCACCAACATCTTTTTCTTTTGTATGTAAATGTAGTAGCGAAACCTCAGTACAACACACACACACACACACACACACACACACACCTCTAAAGCAATCCAATTTGGTTTCACCAACACACTCTGTCTTTCTGCTCCTCACCTTTTCATCCTCTACTCCTGCTATATATTTATTTCAAGTATGAGCTTAACCATCTCATTGTCTCCCGTCCACTTTTTCTCCTGCTTCAGTTAATTCATAAACAATGTCATGATTGAATATTATTAATTCACATCAGCTCTCCCTGATGATTCATTACAACCCTTCAGACAGAGGGAACAGGAAACGGGTATACACACAATATGAGACTCGAGCACAAACTAAAAGTTCACTTTAGACACAAATTTCCTTTTACTTCCTTTTGTCAAAGTCTGACATTGAGTCCCAGACAGACACAAACACATGTGGGTTCACGCATTATTACTGCTACTTTGAACCAGCTCTGGTCGGGTGTTGGTGCGAGGTCAGTGGCACAGTAAAACACAGAAATGGAGAACAAACTAAAGCGGAAAGCTTTTTTTTTTTTTTTAAAGGCCTAATCGTAACAGATTGATTTTCAGTGTCACCTTCTCAGTGTCTGAAAATGTGTGTTTATTGTGTCAGTGTGTCTGCAAGACGTTCTTCTGTAGAGTATGACGGAGACATCTCGACAGTCAAGATATAGTTAGAAAGTTGTGGTCATGGAATGAGAAGCATGTGATTAAGCCATATAATAAATATAAGAGACTTCCCATTAAATCAGAAGATCTCTAAGAACATATTATGTTGCAAAGGCAGTGGAAAACTGAAAAAGATTCAATTTAAAAAAAAAATCACCTTCATTGAAACTGTCTTTGTTTAATATATTCGCTTCACCTAATGCAAAGAATCTGAAGCTATTCTCATTTTTTCCCCCTGTAAAATCCTTAACATATTATTTTATTATATGAGCATTTAAAAGGAGAATGTCACACAGTTAAATGGTCATACACACAATCACTGTTTAACATCAGCCAATTAGTGGGAAACAGAGTTGAACACTTTGCAAACTGTGAGGTGTGTGTCAGTCGATAAGAGGTTAAACCCAGGGTTCAAATATAAACAGCTGGATAAGTCACAGTCAATACCTTCCATCCCCTGGCCACTGGTCAATACTTCCACAGCAAAGAAAACAGAGACACACACTAGGTATCTGTGTTCCTGTTCCACAATAAGGTTTTTTACTGAATATGCTCATCAGTTCGTACGCAGACAATGTACCGAGTTAAAAACGTAAAGTTGTGTGACAGACAGCTCAACTTGTGAGGAAAAGAAATGCCTTCGTTTGTCGACAGTAAAAAAAACGATGAGAACACAATAAAAGAAAATATTAGACATCATAGCAACATGCAGTTGTCGTAGCTGTACAGGGAACAGTGTGGCTAAAATGCTCGCTTAAAAAAAAAAAACGTCTTAAGTTGCTTTTTAAATGCATCAATGGAGTCCAGCAATAGTCATAGTGTGGGAGTTCAATCCATAATCTTGGTCCAACAACCTCCTAAAGCGAATGTGAGGGACCATAGGTAGTTTCTGCTCTGAAGATCTCAGACTACAAGAACAATTGTCAAGGTTTAATGCTACGCTGGTAGTGCGTTGTAATCTGTGCCCGCAAATCACTAAAGCTAAAGCAGCAGCGCTCCTGTAGGAGAATGACACTCCCAGGGTCAGTAAATATAACTTACGTAAACAACCTGATTCACTGGAAAGGGACACAACTAATGTCCAGGTAAAGTAAAAAGGCTTCAGGATGAAAATATTTTGCATTTATATTTTTTAAAAAAGGGTCCAATGCTATATAATTCATAGCAGTGAATTCAACTTTTAAGTTTTACTTTTTTGATGCAGATTTCTTTTTTCGTAGCAAGCCAAGAACCAAAGACTTACATTCTGTTGTACAAAGTTCTAAAGAGGAGAATATTATTCTTGTGTGCACGTACACGTTGACGCACGGTGTGTGTTCACCTCAGTGCTAAGCCATAGAGGAGATGGACTCCATATGCATAGTGTTTTCACAGCCCTGAAGGAAATCATGACCATAGCAGAAAACCCACGACTTATTTCACTAAGGCCTCATTTGTCTGTGCCCCTGTGTGTATGTGTGTGTGTGTGTGTGTGTGTGTGTGTGTGTATGTGCATGAGTCTGTGAGAGACAGAGAGGAAGAGACCATGGTGTGTGTGGGCATGTGCACTATTTGTGTAAGTCTGTGTGTGTTCCTTGAGTAATATTTTGTTTCTATGCTGGCATGCAAAAAGTGTATCACACCCACTTTCCAACAACCAGCACAAAATGAGGATATACATTTCTTCCCCTTTGCATACAAGGACGTTATAGGTGTGCGCACAAGTTCTCAGTTTTTTTTTTTATATAGATATGCTAGATATATGACCTCTCTCAAAATCAGTTATCTTTAAAAAATAATAATAATTCTGAATCTCCTGATCCAATAGGCCTTAGATAAGGTTTCAGTTATTTATCACAAATTTTGAAGCAGATTAGGGATTATGAGCAAAACAGAGCAAATGTTTTAATTTGGTATTGCAGGTGTTCTTTTGGTTACATCCAACAAACCATTACGTATCTCAAATGCACTTTACTGACATATTAAGATGTGTGGTTTCATGTGAATAATAACGCACCATAATCTTGCTAAGCATATGACATTGTTTATTTTTTTATTTTTTTATTTGCATTGCAGCAGAAAGGAAAAATACATGCTATACATTTGGCACTGATGTAGAGTTTATAGAAATCCTATGAAATTGTTGACCCGAAAATATTGGTACTTCATTCCTTGTAATACAATGCAAACAAACAGAATGTAGTGATAAGATCAACTCAACTCGAAAAGAGAGCCATCACTGTAGCAAACAACAATGACACAGTTCATTCTGATAAATGACATATCAGAATGCACAAAATATATAATAACTGCTGGAACATGAGGTTTTCAGTGTTTTTCAGATCTTCATAGCCAACATACATAAGATGCGTGCGACAGCCAATGCCTCGTGTGTTCAAATTGTCCTCATACGTCTCGGTTATCGAAGAGCAGCATCGTGGGAGAGCGTCGCCCTTAAGTTCTCAGCATAGACACGCATCTATGACCATTAGCACCTAGACACAAATTCAGAGTGGATTTGTTGATAGCTTCGGATGAAAGCTCCGGTGGGGCTTTATCATTGTGATTAAGTAGGGAACCAGCAGCTATCACTAATGGCAAGCTCACAAATACTGTGAAACCAGAGCCTGGCTAATCTTGTACAGCAGCAGTTTAAGCAGGGCACACGGCTCCATTAGTCCAGGAGCATCATAAGCCGTATTAATGTGCGTTTCCTCTGCAGTCGTCTTTGTGCCTATTTGCCTATTTTTTGAGGAAAGTGGAGCTATGGGGAGGACAGCTTTTGAGGGATGTGAGAAAGGTTAATACGGACAGATTTGGGGTTGAGCAAATTAAACAAATGGGACATAAATTTAGGATGTACATCCACTCCAGCCATTTCGGAGAGACGAGTTGAAAATGTGGCAGAGCTGCAATTTATGAACTAGACAGAGTGACATCAGAGAGAGTGGTGGTGATTACCTAAAGCGGCACAAGTTTGGGACATAGTTGGTCTTTATGATGGAATCAATAACCATTCATGCTCGGCTGCTTGGGAAGCGGCAGCTTTTCCTCTGACGCATACAGATCGATACAGACGATTATCACAGGTAACCTTTCCCTTTCTCACCGTGATCCTGAGACCACCAAACATTTAGTTCAATATTCTCTGATAACCAGCTTTACATTAAGGCACTTAGAGCCAAGGAAGACGTTTCCAGATTCCAACTAAATGTTTTTAATTAGAGAATGTGGCCAGAACGTGTTGACAGAAAGATTTATAAATAATTTATCACCAACACCAATCTCATTACGAATGCCATCAAAATTGATTTGGGCTTCCCTTTTGTGCACTCTCACGGTGTTTTCCTTTTATTAACTCCTAATTATCCAGCATGCTACCATTAGCATTGATGGAAGCAACAAATGCCGTAAATTTCTATCAGTTTTTGAACTGTGTGTTATTTTGCGTTTTTTTTTTTTTTTTGCCTGATGATGCCCTTTTTGCCCCAGGTTGAGTCTATGTCTAAGGTCAATCTCTCTTTCTCATTAGTTCTGACCCCGTGCAACCTACTCTCATCTGTGGTGACACGCAGGTCGAAGCAAACACGCTAATTACGGGGAATCGGAGGTGGGAAGTGTCAGTGTTTATAGGCTAGAATGAGGCAAACAATAATTTAAAAAAAATGATAAACAGAAACGCACGACACCGGGTCATAATTCAGCTTTTCTCCACCAAATACTGCTGAATCCTGCAATACAGCAGGTCATCCGGTAGTAGAAACCATGGCTGCCTAACAAATAACACACATTGAAATACAAACACCAGAGTCCAAATAGATGCCGTGTTTGTGTGTTCAATGTGTTTTATTTATATTTCATGTGACAGGCAGATTTTTCTTTAGAAATACAAATCTGAAAAGTGTGGTGTGTGTTTGTATTCACCTGTTTTTACTCTGGCACTCCTAAATAGAATGGAGTACAAGCACATACATTCTAGGTGTGACCTAATTGGTAAGTACAGTCCATCTATGTGTAATCTAATCAGTTTATTCTGTGCTCCAAAGGCCTCAGAGTCTGGCTAGAGAGCATTTGTGCATAAAAAGCCATAGTCCTAAGAAAGTCATAGGAAATCCAGAATGCTTTCTGGCAAAGACTATTATGGGGAACACAACATGCAACAAAGGTCAGAAGATTGAAATTTAACTTTGTAGCCTTCACCAAAATGCTATATGTGGTGGAAAACTGCATTGCCCTGAACACAAAATCACAGTGGTGAAAATGGTGGTGGCATGATCATGATCTGGGGATTCTTTTCTTCACCTGCCACAGAAAAGGTGAGTTGGTGGGAAGATGGATAGAGCTGAATACAGGGTAACCTCAAAAGAAATCGGCTAAAGAATGCAGCAGGATTTAGAAGGAGGTTCGTCTTTCAGTAGGACAACTAACCTAAATGTCTAGATAGAACTACAATAGGGTGGAGTGAGTCAAAGTATATTTGTGTATTACAAACAATAAGCAACACCCATCAGTTTCTAGATACACAAAAGACTTGCGGATGCAATTGCAGCAAAATATTGTTTTAGAAAGCATAGAGATGGTGGTAGGTGGTTCAATACAAACATTTTGAAAATGTTGCCACATGTAAACAAAACGTCAAAACCACATATCATTTTCCTTCCACTTCACAATTGCACACTTTTTTTGTGTTGGGCACACAATCCCAGTGAAATACACTGAACTTTTTTGTTTGTAACATGAGAAAATATAAAAGCTCAATACACATTATTGGATCTGAACTGCTGTACATGCAAACACTGTCTAACAACAGACAAATGTAAGACGTTCTCGTTCTCTTAATCGCAGCAGCATCTACTTCATACTGATTCAAAACTTGTACAAAAACACAACCCAGTGCACACAGGCAACATGTAACATATCTACCCAATTCAGAATACCCTAAAAACAAACAGAAAACAATTTCAGGGATATGTTTTTTTTTCCTCACAGGAAGATCAGACAGTGTCCATAAAACACCGGTCAGAATGAGTTATATGGGGGAAGGGGGGAAAAAACAACAGCTGTGGGCCCTGCTCTCTGGTTCAAACTCTGATGGATACACATGTAGGATGTTTGTGCACAAAGATGTGGGCATTTATTCTCCAGCAAGGTTCCTAAATCCCTCGTGGCAGCATGTTCTGGAGCAGAAACGGGAGGGAGGAAGTAATGGTGAACAACAGAATTGTTTTTGTCCATTCAAAATGTGTAAGAAGCGATGTATATTCCTCTTTTTGCAGCCAGCCATATGCTTTAGGAACACTAAAGCATATGGCTGGCTGCAAAAAGAGGAAAATAGGTAAGGAGACGTAAGGAAGATGGAGAGGGGCAAAGATAACGAACCATTAAACTTGGCACTGCTGTCCAAAATCCTGAGGAGAGAGAGATAGAGCATCTTTAAACACTGTCATTTGACTTTGAACAAAGTGACTTTTGAAGTGAAAGAAGCCGTTTCCCCCTTTTCTCTTTTTTTTTCCTTCTCTTTTTTCCCCTTCCCTCCACATTTTAATGCTCCCTGCTCTATCATGTAAATCCCCATTCAAATTAGTTGGGCATTAGAGCCCTCAGCAGTAATGTCAGAGAGACTGAATGAGATGGGGGACTTAAGCACCTAACGAACAATGAAATTCCCAAGCCTTGGGACAGGACAATTAAGAAGCAGGCTTAGCCAATGATGAAAATTTATTGCTATCTAATACATATTTCTATTTTCTGAACACTAACCAATTTGAATGTGATTAAGGGGGGTGGGGCGCTTCATTAAAGAGACGCTGGCTCTCAGAGGTCGCTGGGAGAGGAGCCTTTTGATGTTAAATTACAAATACGGACAAGAAAGACTCTGCCATTGTCTTTTTTGGGGCTCAAGTATTGTTTTCTGTGGTTCCCCTTAAACGGGTTGGTTAACCCCTTGCTGGCCAGGAGAGATGCTAATATGATGGGCCTGAGGGAGTAAGGAGAAGGAGAAACCGGAATGGAGAGGGCTTTTAGTGGGATAATAGACGAAAATAAACATCTTGTCATTTTATTCCTACATGTGTTTATGTTTTTTGTTTGTTTTGTTTTCCTACATATGTCATGAATCTGATGGCTGTTTAAGAAGGAAAAGCACATAAAGAATGGAGCCAGCTAAACATTGCCAGATTTTTGTGGACAGCTGCTTAATAACATTGAGTGAAACTAAGAGTTACCCAGATGTCCTTCACTTTAACACTTCAAATTTAACTAAGCATATCTTGTGGATCCCATAAGATGTACTGTGGCATACTTGTGAAGTGGATGGACAAGAAAGCATGGCTTTTTGCCAGTTATTGCAAATAAAAATCCATAAGTTGTGACGTGGTTTTGTAGTCGGTCGTCTTTATCTTAATACCCACAAATTCCCCAATGTAGCTGCCTCTAAATAACCTACTTAGTAAATATTATACATCTGTGTGTTTTAGAATGTCAATACAAATACAGTTGTTCAGTTTAGTCCTCAGAGTTTCCTTAAAGAACATCAGTGAAAGAAAAAAAAAAGAAAAAAAAACATCTCCTGGATACCAAAGGACACAGCAGGCAGCTCAAAAATTAAGCTTTCTGTTCAATCGTTAATTCAAAAATTGAATGAGGACGACACAACTGGAAGTCTGCCATGACGGGGCCATGTGAACGGATCAGAAAGCAGCCCAGAGAACCATGGTAACTCTGCAGGAGCTGCAGAGATTCAACAAATGAATGCAGGTGAATCTACTCCACACCCGACCCTAATGCACGCATAGAAAGAGGACAGCTGTGATCGAACAAAATCAACCATAGCTGTCCCCGGTGCTTAATTTAAGAGTCCTCATTTAAGTCTTTCTAGAAGGACTTAAATAAGAAGCTTCATTTAAGTTTTCCACAAGCCATGTGGAAAATACAACACAGTTTTATTTATTTTACATAATGCTAATTATATGACTGCATGAAAAAACACTATTTGGCAGAACAGCAACACCGCACAACCCCGTGAAAGACTTGAAAATTGAGGTTCGCAGGCATTCTCCATTCAATCTTACTGAGGCGCTGAGCTATTTGCAAATACAAATGGACACAATAGTCACTGCGCAGACAGTTAAAAAGCTGGCAGAGACTTGAAGTTAGTTTCTTTCTTTCTTTTTTTTTTCTTTTGCTATTTGAAGCTAGTTCTACAAAGCGTGATCTCTAGAGGCTGAAAACACAACTGAAAAGACTTTTACTTTGTGTTGGTCTCTCCAAAAAATGCATCAAAGTTTGTGGCTGTGACATGGCAAAATGTGGCAATGTTTAATGGTTAGTATTACTTTTTACACAGTACTGTATCTATCAAAACAGGTGCTTTTTTTATTTATTTTTTTATCTTTTTTCATCCTACCAATCCAACACCTGCAAGATTATTCACACTGCACCTCCATCAAAATCCAACCAGTCGGGTCATGGTGGTCGACCCATGCTCCGAAACAAGCATGAGAGAAATAGCACAATCAGAAAGTACCATCATCCATGTCAAATATATTTTGGAGCAGACGTGAGGATCCTAGAAGACTCTGCAGGAATTCTCTGGAGAAAGAGAACAATGCTTTTTTTTTTTTGTTATTGAGCCAACCAGCTCAAAGGAAAGAGCCATAATTTGGGTCAGAGATGAAAACAGCAAGCAGTGCATATATCTTATCCCCCTGCAACACATACCGGGGCTAGATTAATTTGAGTTAATAGATGCATTCTCAGGCCCAGTTTGGAAGGGATAAAGGACAATTTCATTAACTTTCTTTATATTTAATGTTCAATTAGTTGCGGGTATAACAGAACCATAATCAGATGGAAATATGGGCAGGAATTAATGCCCCGGCAGGAAGAAGAAAGACCAGGGGATTGGTATGCACCCAGTGCAAGCTCACTGTTAATGTGCGTTTCTGTATGAGGCCCAGAGTTGTGTGTCTTGAGAATGCATTACCCAACGCTCAGCGTGTGTAGAATTACAGCACAAAGGTATTAAAGCTCATAAATATATCTGCTTTTCACAGAGATTACATGAAATATTTACATAAATACACAAATATGCGCACTTGTGTTGGGTAGTAAATGCCAGCGGGGAAGGAGAACGAAGGAGGTTTGTGACAGTATAAAGAGAAAAATGAACAGCATGGAAAATAGAAAAATCAAACGCTTTATTGTGTGGGTGAGGCACGCTTTTATCATTCTGATAGGCAGCATTTTGTGTCGAGTGTGTGCGTCTGTGTCTGTGACTGATGCGGCGTGTTGTGTTGCGTGTCACGCTGAGTGATAGGATTACTCATTTTCCCCTTAGCAGAACACAAATCACTCTTTTATCCGCCATCATTGAATCTTTCCAGGGTTAAGTGTTTATGTTCACAGCTTCTTACAGTGCTGCGTGTCTGTGGGTGTTTGGCTCCTTTTTGCATATTTTGTTTGCGTGCTCAGCAGAATGTTCTTTCAGAAGAAAAAAAAAATTGAGTAAAGGCAAAACTAACTGACAGTGACAAATTGTGACATCTCGTCTCACTTTCCCGCAGAACGGAGCGAAGATCTCTATTAATTGCTCACGCCGCACACAGACACAAAACAACCTGAGATGCTGAAACTAAAAGAATATGAAATACTGCATTATACACTGTCAGACAGAATTACTGGCACCGCAGCAGTCTTGTGCAAAAAGTCTTGAAAAATATTGAAACAGGAAGTTTTTGAAAAAAAAAATGGGGCATGGTTTGAAAACAATCGTCTTCCCTTTGAATGTTAACAAAAAAAGGGGATGACTGTAGATTAGGGTTAGGGTCAAACTATTTCCATCAAAGGAGAAGAAGTGGAAGTGGTTCAGGAGTAGAAATACCTCGGAGTTCATTTGGACAACAGGCAGGACAGGAGACACAGTGTCTTTTATTTTATTGTTTATTTGATAGGGACAGATACAAGAAATATAGCAAGACAATCTGATCCCTGCATCACCATCTGACGCTTTGCATTGCATTCAAGGTTTGGATGCAGTGGATTGGCCAAGTAAGTCCACTCTCTAAAGTTCTCCACTCTCTGTCATTAATCTAACCCAAAGGCCACGTTAAGCTTGGAGGTCTGCAGCTTTCAGCTCTACAAATAGTTGGTGACCTCTGTGCACTACGGACCTCAGCACTTGCTGATCGATCAATCAATCAATCAATCAATCAAATTTTATTTGTATAGCACATTTCAGCAGCAAGGCATTTCAAGGTGCTTTACATAATTAAAAAAATAAAAACAGCATGTGAATAAACAGTAAGAAAGAGAAAAAGATTTTGGAAAAAGAAAAAAAAAAGATAAAAACATACTTTTGTTACGGAATTTAAGCGCCAGTCGTTGCCGGACTCCTCTGTCCGTTTGACACGTTGTATTATCCAGGCCCCGTCGTCTAACAGGACAAGGTTTCCAACCTTGGAGCAACAGGCTCCGTCCACCTATCACGCGAATTTTTGCACTAGCACTGATCTCGCTTGGTGGTTTTACATGCCCTACCACTTTGTGGCTGAGTTGCTCTATCGTTCCCAATCACTTCCACGTTACTGTACTAATGTAATAAGTGAATTTAGTGGTGAGGAAATTTCACTGCTGGACTTATTGCATACGTGGCCTTCTACCAAAGAACCATGCTGGAATTTACTGAGCTTCTGAGAGAAACCCTTTTTTTTTGTTTGTTTTTGTTTTATAGCAAAAGCGTCTGCATGCCTACAGTAGACGCTACATTCATGGCTGCCGATGTGCTTGGCAGGGCTGAATACAAAGACTTCAACATGTGTATAAGTCACTACTTTTGACATTTTATACATTTTAATAAAACTAACCGACCTTGGCATGTTGCAGTTGAGACTGGGCACCATTTCTTAAAAGTTATTAGTAACTTTTCTTATAAAGACACCTTTGACTTGTGAGTAATTGTTGAGGGTCTTTAATGGAAAAAAAGGGTCATAAATACTGCTGCACTTTATTCAGACCCAGAGAAACAACAGAAAAAGTGATTTAAGATTAAAAAATTAAATATTCGTCAGTCAAAAAGATTTAGTGGATAAGGCCCCTAGTAAGTCATGGTTACCTATGATTCTTTTGTTGTTTGTCCTGTTAGATTTGCAACTTGTAAATGCTCCATCTCTTTACCAAAGAACAGCAGCGAAGATTAAAATCTTCGGCAGCTTTTGTCTGCCAGAGAAGCAGAAGTCCGTATTAAAAGGACACCGTGCGAAGAAATCTACCCAGTTCTTTTGATTTAATTTCATTCATTTAATTTATTTTACAACCCTTTCACTGTTTGCAACTCTGACAGTGACGTGTGTGGGGCGACTTATCAAAGGGAACAACAGAAAGTGAGACCGAGACTCCAAAAAAAACCATAACCGCAAAATGCTAAATGTGTATATGCAGCGCGCTTTACTTCAGAATTAATTAAATCTAAATAGAAAAACATTTCTGATAACAGTATTTGTATTTCATAAGTTTTTCATCCCCCTGCCACAATAAACTAGTTATATAGCTTCACATAATCGCTAGTTTTAGTCATTTACAAACGCAGTGTCCTCTCTGTGTGTGTGTGTGTGTTGGACTTAGTGTTTGTGGGCTCCATCTGAGCGAATTCCTGCACTGCTTTCAAACAATTTCACGCTCTAATTTCAAAGCCCTGCTGCTTTAAAGATTACAGCGGGAAAACTGAGGAAATTCTGATCATTTGGCTAAGATCCCTTCTGAGTTCATTAGCTGCCCACGTTAATTAAAAACAAACAGGATAAATTCACCACAAATGGATTTTTTCGGTGGAATCTTGCCAGCGATCCAATAACAGCGGGAGAGGAAATATATAATTTCAATTACAGTGTAAGCTGTCTAAAGCTGGGGTCAGATTTAACCCCTCTCCGCTGAACTTCAGGGCTTCCAAGGCTGTGTCTTAGCGAGGCCATTGAGGGACTTGAACACAGACGATTACTGAGGTAATTTGGCTGAAAGCCCACTTGAATTGGCCCGGACCCTCGATAATATCAGCTCCACAATTAACCAACAAAAACAGATAACCTCCAAATCTCTGCAAGCCATTGCAGCTATAATAGCTCGCAAATCCTGCTCGGCACCCGCTCGCTCGTAGACAACAGGCAAAAACTGCACGCAGACTTGTTTGTGCACGGGCAGATACGGCGCGGAGCAACACACTCGCAAAGTCACACAAAAATGCTCAAACAGCCCCAAATACACTGCAGGGATTTCTGTCCAATTAACATGCATGCAAACCAATTTAGAGCCCAACAAGATGTTTTTGTCTGACTGCTCCAGGGCAATTTAGCACTTCTGTTTCCACACAAGTCTGCCACTGGGGGAGGAGGAGGTGGAGTGAAGAGGGGTTAGAAAAGTGGAATGGATTTCTTGATTAAAACTGGCCTTTCCCCCCCCTCTCTTTGCGTACAGACGCGCAGGGCTGCGGCTACGCACACGCAGCAAACATGCAGCGAATCCATATGGCCTAATACAGAGGCAGCATCATTGTTAATTTCCTTTGTTAGCCGTCTGCTCTCCCGGCCAATTTAATTTGTGGTGGTGTTTTTAGTGAGCGGTGGGCAGGAATTGAATTAACAGACGTTTGTTCAGCAGCACATTCCTTCTGTCTCTGCCTTGCTGTGTGCGTGTGTGGGTGTGTGTGTGTCACTTTTACATACTGTTCAATAATTGGACTTAGATTACTGTTGATGCGAATGCATGATCACACCAAAGCCTCGCCGCAGCAAGAAGTGTGAGGGGAAATTGTACCTGTCAGTCACACCTGACTTATCTCTTTGCAACACGCTAAAGAGGGGAATGTGCAAAAAAGCATTCGGGAAAAACAACAAGCAGCTTCAGTCAGCTTTACTGTAGATCCTGCTTTTCCATTTTAGTCACAGTCTGAAATACTACGTCTCATCCAAATTAGCCAGTCACAGTTTAAACACAGCTCAATATGTTTAGACATATTATTCCTTTAGTTTCAATTTGTTTTAAGAAGAACGGGAGACTTGAAGTGTGGAGTAATGCCCCAGCTTCCCCAATCTGTTGTTGCCAGTCTGCTGTGTTTGACGACTGACGGACAAAAAATAAAAAATAAAAAATCTCCAGAACTTTTTTTTTTTCTTTTTGCTTTGTCATTATACATGAAATCCCAAAGACTATTAGCTGGATAACATCGGAGTTTGATACAAATTCTAGCTGCAAGAGTCAGCATGCCTTTCAGCTGTACAAGCAGCTTGCTGCAGATTTCTGAAATGAATGAAATAACTTGTTAACTTCTTGCTCCCCTTTCACCAAGTATTGCTGCTAGCTGTCAGTAAGCTGCATACTATGTCTGAGGGGAAGGGAATTCTCTTTCTCTCTTGGTTGAAAAAGAGAAAACAGCTGTTTGGAAACCTTTCTGGTGCTAAAAAGTACAAAAAAATGTTACTGGATACAGTAAGAGTTCCACCTATTTTTTTTTTTTTTTCCAAAGTAATGCTCTTTTGACCCAAGGGCTAAAGTAAAATTTAAAGTAAGAGTCTCCTTCCTCAACTTGTAGCTGTAGGCTGGCAGTAAGCAGTGAATAGTTGCTGGAGAACTGAAAGATAAGACAGTTGCATATCTGAAAACTTATGCAGGTATATTAACTTAAGTTTCCATCCCATAAGAGGGCCTACCATCTTCTTTCACTTTTTTAACTTCAATAATTTAGGTGATGTAAAATTCAGACAAAGTAGCAATAATACTTCCATATTATTTTTTTTTGTATTATTATTATTAAAAAAAATTAAATCATGTTTACATTTTTCTTCTTTTGTTGATGTTTTTGTGATTTGAATTGTGAAACTAGGGTATTTTTGCCCAAGGTTATCATAGCATCAGAATCTGATACCAGTCCATGCCCTTTCTCAATGTGTCAGACACACAAACCAATTCAAACCTGACGAACAAGAATCACTTCAAGTTGATTGCTTCATAGCAGATGAAACGCTAAATATAAGACGCAAGACAAAACAGGCAAGAGCGAGGACTTCATAAACAAATAAAACAAATATGTTATTTAAATGGGCCACCTTCACGGCTCTTTCTTCCTCGGCGTTTCATAACGTAATTAAACCTATAGTCGCTTTCAATTAGCTATCTTTCTTCGCTGTGTGTGCCTTTATGCAAAAATTAATTAGTCAATTAGACAATTAACATGTGAGCGGGCCTTTGTGTTAACGAGGCTTTTACAAGCTGTGGCAACCCTGCAGTAATGACAGACTGGCAATAGATGCCATGGGACTGTTTCACAGCAGACGGATCCCACATAACCGGGCTGCGTTGCGGAGGCACACTCTCAGTCACGGATGTCAGATTTTAGCTTGGCTCACATTCACTTTCTTCCGTTTTCCATCACTGCATCATATTCAGAACTACTGTTTACTAAATCTTTAAAACACAACCTCTTAATGAGCGATGTGACAATAGATGAAACTAAACAACAAATTGAGTGTCTTCATTGCAGGGGCAAATCTGACAGTTTCAAAGAGAGGACGTGCAATTACAAACGAATTGCCAACCAGCGCATTTTCAGTTGAGGAAACCAAACAGTGTCATCAGCAATTATTATTATTAGTTGGATTTTATAACCATGCCTCTCTGCTTATAAACAGTTTTTATATCCGCTGGGAAAGCTTTAGATTTGATTTAAAAAGAAAAAAACAAAAAAAAACGAACAACCACTAAGAACCAGGAGAAGTCACTTCCACTTTGACAGCTGTCAGGATTGCAGCCCTTAAAGTCTGTGACATCCTTCACCTCAGAATGGGGTGAAGGATTACGTTAGAAATGGAGCTAAAGTGGAGCAGATGAGTACAGAAAAATTAAAATAAAAAATGGAAGAACTTTTGAGTCATATGTTAAAAATTTTGCGTTCAAAGTTATCAAACTGAGTCTTTAAGCCTGTCTTATGCTTGACATCTCAATTTTTTATAGGAGCACTTGAAACGCTCTTGATTTGCAATAGTCTTCTTCTAAATGACAGGTGTCACTGGTGGGTACAACACAGCTCCATGCAGCTTGAATATCAGTAGAGACGGAAGATTGATATATATATAAATACATATAAAGCGGGACTGCTCAAATAAATATTTCATCAGTATTTATTCACAAAACAAAAATACTTTGCGGTAGATTTGTGTCTGTTTGTTTGTGTTCTTGGTTTAATGTCCAAATATTATATTTTAGAATTAGAAAACTGATGAAAATTGAAACCATGCAACAATAAAAAAAAAAGCAACAGCAATTGTTTTCCAAAGCAGATATAAATTTAAAATGCACTTATAACACGCCACTCCAAATCAGGAAGAAAAAAACAACAACAATATATTGATGATGATAATGTAGCTAATGGAATCACAGTGTCTAAAACCGCATGATGTCTGCTGCTGTAAAGAAAAAAAGTTTTGTTAATTAAAAAGACCTAATTGAAATGTGTCAGATGAAAGAGTGGACGCTTTTCAGTAATACAGTAAAACGACTCGCTTTGCCAATAAGTAGTGACATCCTTGAAAGCAAGATTTCTCTTTATTTACCAAAAACAATTTCTCTATTTCCGAGGGAGGACCACACAGCACAGTTCATGCTAAAGTAGGGTCAGCTAGCAATGGCGGTGACTCAGGAGTCATCAAGCAAACCACAAAGTGTCATTTATAGGCAAAGTAAAAATTAAGAAAAGGTGTCGTTTCATTAAGCTTTCTTCTTTTTTACGTTCCCTCTTCCTTTGCATTTTCTGTAATAAATCAATACAATAACCATGCTCTTATTATGAGAGAATCCAACCGATCCTCTTATTATCTGCTGTAGCACCACCTGGAAATTTCTTAGTGTCTGAGCCAAGTAATGGATTGTCCGTGTATGCAGGAATGCACAGTGGGATTTTTCAAGGCCCAAAACTGATGTAAACTAAAAGAGTTAGAGTTGTGGTACAAACTGTGTGGTCTAACAACATTTTTGACAGCTGTTATGCCTTTAAACTGTCTTGAGCAAAACATAAACTTACACTTGCAGGAAACAGACTTTCAGCTACCATTTACTCGTTTTACACAACCACTGTGGGCTGTTCTGCTGAAAGACTTTTTGGGACGAAAGGGAAATCTGTGAAACAATGCTGCTCATAACTGTAGTAAAAAATTTAATTTCCATCTACGTGCTGGCTAGATTTTAGCTATTAGGCAAATATTTTTTTTTGCTTCAAGGTCTCATTTACCACGGGTGGTAGACTGGTCACATTGGCTTACTAAATCCCAATCTAGTAAGCCAATGTGTGAAGTCTCTAAGCTACTGCTATCAGACCACATTTCTTTTGTGATGTAAAATATTAATCTTATGAACTCAATTTTAGGTTGGAGACTTAGCTTTCATGATTTTCTTCCAGGGTGTACACCGCCTCTTGCCCATTGAGTGTTGGAGATAGGCACCTGTCACCGTGACCCTGCACAGACAAGAGGATATAGACAATGGATGGATGGATTTTCTTCCATGTGCGATTTTCCTTAATGTGCGCAACATATGTGATGTTATGACTTTTCAGTAACTTTCGAGGGAATTCTTAGTTGCCTTGTGTTTACTTTTTCATTCTTCTTTCATTCTTTGTTGTACTTTTTCTTTTTCTTTTCTCTCAATGTTGGACATGGAAATTCAATGTAACCCAAGACACAATTGTGAAATGAGTTTCAAAATTATGGAATGTGTCCTTTAGATGTCTGGAACATAAATGTGGGGCCAAGATACCGTAATTAGTCAGACATAATTGCTACAACCAATAGAACCTAGAAATCAGAACCATAACCTTACCTTAAAAAAAAAAAATAAAAAAAAAAAAAACTTACCTATGACATTAAATACACATCTCCACCCATGAACATCATTTTTGTAAATCACATAAACTTTCTTTAGGCACTTTTAAAAAAGACGCAGCCTTCCCTGACTTTGTAAACAGATTTAGCTTTTCCTGACTTGAGTAATACCTGGACCACACATACACACACTTTCATTAACTCTGCAAACCCTGAACTCATGCTTCACACAGCAGATGGACTTGCTTGCTTATTTTACTTCAGTTTGGTGATTAGATGTCTTTCACTGGATGAATCAAGTATGTTGGGACTGGCCTGGAGTCAAGCCAGAAGTCCCTGTAGACTTCTAATGTTGCCTCTCTGAGGCCCTGCACTGCACACTGTTCCCGCTAAAAGCGCCGGCCCATCCTCTATTAGGCCCAGACCACAAATCACAGCAGTTTATTTTTACTGTGCATTGTACACAGACACACATCTCCCTCATGAGTCACATAATATGCATGCCCTTTCTTTTTTCACCCAGACACCGAGGGAGGAAAAAAAAAAAAAAAAAAGGAAAACAGTGGAGCTGCATCGAGCCTCGTCTGTTCTGTGTCTGTGTATAAATATGGCTCAGAGACAGCAGTAATGGCTCCTGCCTCAAATAAACAGAGAACAGAGAATGCTCCCATCCCTGTTTCTCCCTGACCTAAATCACGGCTGGACAGACACCCCATTTCCTCACGTTGGATGTTTTTAAGAAGGCCAGCGCGCCGCTACGAGATCCGTCTGCGTACAGCTGCGTGCTTGAGAATAAAAGGCAGAAAGACAGAGGGAGACAGACCTGGTTTTGATGTATTCCACATGTTGCTTGCTATCCAGACACAACAACTCCTCAGCATTAGGAAGAGGCCACGAATGAAAAACAAGAGACAAGGAGACGTTTCTGCTGGCGAGTAGAGAAGGTTATCGTAGGGGTGACCTCATGGGGCGGAGGTGGAGGGAAGATAAAAAAAACCAAAACAAAACATGCTTTTGGGAGAGGAAGAAAAACGGAAAGGTATGCACTGCTTACAGTTTCCATCTACCGAGGTAGAGGATATATTACGATTGGGGAGGTCACAAAAAAGGAAGAAAAATGAGGTCAGTTAGGGTTCATGGTAAGTAGCCATTTGATCGCCAAAGAAACCAAAAAGGACCTGTCATATCAGGGGTTTGCTCACACAAACCGACACCCATAAATGCTAACATGCACATTACACTGCTAGCAGCGATCCGACGGTCAGCGAAGAGTGCCCGCCTCCTTGAGAACGTTTATTTTCCTGTTCTGTCAATCTAAACAATCCCTTAAAAGGGTATGCTGATGTTTATGGGCCTTCACAGAACGAATGCTGCCTTCCTGACCTGCACGTTCAATCACATGCGCACACGCACACACAAGTACACACATTGGAGTAGGCACTGATAAGCATGCCAATATACACACTCTGCAGGAGAAAAAGAAGCAAGTGCTTGTAATGTAGACAGAGTACAGCAGAGGAAGGGACCAGAGTCAAACTTAATGCCACTGACATAACAAACACTCATCCTGCTCTTTCACACATCCTGTTTGGGATGCAAGGTTTTATTAACACACACAAGTATGCTGACCAGACAGGTTACTCCTGTCAAATTTCGGAGTAACGAGATAAATGAGAAAATGCAGAGGACTTCTTCTTCTTCTTCTTCCATGAGGAAACAGACAAAGGCAAGAAGGCTGTATATGTGCGTGTGTGTTTGCCTTTTTTAAGGCTTGTTAAAAACTTGCCTGCTCTGCTTGGGCTCGAAAGCCACTCAGACAAGCTGTGTTTTAGTGTAAACACACACAGTGGTTTTTCCCCTTACATGGCAATGCACTGCCAAACTGTGTTTGTGTGTGTCTTTGTGTGTTGAAGATGGATGATTATGCTCATTATTAACCTGCACAAGTGAGATTTGTGTTTGTGTGTCCCTGCGCGCGCATGTGCGTGTGGACTGCATAGTGCTTTATTTATTGATTCTGACAGTGTGCCACATCCCACTGAATACAGGGCCATGCAAAAAGTGTCCACATCCCTCGAGTCTTCACAAACTTTCTAACGATACAACTTTTAAACTTTACAGTGTTTTAAGGCACAATTATTTCACTGACCATCAGAATGTAGCACACTATTTTGAACTGAAATGAAAATTATGATGTTTGAATTTTATGTTAAAAGTAAAATCTATTCCATTTTCATTTTATCAGAATACATTCTTCTTCTTCTTCATGTTTACTGTGTCCCATGCACATCTTTTGGATATTTTTAAACAAGACTTGTAGCTTTCTTTTAACAATGCATTTGTTCTAGCTAGCACAAAGACCAGATTTGTGGAACGCCTGACTCGTAGTTATCCTCTCTACAGTTCATCATACATGACCTCTGGATATCAGCAGCTCCTCCAGAGTTACCACATGTTTCTCTCATTGTTGGTCTGTCTGTGAAGCAGTAGGTTTGGAGTTGTGTTATGCTGTCTCCATGTTCGATGAACAGCTGAACAATGCTCTTTGAGATGTCCAAAACCTGGGACATTGTCTCATAACCTTCAGACTTTTTAACTAATTTATCATGTAATTCTCAAAAGTGTGTTCCTCCATCCTTCTGGTTCTTTGCTCTGAAATGTTCTAGAAAAAAAAAAAAATCCTTCATTGAACAAATGCATGTGTGTTGAGCTTAATTTACATAGATGTGCTCTTCAGTTGGGGGTCTTGAAGCAAAAGGATCTGCACACCACACTTCTAAAAGATTAATAAAATCCATGAATTATTCTTCTTCCACTTAGCAACTAAGCACTGCTTTGTTGCTGGTTTATGACATGAAAAACTTAATAAAAAATCTTCCGTGACATAATGTAAAAAAAAAAGCATGAGGGGCGTAAATACTACTGCAAGGTGCGGCGGCTGTCAACTTTTAAACAAACACAGCAGTTAGCTCTTTGTGTTTAGAGCTTATCATACCTAAAACATTAATCTTGCACGAAGAGGAGAGAGGAATGGAGTGGAGTGATTTAGAACGGCAAAGTTATCTTGTCATCTTTGCTCAAATAATTTTGTAACTGCTTGAAAACAAGAGCAGGATTCTTTTTTGATTGCTCAGACACTTTCCTGTTAGTTCAACAGATTTATCTTTGGATGCATGTGACAAAAAGGAAAAGTTAAAGTGCTTTAATAGCCTTAAGGTGCTGCAGTTTCCTATCTGAGGATAATAGTCACTATTGTAACTTCAGGAAGTCCTGAATCAGTAGTGTGAATGGTTGAAGGGAGTGTTTTGGGAGTCCCTATAATGAAGCCCGGTCCATCTGTTCCTCACACACACACACACACACACACCCACATACACACATGTAAATCCTCGCACTTAAGTTGGTCAACTTTAAAAGCTCTCAGGGTACAAAGCGTTGCGATTATGAGCGGCTGGCCATGAAAAATTAACAGGTTTATCACTTCCCTCTTCCCATCTTTTCCTCCCTCTCCTCTGAGTATTTCTGTTCTTCCCTTTACGGTAGTTACTCTTCGTGCGGGTTCCCATCCCCCTGCTCTGTCCATCTCCATTCGTTCCTACCTTCATCTCAGCTATACTTTTCCAATTTTCTTTCAGTGTGTCCCACTGAGCCCAGGGGAGAACTGGGAGAGAATGGAGCTGTGATTAAGTTGATACATTTCAGATAATAAAGCGGAATGGCTATCATTCCCTTCTCTCCCTTACACTCAGGACCGACTCAGGCCCCAACCCCATCCCACATGGCCTTTTTCTCTGTGCTGTGGGCAGTTTGGACACTGATAGACGAACCGTATGCGAGGACAATGGATAGGGACGGCGCAAGGAAGAGAGAGAATAGCTGAGATATGGACAGTTTCGTTTTCTTCTCTGTGCCTGATATGTATTTAAACAGGACAGTTTCGCTTGGTGACGGCACACATTGTGAAGGCAGGAGCAGATATGTTCAAGTTCTGCTATCGCTGAGACGCTCCGTTCTGTTGGCTTTTTGGTTCTTTGCCCTCAGTGCTTTTTTTTTTTTTGGCCTACTTAACATTTTCTCTTTTCATACACAACTTGTTCATCTATACTTTGCTTGTTGAATGTCCTGAAGATAAGTTGCTCAACTTTGTTCAAATTTATTGCATCATTTAAATGTTTTCTTTTTCCATAACTTTTTTTTTTTTCCCAGTAGACTCACCTGCCATTAGGTTAAGGCCAATTTCCGGTCTCCGGGATGTCTGTATAAATAAATAAATCACGCAAAATTTGGAAAACCTGAATGTAATTAGTAATCAATGACCCTGCAACATTCTGAGTACTTGGCAATGCCTTTTTCTTGCTGCTTTTCCTACTACAATGATGATGCTTCTTCACAATCTGCAGATTTTTAAAAAAGTGTTTCCAACTAACTGATGTGTCAAGACTCTCGTTTCAACTACATTTTGTGGAGTATGTTTCTTTAAGAAAAATATTTTACATCCACTTAATTACTGTGACAGATATTGGTAACATTCTTATGTTTCTTTACGCAAGTTTTGATTTGTGATGTTCTGACAAGCTATGTGTTACTTCACTAACATTCAAAGCAGAAGTCAAAGTCAGCTTTTCCAGAGGAATTTTCATCTTGTATTGGTCAAACTTGAAAGGTCGGTTTCTGAAGAAGCCGACAGCCAATCTGAGGATGACCGAACACACTAAAAAACATTGTACAACACCCGGTTGTGTTAGAGACCAGCTTGGAAACTGCATCTTCTAAGCTTCAGGTTCACTTTACCACAGAAATGTAACAGTCTGATTCTGGACCGGCATGAGGTTTTCTCTCATTAGTTTTAAATTAGCAGTTCTGCTGTGTTTAGTTGGAGAGCATTTCTTTTTTTTTTTACTCTCTGATAAACATTTCCCTCCAACTTAATTAAGGCAACAAAAATCCATATTATGTATAATAATTTATTTCAAGCTTCTAGGTGACAGATGGAACTTTTTTATATAGAGAAAAGTTGGATCTCAATGTTTATTTCACTTTGTTGCTTGTCTTTTAGATTCCATGTGTCATCATGTTGCTTTGCATTTTACTTTTGTTTGCTTTCTTACTCAATAAAGAAAACAAGTGTAGTATTGGTAGCGCAATTCCTAATAGCTTAATACTTGATTCTGTTGGCTAACTCAATAACAGGTTTCAGATGCTTCCAGAACAATGAAAACTTATGGGCCTTTATCTTAAAACAAAAGAACCCCAAAGGTCCAGGATTGCATAAAATATAAATCGTAAATTGTGCCCAGTCACTCCATCTGACATTTATTGTAATTTCAGTCAGAAGTCTTAATAATCTCTTTTATGTTCACTCTCACTGATTCTTAATATTAATGTGCTCATCTTACTGTCCATATGGGTAAAGAGTCATAAATATTGAGCTGATAGGACTTTAACAGCACCAGAGCTGGCCTTGACGCTGTCCCATAAAGGCACACAGACACACACACACACACACACTAAAGAGTCCAGTAAAAACAGTCCGGGGGGAAACGGACAGTCGAGTGCTCTTCTGCCAACGGAACACTTTGTTCCTCCAGAACGTAAACATGCTGATTTATCTCAACAGCTCTCTTCAAACACCGCTGCCTCTCTTCCTCCCCTTCTCTGCCGCTCTCCTCTTCAACCTCTCTTTCTCTTCAGCTCGGTGCCCCGCTGCACCCCGCTGCCCTCCGCTCATTGGGAGCTTGTGATGTCTGTGTCAACGCTCGCTGACCTCACCTCTTACTTGTTTTCTCTCGCTTTCTGTCTCATGAAAAGAAAAATTGTAAAAAAAAAAAAGAAAAGAAAAGAAAAGAAAATCTAAAATGAAGAGCTTTCCCTCTCAAACAATCCACCGTACGTGTCCCGGCAGGAGAAAGGAGGCACAGTTTTGGTGTAGAAATGACAAACTAAACCCGTCAAACTCAGACAGACCACTCTCTTTACACAGATATTTTCCCGTTGCTGCCCTTTCGTTTTCCTCCACTATTGCCTTTTACAGTTGCGTTAAATACATGCCACCTTACCCTCTTTTTTTCCCCAGCCTTTTTTTTTTCCTAAGGACAGAAGCTTGATGGCTTCGGCTGATTTGGACGTAGCCGTCAGACTGACAGTTGACATTCTCTTTTTTAAAAAAAAACCTGTCCTGTCCCTTTATTTTCCTCGCTCTCCTCAGATTGCCAGACTATTGTCAGACATAGTTCGGAGGGGGAGCAGGGACGAAGGGCTGGGGACAGATAGCTGCTTTCAAAGTCTTTTGATTGTGTGATTTCAGGGGTAAGTTAAGAAAATGCTTAAATACCGAATATTTTTCAGACATACCAAAAGAGGCAAAGGCAACCAGCAGAAGCACTAACATTTAGAGATTATTTGCTTTGTTTGATGTGTTAATGGTTATTTTTAACCCTGCTGGGAGCTGTGAAAAATGAAAGAAATAAAAGTAAAAGGAATGACAGCTCAGCTAGAGCTCTAAACCTGTTTAGAAGACTAACCTTTTCCTAGACCTGCAGCTTTTCCTCTGCACAACTTCACTTCTAACTTCTCTGCTCCTCTTTTTGTCTCTTTTTTCCCCTCCAACTAATGATGCCATTATTGCAATTGAGTTTATCCATGTGGAAAAACAATACAAGCCAGAAAAAAAAAAAAGTAATGTCTTGTATTTTACAAGTTACATGTAGAACGAATGCTTCGGTTTTATCTTTTGAAATGGCAATTGTATTTGCACCAAAACAAAAAAAAAAACTTCCAAAAAAAAAAAAAAAAAAGACATCTGAGCAGCGACGGAAAGGAGTGCCATAGCATTTTAGCTCATCCAGGGCTCCGTTGCAGGTTGTTTATTATTGTTTGTAGGATTTATGCTGGAGAATCACTCAGAAATCAGCTGGTGACTGAGAACGTCACATTTGTCCCCCTCAGGTACTCTCCAGTTAGAAACTCAAAATTTAAATCTTGCACTTTTATTATATCTCATACAACACTAAGCGCTACCAGGTTGCACTGACAGAAATGCTTCTACTGTATACTTTGAAGTTGTTAATGGATTAAAAGGACTTGCATTTGGCTGCTCTCGGGATAAGTGCTGCAATTTTGTATTTATAATGACATCAATTCAGGTTTAGGAGAGGGAGAGAGAGCTCAAGATTTTCAGCAAACAGCAGGAAGGCTAAACAGAGTAATGAGAAGCTGTTCTATGTTAGAAGGTTAATCAGCAATGTGACGCACCGGGACCAGTTCAAAAATTTCAGCTCCATAATAACTTCAGTTGTTTTATATCTGCTTGAAAAAAGTGATTACTCACTCACACACATGTCAGCTCTGCTCTTAATATAAACTAATAATTACAGGAATCCAGGAAGGTTAGAGAAAAAAAAATCAAAGCTGTTTTTATATCTCCTTGCATTTGAGTTAATGAAGAGTAATTAAAATCCTTTAAATTTGATATTGGCAGCTTAACGCATTATGAAAGGAGGAGATCTGGACTTTTTTGTTTATGGGACTATAAGACTAATTTCACCTGTATTTATTTTCTTAAACAGAAATAAAAAAAAAAATGAGTCAATGTAAACTCCTGTTGATTTTATTCATGGATGTTACAGCGATTGAAAATAACAGCTGACACTATAAGCTGTACTGTATCTTTTAAGTAATGCCATAATAAAAACAAACGGGATACATTTAACTTTAAAATCAACTCAGAAAAGACCCCTCTAAATGTTATATCTATATTTACATTCTGCACAAAGTAGATTTGTTTTGTAAATAAAGGGAAAGCACTTAAAAAAAATAAAAGATTTGAGTTGCTAGAACAGTTCTAAGAGATCAAAATATTGTCATATTCTGTATCAGAAAAATGAGAGTTGCAGAAAAGAACGGCTCAGTTAGGAATTTGTTTTAAACCCTCTAATGTTGATTCCTTTTTCCTGCTCTGTTCGAGTTTGTGAAGAGAACAACGAACAAGTCACCAGGTGATCTCACCGCAAATGGCAAGGAAACCAAACATGAGCTTATATTCATAGATGTGCCGTAAATTCCCGAACCCATATGGACTGCCAAAAATTGTACCGAGTTGCCAAGTTGTACTTAAACATGCTCAATTCTGGGGTCATGTCAGCTCCTCAAGTCCAACTCTTGAGGAAAATCATATGGAGTTTAAACAATGGTTTAAACTCTGTTTACTACCAAATTTGACATGAGGAGGGAGCACATCGCTTTAAATTGAGATAAATTGACATTTTGAGCTACACAGGTGCAAAAAATCTACATGATTGTCTGACACCGTTCGAATGTCGGATGACGTTTTGCTTTCTTAGTGAAGTAAAATCGACGTGCACTATTGTGCATTGGATGCCAATTATGTTACTGCACAAAGAAATGTGAAAATACTTTAAGTTTTAACTTGTTGTATAAAACGAATTAAAGATTATGTCCAATTTTTAAACCAGCAGAGGAAACAAAACGTTTGTCCTCCCTTTATTGAGTGGCATTGTGCCTTGACTGAAAGGTACATAAAGTAACATTGAAGGTGTTAATGTTTTTTTGTTTTTGTTTGAAGCAACACAATATTTTTTTATAAATAATGTTTGCAAAGAATTGATTTGCATTACAGCTAAGAAAAGTCTGAAAGTATTACCACCTTCTGCAGAAGCAACAAGGGAAATAATGTTTAGCCCCATTTTTATTGAGCAGACTCAGTAATATTTGATTGCACTGATAATAATTATTAATTATTAGTAGTAGTATTAGTATTATTATTATTATTACTACAACCAAAAGAGTCAGTACTTGGAACAAAAAAGTTGCTTTTTACCTGTCACGACCAAGGTCAAAATTATGCATTTTTTTTTAAAGTCCTTTTTTCCACTTCTTTGTCACTTTTTTTTCATTTGGTTGAAACTAATCATTGATGATTTAACAGAGGGTAACTACATGTACAAGACGAATTGGTAGAAAAATATAATTTGAAAAATAAAATAGTTTAAAGGGAGGAAACCACTCCTCAGTCCCTTTTTTTATTAAAGAAACATCTCTCAACCCCTCAATCCTGCTTTCCTTTCTCTGCCACTCATCCGTCTTTGTGATGTGTTTAAGCCAATCCCATAATAAAGGATGCGGTCATACATATTCATGATAGAAATCTAGTAATTAGTAAACCCCCCTCATGCACATACATACACACGAATGCTCAGAGAAAGGCTTCATGCATATGTATGTTCTTAGCAAACAAAGGCAGCTTGCAGCGCGGGGCATTCTCTATTAACACACACATCCACATATGATGGCACAGATAGCAGACCTGCCACTCACTCACACATGCACACGTGCAAACCCGTCCATCTGCATGTGCGCACACATTAAGAAGTGGTAGGGTTGGGATGGGAGGGCTTTTCCTCCCACATGAATAGAGAAGCTATAATTTCCCCTAGTTTGGGAAGGAAAAAAAAAAACCCTGCTCAGATCAGTGCTGACTCCTAACTCCTCACCTATTCACTGCCTGAGACACACAACATGAACACACACTGACAGCACTGCATCACTGTTGCATCATATCTAACAAAAGACAGGGAGGCATGTTAAGAATCCATCCCTGGTGGGATGCTGCCTCTTTAACTCCCATCACTGGCAAACACAATAACTCCCTCCCTGAATGTTATCTCTCACCGAACAAAAATCGCCTGAATGCAAGGGAGAATTGGAACAATAAGTGTAAAAGGGTTGCATCATGTGAAGTGTGTCTTCTCCTTTGAACCTGAAGGGTTGGTGGATTTGTGGAAAGGAGGTTTTATGCCATCTGACATCCCGAGCCTTCCAGTAGATAAGTTTTGTTCGGTGTTTTGCTGATTTGGATGATAGAGGAGTGAGTTAGGGTGGAGAATACAGAAATATGTTTTGTCGGTACTGAAGAGAAACCGGCGTTTGAATTATGCATTCTGAAATTTCATCATGAGCTCCAAAAAAAAAAATAAAAAAAATAAAAAATTCAGTAAGACGGAAGATTTCTAGCACTCTTCACCGAAAATGATTTAACTTTTCCAACTTATATTTTGCTAATAAAGCTTCATTAAGCCACAGCTCATTGTAATCACAAATTCATGAGTGAGCAAATGGATTAACGTAAATTACTAATTCGAGAATTAGTAAGTTACGGGGGCATGCAGGTTCATTTTTGAGGGTGTTGTGTGAACCATACCGGGTCAAAATGAAACATGGAGGCTTACAGATAAATATGCAACCCAACCCATTAGAAATTAGCATGCTTCTGTTGTACAAATTTACATTTGGTCAATATTTTTCATCCGAAATATAGGGCTAATTAATATTAGTTTGTTTGCTGACACAGACCTGGTCAGTCGGGGTTTTTCAAAACCTTTAATCCTGATATATCCAGGGCTTTTTATCATAGCCGTCCTTCTATAAAAAGGTTCCTTCTCCAGAGGCAGCGGCAAATTTCAGTAATGTCTGAAGCTGTCAGTTTTGTGGATGGCAAAATGGTGCTCCAAAAGTTTCCAGAGAGCTGAAACTTGGCCAAAAACACAGACCTAATCTGGTTGTGGAATAAAAGCAAACAAAAAACCCTGACCTTAAAAATGTGTGGACTGCGCTTAAAAGCCACGTCTGTGCTAGAAAACTGAACCGTTGAAATTAACTCCACGAAGTGTCAGATTCCCTCCCAGATTTATGACAAAAGCGGACAATGTTTGCAAAAAGTTTCTTTATGACATATTAGGAACATTTAACCAAACATTACTGGAGACGTATGGTTATCATGGTTATCAGATTTTTTTTTTCTTTTGGTGCATTGTAGGTAAGCCACAATAAAAAAAAAAATTAATTGAATTTCCAATAAACCATTAAGAACCCAGAATTAACATGAGATTCATGCCCATGATGAATGCATGTTAACTTAAGATGAGCCCCGCGCACAGATGTGAATACAATGAGAACAAAAGAAGCATACCTTAATAAGGTTTCAAAACACCCACCACATTATGTGCATCATATTGTGCATTATAATGCCTCTATTTTTTCCTCAGTGCTCTGCTGCTGCTGCTCTAAAGTATCTGAGGTAGAATCACAAAATTGTAGCTGATATTAAAAAGAGATGATCTGACCTTGAGCTCTGCAGAAAGAAAAAAAAAAGCCATGCATAACATTGTGGGTCTCATTATTACTTTCCCCCCACCTTCAATTAATAATTCTTATCACGCTGTTCATAAAGCTCATAGCAGGTTCACCACAGGCCTGGACTCGTATGCTTTCTTTTCCATCTGCAATGTCCCTGCGCAAACTATGAGAGAAACTAATAAATATATCCTGAACTTTTAGTTGGAGAAACATAATTTTCCTATCAAAATCACAGAGAGAATTTTTTTTCTCCGTCATGATTTAAACTCCAAGTGAGGAAATGTTGCAATTTGAATCCCAATTTTTCAATAACTTAGGACAATCTGATATAATCCAGACCATAACATTCTGGCAATTAATTTGCTACCAAACACAGAACATGATATGATAATAATTAATACTATTAATAATATTTTTTCACACAGATGTACATCTCAAAAAAATTTGAATTTTTCACTCATTTCAGAGAGTGAAACTCAGATCCATTACACAGAGTGAAAATTTCCAAGCCCTTTAGTTTGTTTAGTTTTTGACTGTGGGTCACAAATAATGAAATGCAAAACTTCCATGTCTCAGACAATTAAAATATTACATAAGAACAACAAAAAAGAATGTCAGGCTTTTTAAAACTGTTTATATCTAGCTGCTTTTATGCATGTATAGGAGGTCGATTAGTGTTTCTGCTGAGGTGTAGTGGAAACCCCCCGTCACCCCCGCTACTTCATGCCATCTGAAAAACATTGTGTTTTTCGCTAAAGCTTTTGCTCCAAGATGAGCAAAAATTGGTGTATTTTGTATTGAAATTGGTGTATTTCACTAAACCGCAATGGAAACAATTTTTCCGCATCACAGGAGTCACGCCAGTTTGCATGAAAGCAGCGACATTCGCCGGCCTCCTTGGACAACGCGCAGCTGGCTCCAGCAGAGGTCTCACAGCATCGCACAGCTCATCAAAAGTTGAGTTTGTCACTCGAAAGCGTTGAATCCACAGCGCATCTGTAAAAATCGCCGTCTACAGTTTCCCCAAAACGACCCAGCAAAAGGCGCTTGTAGCTCCACGGCCTAAATAAGATGAGGAAGTCCTCTCTGACAGATGATGATGATGATGAGAGCTAGTGCTGTGGCTGAAACACAAATATATTTCATTAAAGTGTTTACATCCGTCGCTGCCCTGTTTTTAATGAGTTCTTGTGTGAACAAATTATTCAGATGTGATTTTATTTGCATCTTATTGAACGGAAAGACAATTGTGTTTTCTCTACATTAGCAGAATATGCAAAAATTATGCACACATTTGTCTTTGTCGCTTGGATATTTCAGTTCAGTAGTCTTTCCAATGATTGATTAGCATACTGTTTTAGACAGACCATTTAGATGCTCTGGAAACCTCTGAATGTGTTGAATATGGTGTGACACAATCGGTTTAAAGTATTCAACTTTTTCACAATATTCTTATTTTCTGAGACTTGTTATTGTCTGTAAGAAACAATTGTTAAAATTACAAGAAATAAAGGCCTGTAAATTGTCAATCTATATGTTATAAATATATGTAGGAGTTTAACTTGTTGAGAAGATTCACCAAAAATATTTGAATTTTTTTCACAATACTCAATTATTTTTATAGATGTGCCTCTACCCGTCAATATTTTTCCCAGAGTGACTAAAGCAAATGTTCAGTTTGACATTTTAACTAAACAAGTAAATCTTTAAGGTTCATCAAATGAGTTAAATGTCGAACATCAGATGTTTCACAGCCATTCTGTTCTTACTGTCGATGGGTCAGAACCAAAATAACTCCAAAGATACAACAGCTACAACAGTCACAGCACACGCAGATGTCAAGGACGACGGTGGATGAAGTCAAACGGTTATCTTCCTTTGTTTCATATTTGTGTGCAGACTAATCAGATTTTCTGCTTTCGCTTTGCAAAGTCTGCCGAAAATGACGATCACACTCAGCAAGATTCTATAGTTTCATTTTTGGTTCAAATATTTGTTTCCTTTCCGTCTAAAGATTAGACATCCGTGTTCATTCATTCTGAATTGACCCTATTCAGGTTACAAACTGTGGTCATCGTCTTTCTTTCAATTTGAAGCTTTTAGGAAGAGTTTTATTCAGCTGAACCGCGACAAAGCTGAAGTTTTAATAATTATAGTAGTAATATTACTGACCTCTTTAGAGAAAGAACCAGAACGTAGATTTCATATTAATGTAAAAGTCATCACATATGCTGGATTCTAGTTTAAGTTTTTTATTGAGACTGTGAGAATGTTCCCAAGAAGATATTTTAACTCCTTTGTCTCCCGTTTTACCATTTGGAGGTTTTAAGTTTGGCTTTTGGTAATCAAGATTATTTAGTCCTAATTTATTTAACACTATTTTATTTGTAATTTTGTTGCACTTTGATTTTAATCTGATTCTTCAAAGTTTTATTATACTTAATTATTTTTTTAACTCCTCCAATTAGTGAGCCTGTTTGAATTAGAGGTATTAGTGTCCATATTCCTCCAGTTGTTCTATTTAGTTATTTCTGTACTAAATAGTTTTGTTCCATATTTCATGATCAGCCGTCTTTTTCTTTTTGTTGTTTTTCAACCTCTGTTTTATATTGGTTATAAAGCACTTTGTGTGGCTCTCATTATGCTGCTCTGCATTGTTGACTGATGACAAAGCTGCCAATGTTCCCAAATGTCGACTGGGACGATATCTTAAATTTTAATAATATTCTGTGCTGCCTGATTTTTGCCCACCACAGGTACTGATGGATCCTTGCAAAATAAAACTCAAAGAGCATCACAAGAGTAATGCCAATCTGCCAAATACAGTGGCAGATTCTACCTCTATATTAGGAACAATAGGACAAACTCTGACCTGCTAAAATCTAAATGTCATTTTTTATAGAATTGAACAGACAATAAAATCTGAGCTTGACGGGGATCACTTCATTTAATGGAGCCATGGTCACAGAGGAGAAAAAAAGTTGGCAGCAGTTGGTATCTGAAAGAAATCTTCACAATAAATTTAGAAAAAAATATTTTAAACTAATGATAATAGTCACTTTCAGGGCAAAGAAAGTGCAGCTGTAACTGATTAGAAACTCAGCAGAGATCCGAGACCTGAGATCTTTGTGACATTTGTACTTTGTCTTTGTACTTGCGTGAGTTTTGATCTTTTAAGTGACTAAAGACGAGCATGTTTGGTAAAAAAAAAAAATAAAAATGTTTTTTTAAAACTAAGTCTGAGGGTGCATTTGGTTGTCTGTGAAGGTGTACTCTGCTCCACTTCAGCTATAACATTTTAACCCTCTAACCATTGTCTACATGCAATGTAGGATTATGGTTGATCTAAATATTTTGGCATTACTCCACAAGTGCTGTGAGGACACATAAAATTACCAAAGTATAGTATAATGAGTTCCATTAAAACTCCAACGTGCCTTAGTCTAGTGTCATGTTTCAAAAAAAAAGTTTGTTTTTCAGTCAGAATTAGCTTCACCTAAAGGTTAAATGCATTGTGTGATGCAAATAACACACATGGGCCCTTTACCAAGGCCTGAAAAGTAGCTGGATTAGATTCCTGATACCTGTGGGTATTTGCTCAAGGTTTGCTCAGCACAGGCGGCTCGTCTGTTTACATCTTCTTTAATCTTTTTCTTGTTCCGGCTTTGATTTCCGTCTCTTTTGAGTTCACTATGGTTCTCCTCCAGAAGAAAACACAATGGCATTGCTCTGCACTTACTCTAGTTCTGGGAGGGTGTTTAAAGAAGCTAGTCATGGTCACATCAATATAAACAACCACTGGACTTTGTCGGTTCGTGTCCTTGGCATGTTATTTGAACGGATCACATGACACTGTTGTCAAAGCTACCTTTCATACAGTTCTCACGCAATTTCATTTATTTTATGAGTGACCTTTATTTATTAGTAGTTGGACAGGACTTTTGTGTATTTCTCAAAACTGCCATGGAAACTATTGATTCACATCATGCCAGTTTTTATACAGCAACAACATGCTTGCACTAGCCTCATAGGACAACGCGCAGTTGGCTCCACCAGAGGTCTCACAGCATCACACAGTTCATCAAAAGTTGAGTTTGACATTGGAATAAGTTGAATCGATGGCACTCATGTGAAATCGCCAAATACAATGTCCCCAAAATGACAAATATATACGTAGCCTCTCCAAAGTATGATGGTTAATTTCACTAAGACTCTGGATCTCAAATTTGCTTTAATGAGTGCTTTAACGTTTATTTTAATTTATTTTACAGAATACCAGAGCTGCTCATTGTGCTTTTTTCTGTCTTCTCCACTTAACCTCAATGCCAGAGCTTCTCTTTCACAGCTTGACAGACAGTCAGTCTGAAAAGCTCATAGCTTTCTCCCGTATTCTAGTACCCATCTTTTGCACATTCTGGAGGTTTGGGCCCTTCTCTCTAATCTCTATGCTAGGCCAGAGTAGGTGTGGTTAAGTTGTTACCCTGGCATTAAGCCAGCCTGGTAATCTTTCAAATTCTCTAAGGATCAAGCCATGTAGATTCTGCAACCAGCCTATTCCACTTTATTGTAGCCAGGATATACGATGTCCTTTCAAAATCTTAAGACTAAGATAACCAGAATTAATACTAAGTGTATTTTTCAAATAACAATTTAATGTCTTAAGGGATGAAACTATCCAAACCAACTGAAAAAAAGTATTTGCTCCCCAAGCTTAACTGCTTGTCCCACCCTTGGCTGGAATAAATATCAAGCATTTGTTTTATATGGCAATAAGTCTTCTTTAAATCTGGCAAACAACATCTTTGAAAAGTTATTTTAATTCAACACATTGAAAGGTTTTTAGAAAGAAGGGCATGTTCAGGTCAAGGCCGGCCCTGTAGCTGCTATGGTGTGTGCCTCGGGCGAGATTTTAATTCGTCTTCGCTCTAATATTTGATAGAAATGATTTTGATGATGGCATTTTAAAAAAAAAATGCATTGTTAGTTGCTCTCAACTGGTTATTGTGTTGTCCTTTTTAATCATATAAAGCTCTTTGAACTGCCTGGCTGCTGAAATGACTTGACTACATATTGATTAGCGCCGTTTTTGGCTAGTTAGCTGCTACCGTACAATGTCAAATTAGGAAGTCAGTTATTTAGCAGAGTGTAGCACCAAGTCAAAAGTCAATTTCATCACATTAGTCTTACTGTTCCTCCGTCTCTGTCACATTTTTCCCACTCGTATTCTTTCCTCTTTTGCGTCTTTGGGCACCAGACAATTTGGGATGTTTTGATAAGATGCTTTCCAAGGTCAGTCCATTAAAAAGATCACCCCATTTCTCCCCCCCAGAGCAAGACTGCGAACAACACTGGAGCTCTGAGGGCAGGAGGGGCACACGGGGTATAAGAAAGCTAAGAAAATATCATTATTACTAGATGTAATATTTTATATTCTTTGCAATGCAGCTAAGTTAACAGGTTGCGCAACTTCCAAAAATCATTTGTCTGTGTCCTCCATATTAATTTAGTTTTTATTATGTTAAATGAGTTAAATGTAAATTTCTTATGTCAAAATTCTTTAAAGGCTTACATAACGGCATTTCTTCCCAGGTTTCAGCGCCTGTGTTTTTCTAAACCCAAGGCAGATGCCTTTAAATTTTTTTTATTTCAAATTAGCTCGAATTTGTTTACAGTCCTGACATTCATCTTTCACTGTTGCAGTTTGGTGCAATATGAGAAAATGAAACACATTTTTAAAGGCTTTCTGACAGAAAGCTCATGCACAAAGTCAGATAGCAGGAGAGCAAGAGGTGAGGAATGAGGATACAGAATGCAGCAAGAAAACTTTTTTTTTTACATCATTTTCTAGCTTCTTTTTCCAGGTTAAGAGTGTTAATGCCTTTGGTTCTCAAGGCATTAAAGCTCTTGCACTGAAGGAATTAATTTAATTATTAAGCCCATGGTTACTTGACAGTAAGAGACTGGCAGATCATACAATAGACCTGGATATTTCTCTGGAAGCCAAGAATAAATCTATAATAAAAATTATGACCAATTTGCTTCCTTATTATTAAAATTAATCAAATTTACAAGGCACATTTAAACAGTAACATGTTTTAGAGCTAATTAAAACTCAGAGTGGCCTAATTAGGGAAGTAATTTATTATAACAGCGTTGTTTTATAAAAACTCACTTTTTGACTCACCTGCCAGGTGAAAAAGAACCTACTTGCAAAAGACAAAAGCTACAAATTTACTTTTTTATAATTCCAGAAAGGAGAAGGTAGCAGAGAGTGGAAAAGGCAGAATAAGTAGGTCAGAAGAACTGCAGTGCAGCACACAAGAGACAAATGGATTATTTCCTCACTTTGTAAATGGGGAAAAAAAGACAGGTAGCTGATGAACGAATTACAGAAAATTAATTGAAACATCTTGCAAAGACTTGGTATGCCTGTTTTTTTTAACTATAGGGCTAATATTATAGAATGTGGAGCTAAATTCAGAACAAAAAAAAACCCCACTCCCAACTGATTCCTCCAAAGCCTGCCTGTCACTCTTAATGCTTTGTTTCCACAGTTAAACACAATGTGGATAAACTCTTTCAACTTTCACCATTTTCATTCCCTCACTCTGAAGGTCATATAATCTGTGCTCCTCAGGAGAGACATTATAAACCATAAAATGTTAAAACGTTGTGGGTCAGCAGGTTTTGCCAAAGCACTTATTATGTCATGTGTTCAGGTAGCAACAGTCCAATGAAACTGTTAGAACAGCTGAGAAGGCTCCCTGTCCTTATTATCACATTGTACTTTCACTCACAAACACACACTCACACGCACACAAACACAGAGACATAGCCCCTCTGGGGAGACACATCTGAAGTTGCAACAGGTCTGGCATAAAGGGCTATTTTGTGCGTGTCAATCAAAAAGACGGTGAAAGCCTATGAGCATGTGGAGAAAATGAGAGGTTTGCCACAAAGAAGCATTCAGGCCCCTAAAATAATACAGCTGAATATCCATTCAAAAGATTTTTTTTTAGCAGATAGAAATCCTAGTGACGAATAAAGTTTCGAACAGTCGAGAGGCATTTAGGTTAGACAGAAGACAGAAAAGAGTAAAAACTAAGAGTGGGTGCAGAGTTCAATGTTCAGGTATTTTCTTGGTTTCCTGCACGTTGGTGCACCTGCAGCCTCTGCTGGCTGCATCCAACACAAAACACATTTCCCATTTTATATGTTGGGTAAATTTTTTAAAGGGTCTTAAAAGCCCATTTCTCACACCACGCATACAATGACAGACCCCCGCTGCTCCGAGTTTGTGGTTAGTGAAGTAAATAAAGCCGGAAGAAGCAATGGGTAGGAAAGAGAGAGAAAGAGAAAAAAAAAAACAACAAAAAAAAGATGTGAGGGCAAGGAAAAGGAGGAGGAGCAGGAAATGAACTAAACTCTGGTAAACTGCACCTGCAGGGATCTCCTCCTGTGTATAATGAGAGTGCTTAATGAGCACACACTGCTTAATGCTGCTGTGCTTCTATGCTGTGTGTGTGTGTGTGTGTGTGTGTGTGTGTGTGTGTGAATGTGTGCGTGTGTGCATGCACGCGAGTGAGTGTGGTAATTGAAAAGAGACCGGGTCTTCATTCCAGCCCCCAGCGCCCACACAGGGAAAATAACTCATGAATGCGTTTTGCATGCCAGTTAGTTATTCCTGTTGTTCGAGCGGCGCTCTTTAGTTTGCGATGATGAGTGTGCTCATTCACAAAACGAAGAATAATGTTTAAGTGGGCTAATGAAAACTGGAAATATGAGTAGTTAAAACATATTAGCTTATCTACAGTGCCTCGCAAAGTATTTATATTCCTTGTACCTTTTCTCACTTTGTCACAAACTTCAATAAGTGTTACATTGGGATCCTAGGTGACAGAACACAAGCTGGCACAATAACTGAGTGGATGGGTGGAGAACGGACTTCAAGACCGTTTAAAAATTAAAATATGAAACATGTGGCGTATGTTGTATGCAGTCCCTTTTACTCTGAAACCTCTAAATAAAATGCAGTGTGATCTATTAACAGGTAGTAGAAAGAATTTTTTCAACGGTATCAGTATAAATGTGGCTGTTCTGTTTGGAAAATAACTTCAAAGCTCTAAACAAGTAGACATCCTCCTAAACTGACCGGCCGGGCAAGAAGAACATCAAACACAGAAGGAGTCCAGAGGAGCTGGAGAGATCCGGAGCTTAGGTGAGAGAATGTGTAGAGAGGACAAGCTTTGGTCGTGTATTTCACAAATCTGGCTATTACAAAAGTGCAGACAGTTTAAAAACATGGAATAACGCCCTCTGGTCAGATAAGATGGGAAGAAAGTAAAACGTTTTAGTGAACCCGTCAGATATTATTTGCAGTGGTAACACACAGTCTGCCCAGTGAAATATGGTGGTAGCACCATCATGCTGTGGGAAAAAGGATCTTTACCAGGATGAGGGAAACTGGTCAGAGTTGTTGGGGGGGAAGCGTTAGCCGAGATACATTCCTAAGCAAAATGGTCAAACATTTCAGTCAGTACATGTGTAAATGTGAAATGTGGCACAGACATTACCCAAAGGAGGCAAAAGGTGTTTCTACAAAGTTTTAACTCATGGCAACTGAATACAGTTGCACACCACATGCTTTTCAGATTTTTATTTAAAAAGGGAAAATTGAAAACCATATAAAATTTTAGTTCCACTTCACAATTATGTTTCACTCTGAGTTGAGTCTGCCTGAAAGACATTGAAATTTGCAGCTACATTATGGCAAACTGTGAAAAATTCTGGGAATTTAATGCCTTTTGTAAGAAACTGTTAATGCAGGTTGAATATAGCAGCAAAGGTCTAAGTAAGCCAGTTGATCCACATGAAAGAAACCTGCATGCCGAGACAATTTTAACGGATCCATAATACAGCTTCCATGTATATTAGAGAAGAAACTATAATATACACTGTCCCATGTTTTTTTTTTTGTTGTTGTTTTTTTGTCATGGGACAAAAAAAAAGCATAAGGGAGAAGTGGCAGAAAAAGAAGATAAATAATTAGAGGTAATGAGTTGTTTATTGTGTGGAAGAGACCAGTATGTTAAAACAAAAAAAACAAAAAAAAGTAGCGACAGAGAGACAAATAGCCAAAGCAGCAAAGCGAGCAGGAGAGAAGAGGTGGTGGGAAAGATGAGCAATTTATCAAATTCTTTTGCTAGAGGAGAGACTAATTAATTTGTTTCTGTGATTGCTTTTCCAGTCAGTGCACGCTCTCACACACACACTCATGCACATCCCACTGTCACCTAACTGACAGATCCTTGCGCACACAGACAAAAAAAAAAAAAAAAAAGGAAAATCTCTTTCTTCATTTGTAGTCTCGTAATATTTAGGGCGCCAACAAGATCACATACTTCGCACATGCATCTTTTGGCCTTTTAGTCGTCTTCTGTGAATGTGTGCGTTTTCATGGCAAATTTAACTGCTTATTAATCCTCCTCGTCTTTGTGTCACTTCTTGTGCTGCAGACAGTTGTTAATTAAATTGTATTTAGGTGGTTTTCACCGTGATTCATGACAAAAAGCGCAGCCAGTCAAAACAAAAGCTTGAGGTGTTCCTTTGCACACAAAAAAGGAAAGAAAAAAATCTGCAGAGGCGGAAAAAGAGCGAGGAGGAAGGAGATTGTTAGACTGATGTATTTGGTTGGTTCTTTGCTACAGCATGAAGTTAATATCTGCTAATGAGTTAAGACACAGAATTAGCCATTTGGCATTGATCAAATAAACATAAAAATGGACCCAAGCGGCCAGGATCTAGAACACAGACTATAAGCATTGCAGATGTTTTGTTTTGGCGTTTCCTCAAATTTAACTATTCTTAAATTGTGTTTTATAGAATAATTGAGCAACAGAGAACTTATCAGCCCACGCCATTGTTTTATATTTTAAACAAGATTATTAAAGCTGCAGTATGCAACTTTTATTTTATTTTATTTTTTTTTAAATAAAAGTTGTTTTTTTTACATATTTTTTAAACTGTTATGTCTTCACAGCATAATATGAAACAGATAAGCTGTGAAAAGCTCAGTCTCATCCACTATTCCCAGTGCTGCTATTGCCGCCTGCAGAAATGCACCGCTCCCGGTCAAAAACAACCAATCAGAGTCAGGAGGAAGGTCTTTATCTGCCATCATTGGTGACCTTGCCGATGAGCCTTAGATTTTCTGGCAGACTTTACCATCATGAAGAAGCTGTCATACAGCAGAGAGCAAGGAGGAAGGCGGGAGCGGGTTGTGAGCAGCTCATATACAAGCCTGGTTTTCACAGGTTACCTGTTTCATGACACGGCACAGTGACATTTTTAACAAATATGTAAAAAAAAAAAAAAAAAGGAAAAAAAAAGTGTTTTATAGTAGTTATATGTTTTGACTTTAGTTTAGCCCAACTAGCTAGCCAACATCTACACTTTTATTCACAATGAAGATTTTTTTTTTTTTCCTATCTGTTTCCTAAACTGCTCGATCAGCACTTTTGCTGATAAATAAAGACTGCTTGTCATTTAACAAGTCTGGGCAAACTTGAAAAAAGAAGTAGGAGTCAATACGGAATGGTACAAATATGCACATATGCTTGCACCTGTCTGAATGAGCTCTGGAAGTTCTTTGGCCTCTGGTCACACTTTAATTAAACTCCTCATCTTTTAAGTTTCCCACAGATTTTCAACCAAAAATATGGAAAAAAAAAAAAAAGACTAAATCTGTCCATCTAAATATACCGGTATGTGTTTATTTGTTTCTGTGTACAATAAAAGCCTTCATTTCCTCCACTTTGCACAATTCTAACATGCTATATCTTGCTGCATGAACGCCAAGGTGCAGAAGTTTCTTTTCTCCCTTTCTCTCTCTCCCCTTCTCTCTCATGAGGATTTTCCTGTAGAGCAGAGCAGCTTGTCTTCCACTGCTGGTTTGGAACTGGCAGGTCACACTGGGAGGCTAAACCCTCCCAACCTCTACTTCAGATGGGCCACTTTTTTATCCTGACCTTCTGGATGCTCATCGAAGGATAGGTCACAGCTCACAGCAGTCTGAGAAGCAGCCAATTTAAAACGAGTCACTATATGTATGCGAGTCTACGATGTCTAACGCCCAGTGCCAAGACCTCGACACCCATCGTATGCGAGGAGATGTTATTTAATGAAAGCAGCAGCGTTATCTCAGATCACACAAACAGGAAACAGTTGCAACCGTCACTTTTATCTTTTAAATGGTCAGAGAGGCATAAAGGCCTCTGGATCACCTGGCTCACAGCCACAAACAAACCGGGTTTTAACACACACTTTCAACATCACACACTTGGAGCCAGCGGTGCCTGGGTGAACTAGAGGGACAATAATTGAAAGTTGGCTCGCTTCAAGGAGCATGACACAAAACCAAGAGGGGAACCAGGAGTGGCTTTGCTCCGTTTTTATGCTGGAGTTAGTAAGTACTTGGGATAGGTCAGAGGGGATGATGGGCCCTGCCCAATGGCCAGACTCAGGGGTGGGGTAAGCAGCGCAGAGAGGGCAGCGAGAGGGTTAAGTCCTGGCTGCCATGGCTAATGCTTCAATCTTCTTGCCCCCCTTGCTACAACAACACAGGATCAACAAAGACAGGATCAACAAAGCTCCAGCCAAAATCCTCTGACGCACTGAAACAGAAAATTCCCAGTACTCCCTAGGCCGCAAAGGGAACGGCAAACACACAATTACACACACAGACACACACAGATGCACATATCTCCGACTGCTTAGGGAACAACAAACAATGGTTGTAAATACAGCTGCAGACGACTGGGCAGATAAGGGCCAATCCCCAGGAACCGACTTGTTCTGTGGCTCAGTGGCTACTGACTGCCCTCTGCAGCTCGATGCCTTAGCCATGCCTTTTAAACAGCACAAACACCTGCTGCTCAATGCTCTGAAGCATTCAACTAAAGCAGAACTTTAAAAAAAAAAAAGTTATTTTTTTCTCTTTTGGTTATGTCAAACTTCTTTCCATGTGAATCTATGAACATATAGGGCCTTGGAAAAGTGTTAATACCCCTTGATTTGAAGGTAATGTGGTAGACCAACACAATTTATATTTGTTAAAAATTAGAAGGGAAATAAAATATGGATTTCCAAAATATTTGCAAATAAAATTTGGCATCCGTTTTCCACTTTCTAAATTATGATGTCCAGTGACTCCCACGCTACATTTAGTCATTCACTCATTCATGCAAACATTTGCATGCATGTAAGGTCAAAAAAGCTACTGGATGTGCAGATGTGTGAAGATGAAGTGGATGGAGGACTGATGCTGTTAAAATTGGCAAAATAAAGAAATGACTCAATAAAGTAATGTGGCAAATATTGCATTCAAAAATAAGAACTTTCCAAACGCATTTGATTATACAAATTGACATAAAGTAATTTTTTTATTTTATTTTCTACATCACTTTGAATTGGTTTTTAACAATCTTAATTTTTTTACTAGATTCCCGTTTTATTTTTCCTCATTTTTTATATTCTACTTTTATTTAGTACAATGCGGTTACTGTCACACTTCATTTAGTTATTTGTAATTTTTTTCATTTTCTGTATTATTATTTTACTGATACTTTTTAACTGAACACTGATTCATTTTGTCCCCTAATATTTCCTCAGATTTTTTTTTTTTCGTTTATCCATTTGCCATTTATTTACAGATTTATTTATTTATTTTCCTGAGCGTCTCTTTATTTTTCTCCCTTCTGACTCTTTGTTTAAGTTAAAGGGACAATATACACACAGACACACACAGATGTGTAACTAAAGTAGATTTTAGGCTCTAGAAACTTATAACCAGTTAGCATTTTTCCTTATGTTGTTCTATCACATGGGTCTTCAAATCCAGGTCTTAAGGTCCGGTTGTTCTGCAACTTTTAAATGCGTCTGTGCTTCAACACACTGGAGTCAAGTAATCAGGTCATTAGCAGGACTCTGGGGAACTTAACTGTGTACTGAGGGGGTAATTCAGCCATTTGATTCAGATGTATTGGAACAGAGACACATCTAAAACATATACCGAAGTGTATTTAAATATGTTAAAGATAGTAACGCAACAAAATGGGACAAAGTGAATTATTTAAGGATTTTAAAGATTGTTTATGTCATTCTTTATAATGCCATTAATCCAAAGTCTGATTTTGAAATAAAATAAAGGTAGTTTTCAGACAATATGGAGCATGATGTTTGTTTGTTTGTGTGTGTGTGTGTGTGTGTGTGCGTGCGTGCGTGTGTGTTTTAATGGAAAGGTGGAGACTCCCTGCAGTTAAAAACATGAAGAGAAAGAAAAGCAAAAAAAAAAAAAAGGTGATTGAGAGAGGAGGTGGGAGGTTTTTAGTGCTCTGGTTTTAGAGGGGTGTTTGATGTAATCCAGGAAGTTAGTTCAGTAACTCCATCCCTCCGTCCCCACGCCCCAACCCCCGTCTCAGTGAAGGACAGGAGAAGGAGGGATGAAGGAGGCCCTTGTCTAGAGAGCCAGGGGTTTTCCACATCTGTCCTCCGCATTGTAGGCAGCCTCTCTAAACAGCCCGGGAGTCTGTTATGGCTGGGAGAGGCACACACACACACACACACACACACACACGCATACACACAGCAGCTATGTCTGAGGGAGCCTTGTGGAACGCTTTAACACTGATTGCAGTTAAGCATTAAATCATCCATACTACAGTTACCAATGAGAGAAAACACATCAGAGCACAATTCATAGTCGGGTGATGCCTGTGTTTGGTGTATGTGTGGAGGAGTGTGTTTATGAAATGCCAGTCACGCAAAACTGATCTGACTGTTTAAGGAATCCTTGTTTTTCTTGTGCTTTTCCTTTTTCTTTTTTTTTTCCATGGAATTCTCTCAAACGCCAACTCAGGTTTTCGTTCGGTAGAATATTTGAGATGCATTTTCCTCAACCCCAAATAACTCATAGCCCCCCTTGCAGATCCTTCCACTAAGAAACCACATCATTTTGAAACTTTCACTGGATAAGTGTCGGACTCTCAGCCTCAGCTTTGTGGTGGAGATATTCAGACCTGCTTACACCTGCCCCTTGTGGTTGAAACTATTATTGAAAACAAAAACAAACTGCAATTTGAGATCGAATCGGAGTCCCAATATAAAACTTAAAATATATATATATATATACATTTAATGTTCCTATAAATATATTGTTTGAATTAAATGATGCATAAAGAAGTCTGAACTTGAACTGTAGCATTTTCTTTTTTGCAAGTGCAAACTTCACCGCAATTGAAACCCAGTACAAAGATTGCCGTTCCTTAAAGGCATCAGCGATGTTAGAAAACATTTATGAACAAACAGCATTATTAAGACAAACGAAGACAAGAGACGTGTCAGCCAATCATCCAGAAACTGAAGGAATATGGCACAACTACACACTCACCAAGACATGTCTGTGTAAAAAGAAACTCTGGAGGAGCAGCAGCTATTAAAAAAAAAAAAATCCATAAAGATATTCATACATCTGGAGCTTGCTACGAGACATCAAGGGTCATCACCATAAGCAATACTATCCCCACAGCAAGTCCTGTCAGTGGCAGCATCATGCTACGTGGATGTTGCTTTTGAGCAGGAAAACTGTTCAGAGTTGATGAAATAATGGAAGGAGGTAAATACTGGGCCATCCTGGAGGAAAACCTGCAAAGGGGAATGCTAATCTGGAGCATCAAAGTGCAGCTGGTCAGTTATGTGTCAACTGGTACCTCCAGTCCACATTGGATGCATCTCGTTTAAGTGCTAGACGGGGCGTGACATTGAACTCCAGCCTTGTGTAGTTCTGTCAGAAACATTGACACTCCTCAGTAGAGATGTAAAAGATAACGGTTGGCTTGGTAGTTCACAATAGATTTTAGTGTGTTAGAATTTAATGGGAGTATGTCTGACGCCACCAATGTGAATTGTTCTTAAGAGGCTGCAAAAGAGGTGAAGGTTCACTTTCCAACAGTGCAACGGTCCTAAAACGAAATGTGTTAAAAAGATCCGGTCAAAATCAGAACCTGTAATATGCCTGAAAATCTGGGCTCTGACTTGAAAACGTATTTGGAAAACATTCTTCGACAAATTTCAGAAAACAAATTCACTCCCAATGTTTGCAGAGCTAGAAAGGACAGACCCAAAAGGACTTGTGGCTATAATTACAGTGAAAGGTAATTATAGAAAGTGAGAAAACTGACACTGGTGTGCTAAATGCAAACGCAACGCCGCACTTTATACATTTCCATTCATAAAAACTACTGGTTTTGTGTTGGTTTACTGTATGAAATGCATAGAAAAACACACTGAATTTTGTAGTCGTAATGCAGCGTAAGTTAAAAGGTCAAAGGGGAATGGATACTTAGTGAGGCACTCTTTGTCAAATGGCAAAAGCCTGTTAAACTGAACCCTTTACAAAAAAGCTAGACTTTTAATTTCTTGGCCACGATTTGTTCCCTGTCGGCTCCTTAGCAGTGCAGTCACTCAATGTTATTTCTTTCATTCTCTCCATTTCAACACTTTTTGCCAATCTAGGCCGACTGACATGTCATTGTAGTGGGCGTATGACAGTCAAACACATTTCCGAGTAATTGCCACCTCATAACGTCATAATTACCATACACGCTGCACCCCTCACATCAGAGAGGCTTGACAATAATGGAAAAGCTGTAATGATAGGTGCGTATCATGACACAGACACACACAAGCACGCTCACACACACACATACACACACATGCAGGCATACACACATAGTCTGAAAACAACATTGTTTCCACATGTCTGCCCCAGCTCTGGCACTGACTTTTTGCCAATTCTCCTAATGTAGATATCTCCCATTTAATTCAATTAAAAATGTTAAACAACCTAATTGGAAACAACTGGCTGCAAAAATTAAATTACATAAACAACACTGCTCTGACAGATTACGTCTAATATTAGGCATCTGGGCCTTATTAGGCTCCAGTAATAGCAGCTTTACCACATAGGGAGGACAGGGCAGTGAGCTATTTTCTGCCGTTTTAGCTTCGACTGGACACGCAACAAGTAGGCAGCTTGTGTGGGTCTCTGAATGAGTGTGTGTGTGAGAATCCCACACTCGACAACAGAGTGGTGTTTATTTATCCTCTATTAGGGAAGGAGCAGACATTAAACTGAAAAAGGACCTGTTCCCCTTGTGGATTTTCTTCTTCCCTCTTGCTGGGTCTGATGAAGAACATGTGGGAATGAGACAACGTTAAAAGGTAAAAGAGCAAGGAAGCAAAATGCCAGTGAAGTACATATGTGTAAAGAAGTGTGATACAGCTTTTCACTCAGGTTGTATTTCGATCGCGTGCCACAAGCAATATTAAAATGCCGCAATATGTCTCACCGGAGCCAGGATGTGATTTTGTCAGGTGAGATAAGCCACAGTTGTGATTGGACAGGAAAATTAGGTCTTCGAGCAAGACACACTTTTTGAGACATTAATTTCTAAGTGTACGGAAGTAGGCCTTTAATAATTGCCCTGTTGTATGGATGGAGTTCTCTAAAGGTGACTCTGTGGGGGCGGTCGACAACCTGAAGTTTGAAAAGCATTGAGGAATGCCTTAAGCACAATTAAATAATTTGTGATTCAATATTTTGGGCTACTCAGGTGATCAAAATGACAGAGTGACAGAGAGAGTATGAACAGTTCGGAAGCACTGATGAAATACCATGAATAGCTAACCGCTACCCTCCAAATTTGGCATCTGTTTTGGAGCCTCTTCTAAGCGCTTTATGGTTTCATCATGAGTCTTGATTGCATTTAATCATCTGTAGTTCAAAATGTAGAAAACCTGCACTGATACAACCTGAACGTGCTTTTTCGATCCACCTCCCTTGCCTCTCCAACTCATGGTCTGACCATAGTAACCCAAAAAGAAACTATGATCTTGGGGGATTGGGGGTGTTATTTGTGTTTTAGTGCAACTTGGTTTTTTGATGACAAAATTCTTAAAATTTGTTCATGAGAACAGACGTTTCGGTTCGGGAAGCAAAGAAATTTGGACAAAATAAAACAAATAGTAATATTTTAAATATTTCAGATAAAATAAGATAAATGAGTGCAAACTAATTCATGTTAGTAGTAAACTATGAAGATCAAAAAATGTTTTTTACCTTGCTGACCTAAACTTTTAACTAGTTCTTGTTAATAAAGATGGGACAGAATGACACCAATTTTTTTTTACCGTCAGAAAAAGTTTTCAACTTCAGAGGGTTAATTTTCCCTTCTTGTGCAAAGAAATCTGATTGTGCAGCGTCATCCTTAGCGGAGCATCGTGTTTAATTTTCCCCCCCCAACTATGCAGGCTGTTCTGCATGCAGACTCCAGGAAATAGAGTGGGTTGGCGAAGAGCTTCACAGTGACTGATCTGCAACAATAGGTCCAACTTCTATTCACAGTTTTCTCCGAGCTGCTACTGAAGCTGCAGTCAAGGTCAGCTCCCTGCCGAAAAACCCTCTTTCCGCCAAACTTTTCCTCTGATCTCCACCTGACACCCTGACTGTCTCTCTCCCTCTGTCTGTCTGTCTGTCTGTCTTTCTCTCCCACTCACTGCTCTCATTCCCCTGCTGTGGTTTCAGCCCATGTCATCACATCACAGTCGACAGCTCTAATCACTGTGCAGAGCGGACAGGCTGTAAAACATGGCAAGGACTGACAGCGAGGCTCAACACTCGCACCTTTCATCTGGTAGCAACACGTTGCCTCTCGCATACGCACACACCCCACGTGTACGCACATCCATAGGTAGCATGTTAATGCTTAAATATGTAGAGTATGTTTGTGTAAAACACATGTAAGAACAAACCAAGGTTTTTGATGACAAAAACCTTGGAACAGACTTTCTTACACCTCAAGAAAGACTGCTGAGTCTTTCTTGAGGGCATAGCCTTGGTTTTTATGATTCTGACAAGCCCCTGTGAGATTCTTATGTTTTACATACAGCTTATAGTAATTATTAGATTAAAACTGATCGTTTCAAGCTGTTTTTGTACTTGTTCTCCCAAAAGACTCTTTTGAGGCACTGATTGTAATATCTATTCCAAAGAGCACAGTATAAGTTATTGCTTAATAATGATTTGGAACAATGAACCCTATTTTTAAAAGAAACATTTTAACTCCTGTCCTACGGCATGTAAACAGTTTTTGGTAGCCAGGACATTACATTAATATAATATCTACTTTCTATGTGAAATGAAATAATGTAAGTAAACTATACCTCTACTTCAACCTCTGCATAGGTATAGAACAGATTTTAAAACAGCAATTTTCTGCTGATTGGACGCTGATTGCTTTTGCCAACAGTTTTGGCACCAATCTGAAACAGTGTTTGTACAACTTTTAGCATTTCATTTTTTCATGTGCAAGTATAAATTTGAACCAGCACTTGTGTAGCGTTAAGGATTACGGTGGTTCTTTATTATTTTTTTTTAATGTAATGAGTTACAGCTTGATTGGGGGAAAAAAAATGCAACAAAGGAAGTATTGGCAAACATCAAGCTCTGTTAATGTAACCGTGAGCCTGCGATAGAAGGTGAATGAAGCCAAATTATATATGATTGGATATCATTTACTATTTACCCTCAAGTACAGGATAACTGACCGAAATTGGTTTATTATTACAGAGACACTTAATTAGAAAATAAATGAGGGGTGAAGTGGCCTAAAGAAATCCGGAACTGACTGTATTTTCTTTCTTTTCTTTTCTAGATGTGTCATCAAACATGTTAAGTTGAATGAATTCATGATCTAAGCACAGCGGTGCAGATAAAAACATGTTCCAGCTTAAACTGTTTCATAAGAGTTTTGTATGTTTAATGTTGCTTTATTTCTGAAAGTCAAACCGTTGCTCTTTGCAGTCTTTGACAATGCCAAAATTGCCTCCTTCATTGTGGGCATAACATGCTGCCCATTAGTTTTTAATCAAGCATTCTGCCACCTAAATGTGAAAAATAATACTAATTCTTCTCTACAAATCTAGCTGTTCTTTAAAAATATTTTCTAGGTCTGCAGCTTCTTATTGATGCATTTATGTGTAGCTGAAGTGATTCCTGCAAGTGTCTTCTTCAGTTAAGACGCCAATCAAACGAAAGCCAGGAAAATTGAGTAAATCACCTCATTCCTAAAGGCTCCCTATAGCTAGGAGAATACACTTTAACATTATTTTGTTAAAAAAAAAAACACACACACACACAAAGTGATTTAGCAGCAAAATATATTAAAGCTATGCTGTCGTTATATCAAATCTTAGGAGGTTTAGCCTGTTAGCTTCATGTACTCGCCTTACTGATAGGTGGCGGTAATGCACCGTATTGTTGTTTGCCAACCGCCATTAACATTTAGTTGTAGAAGAAGAACAGATGGCGCAACATGGTTTAGTGTATTATTTGTTCGAACCGGCAAGAAAATACGACTAAAATTTTATTTTTAAGCTTCCCTAAATATACAAAACTTAGTCAGAAAAATTAGAAAAAGTTAAAGAGAGAGGAGGACGTACTCACCAGTCAACAAGACGAAACAAGAGGAACGTATCTCAAGCATATAGGTATGTGCTGCACACAATTACCAGAATAGATGTACCTAATGATGCACTACATCCTCAAATTGTACATTTAAAAGGTAAACGGTTCTCACCATTCTCGTTCCCAACTCGGTCGTTATCCGCGTCTTCATGTCGGCCATGACGCTCCTGATCAACAGAATCCAAATCTGAAGCGTTTTCATTAGATTGTGGACATCTGGCTGTCAGTTCAGCTTCATGCTGTTTGTATATCATTTACTCCCATAAAGCCTTCCAGCATTTCTTCATATACAAAAAAGACTCCTCCTTTCATTTCCAGTAATAAACAACCGGACACTAGCTTCTTTTTTTTGGCTGGTTGGGGGCCAGTACGTCATAAAACATGGAGGGTACCTCCGCCCCCTAAAATCGTCCCATTTCGGCATTTATTGACAAAAACACAGAAAAGAAAACTAATTATTTAAGTTTTGGGTCACATGAAAAGTTTTGTTAAAGTGTATCATATTTATGCAATATTTATATTTTGAATTTTTTTTAAGTAAGAGCAATGGGAAAATAAATTAATTTTGTGATGAAGTTTTCTAATGATATTGATAGCATTTGAAAATTTTAATATTTGTAGCGTAACTGTTGTATTTACATCTAAAGCACATTGAATTGCCTTGTTGCTGAAATGTGCCATGCAAATAAACTTACCTTGCTTTCACCACATGGTTGTGGCAAACTGTAAATGGGACTTATTATTATATTCTTTTTAAAAAAATAGAGAATGTAATCCTGTCAACAGATACACTGACATAAGAATCTCCACAAGTACTCCAGAGTCACTAAGGGTCGCCTGGTAGTTTCCCGATTAGTGCTGTTTTTTTTTGTTGTTTTTTTGTTGTTTTTTTGTTGGGTTTTTCAACCTGGCCTATGAGTTTATGTGGACAGCCATGATTCTCGCACTTTGTATTTGTGCAATAATCTTTTCATTTCCAGATGAAGGCTTGAGATGCAAAATGTTGAAAGCATTGCAAGGATGCTAAAACTCTTTCTCTGACTCCCCTCACCCTCCAACCCTTGTTACTCTACCCTGCTTTATATATCTCCACAATTTTACACTGTCTGCTGTGTGTTTGGGTCTCCAAACTGCTGTTTCCTCACTAATGTTTTGCAACAAACCTCCAGGCCTTCACAGAACATTTGGTTTTATACAGAGATTAAATTACACACATTTGGAGTCTATTTACTAACTATGTAAATTAAGGGGATTGGCTGTGCTAGATTTGATTTACCGGTATTAAAATGGATGTGCAAGCCACATTTCTTTTTATTGTAAATATCACACCTCTTCAAAGTAATGTTCCATTTTGAGTTGATCTGTCTCATAAAAACCAATAAAATACGTGGAATTTACTAGTTTTCCATTTTTCAGCCAACAGTGATGCAACAAAAGTGTGCTTATGCAGAACACAAACAGATTTTAGTTCATATGGAATTAATTTGCAAGGACAGTGATAAAATCAAGAGATTAAACAAAGAAAAGAGGGCATTAAACTGTTCTAAGAGAACTTGTAATAATCAGCAAAGAGGGGACATTTTTATTTTATTTTTCAAAGGATTTGATCAATATCTGCAGAGTTTATCTAACTTGTTATCAAGTTTTTTCCTCTGCTTGAATAGCCAGTGTGTTTTTCCCTTAAAGCAGTGAAGCTCTTTGTGTGCTTCCACAATCGGCAGCTTCGCTTGGTGCTTCAAAGTAAGTCAAAGCTAAAAGAACCTCCAAAAAAAAAAAAAGTTCTTTCAGTGTTTGTCTTTGCAGACAAGATTTTAAAGGCGGCAATACAAATTGTTTGGGTATTTATGAATTTTGTCATTCAAAGCAGTTGAATTTCATTGAGTTATATAGGTATTCAAATTATTTTTAAGCCTGGATGAGGAGAAAGGACCTGTGCTTCTCAAGGTTGTTCTGATTGTAGCTGAAGTGTGTTGATGTCCTTGCACTGTCCAGTCCTTGTATGGTCTCGAGTGTTTAGGAGAGCATGTGTGTGAGAGAGGCAGAAGGGAGAGATTGTATTTGTGCACTTCCGTGCTTGCATGCATCAACACATTAACGAAAAGAAGAAGAAAAAAAAAACATTTTTTGTTGGTTGCCACTGTGCTCTCAATACAAAAGAAATCTTAGCTCCAAGTCTGGAATTCATTAAGAACATTTTTAGCAAAGAACAAGATCAAATACTGAATACAGGTTGTGCGCCTTGAGAGCTTCAACAGTTTTACACAACCAAATGGAGTTCAAAACATTATTCAAGTATGCAAGCGGACAAAATAACCCCAAATTTAAAAAAAACAAACAAAAAAAACAAACAGCCGCTATTATCTTGTCTCAGGCGCAACTAAATCAGAGAATACCAAATCACTTCTGTATTATATAAAAGAAAACCACTGCAAATAGTGGAGATGGTTTAAACATCTCAAATTATTTGTCCTTGAATCTCATTAGAAGCACTAAAAAAAACACGGCCCACCCATCTAAATGTAGCCATGGGGGAAGATTAAGATGCTTAAACCACCTGAGCACAAAAATTTCATACCTTTCATGTCCATGAAACTACACTGCTTTGCAAACAGATTCGTACCTTTTGAAATCATTTGTATTTTGTCATGTTGCAACCAAAAAGTCTCAATACATTTGTCGGGATTTTGTGCGATAGAAACACACAAAGTTGCACATAATTGATTGTATGTATGTATATAAAATCTAAAAAATGTAGTGTCCATATCATTTTAGCACCTTTTCCTTTGATACCCCTAAATGCAATCCAATGCCACAAATTGCATTCAGAAGTTCCATAATTATTGAATAACAAAATTAAATGTTTTATAAATGCCACTGTGTAAACATCAGAGATTAGAGATAAGTCTACTTATGAGGAAAATCGACTGGATGGTTTTGGTTCTGTTGACCATGAGATTAAGACAAAAGCAAAAACCGTTGACTTTGCGCTGTGCCTAACATTTTCCAATATTTAAATACGTCAGTGAAAACATTAGATTCAAAGTTTGTAAGAAAAAACGGATTCATCTGGATCAGCTACTGACTGTACTGGCAGGCCAAATTTCTACAACTCTTGTCTTTTAGCCTGAGGCCCCAGAACAACTATTGAGGGCTACAAACAGACTACACTTTTATGAGACTTGAGACAGGGGTGGAAGCTCACATGTTCGCAGGTTAACAACCCAAAGCACACTGCCAAAGCTACAGTGGAATGGTTCAGGTCAAAGCACACTAACATGTTAGGATGATCTAGTCAAAGTCCAGACCTAAATCTAAATCAGACACTTGAAAGCTAATGTTCATAGACACCCTGTACAATTTGATTGAGGTTGAGCTGTTTTGAGAAGGCAAACAGTTTTAGTGTTCAAATGTAAAAAAAAAAAAGAAAGAAAAGACTGATTGAGACATACTCCAACACATCTGCAGCTGTAATTGCAGTGAACGATGGCTCTATAAAGTGCTACGTCTGGGAGGGTGACTACAAACTCTCTCTTTGCTCGTCTGCTTTCACTTGCAAAGGTTTTTGAAAACAAAGTTTTTATTTTCATTGTCATTGGTCCCATTGAAAATCCCAGTGAAATACATTGAGCTGTGTGGCTGTAACATGACAAAATGGGAAAGGGTCCTGAGCGCATGAATACTTTTACAAGACACCGTTCATCTTGAACTTTAATGATTACCATGGTGACTTGTGTTCCTGAGGAGTCGGGCTACGTCCCAAACGCTAACACTTTTCACTTCTCAGACAAAGACCAACATCCCATTAAAACACATTGATCGGAGGAACAACGATTTGTGAGCGTTGTACGTCTGCGAGAAAACTTTTAACAAGGAAGAAAAACACTTAGTTTCACCTGGCGAGTCGGGACTCTAACAGCTGTTCTGGAACGTAACACGTATATATAGGGGACAGTTTAAGTGATGAGCGTATGTTTTTCATTGTTGCCCTAAGGGTTCAGTGGTTCCGAAGGAGCGAGAGGGTTGAG
>NW_006800063.1:672264-770091 GCF_000485575.1 Poecilia formosa | reverse complement strand
ACACACACACACACACACACACACACACACACACACACGCATGCGTGAGCACGCACACAGCAGAGCAGTATATCAGTGTGTCAGTGACAGTCTCTGTGTGTGTCTCTCCCATCATCTGGCCATTAGACAGTAATGGCTGGGATAGGAGAGTAGAGTTTCCCTGTGGGCTCAATACAAGAGCATTTATTACACACAACAGAAGCAGCATCCTGGCCCTGCCATTCAGTGGAGATGGAGAAAAAGAGGACAAGAAGTAGGGAAGAAAAACTTGCACCTATAAAGAATGAAAAAAATCAGAGAGATTGAATACTGCTAGCTTCGTGAAGTTAATCTTAGCAACAAAGAAGTAGAACATTTTTGTGCTTTAAAATACACAATTGCACAGGGTTTTGTCTTTTACAATATGTGTACAGGAATAAAAACATTTAAAATAGTTTTTAGAGTTATAGAAAGATAAGGAAAATTATTTTTCTTTATTGTTTATTCCTGTTTTTCAGCCTTGTGTCATCAAAACAAGTTGTGACTAGGAGAAACGTAAATGAATGAGGTAAGTGAACACGTGTTGAGAGCTGTGGGGGAAACGAAAGTCTTCATTCCCTTTTCTCGTTGTCACAGTTTAAAACATTTTCAACCAGAAATGTTAATACATTTTTGTGGGATTTTATTTGATAAAGCACAAAATTCTGCAAAATTGTGAAGTGAAAGCAAGTAAATTGATTTTATGTGCTTTTTACAGATTACATCTAAAAGAATTGTCTCTAATAATATTTAAAGAATACTGTACAGCACATTGGTGCAGTTAATAGCTGTTTTAAAGTGCTTTATAAATAAATTGACGTTGACATTAATGCCCTAAAACAGGGGTCCCCAAACTACGGCCCGCCTCCTCATTTGGTCCGGCCCCCTGAACAATACCAGAGAGCATTCAGTGTTTTTTTTTTATATATATATGTGGATTTTTCTTCAACCACCAGGGGGGCTCTTGAGCAGATATGAAACTTAGTTTCCCTCAATGGAATATCAGTACCAGTCACCATTTCGCTCACGGTTTTTTTTCCATTTGCATTCTGGGTAAAAATCTATCTACAAACGCGAATATGTCGTCGGCAGTAATCCAGCCCCCCGGCAACAAAAGTTTTCTAAGGTTTCTTTCTCGAAAAACTAAGACCGGCCCCCGACCAGAAAAGGGAAGAGTTATGTGGCCCTCGCAGGAAAAAGTTTGGGGACCCCTGCCCTAAAATAAAACTCAGTGCATTCAGGCAACATGTATTTGGTAAGGAGAGTACTCTGAATAGGACTGGGTGAGTGAATCATGGAAAATGACTGAAATTGCCTTTTTATGTGGTTATCTGACATTTCCAGGCCAGTTCTAGTGAAGCGCCTGTCATGTGGACATGTTCAAAGTTGAGGGTGACTTTTTGGAATGGAGCTGCCACCCAGGTTAATGTCCATAAAGTTACCCAGTAAGTGTCCATTATAACAGACATAAACCCAGTTCATGCAGACACGCAGTGGGAGACAGAAATCAAAATATGTAGATCACCAAAGAACCATTTGGTGTAGAGACAGTCTTTGGAGAATTTAATAAGAGAAGGAATCACTTTAGGCTATGTTCTAGGAAAAAGTTGACTTTCTGTTTAGTAAATATATTTTTGCCTTACTTTGCTGGTGGAAGAGGGCTGGCAGAGAGAAAGAAGAGCTTGAGGTCATAGTGGTTTGAGAGCTTTCAGATTTCCTTGTTGATTCTGAAGGCGATGGTTGGAGGTTAGAAAGTCAGGTGTGTTCAGGTGCTGCGACTGACCAGAGTTGTTGGTCTGTGGTAGACTGTGCCACATTAAGCCTTGTGGGTTTGGTTTTAGGTTTAAGACTTCTTCGCTTGTCAGATAAGAATCAGGAAAGCTTTAGCCAGAGTTCCTGGCAACCTGTTTACCACTCCTGTCATTTGACAATCCAAGTGTCAAAAGACCATTTTACTGACCATTTTATAGCGCAGCTTAATGAATGGATTGGAATGAGCAGCATAGTGGAACAGTCCCACATTATCACTCAGATTTGCCAAACGTCCGTGAGAGGGCATTTCAGCAAGAACGTCATCAGTTGATGTCGTCTTCATTTGAAAACATTCGACTGTAGTCTGAAGTTTGCACATGTGAATCTGACCAAATCACTTACGATTTAATGGAACAATGAGGATCTGATTAGCCGATCCCAGGGTTGGATGAAATCAAACACAGTGGATCAGAGGAAATTCTTCATGCCAATAGAATAAGAGCAGTCTTGAAGGGGTGATGAATTAGGCCACAGGACCTGACAACTTTGCATCTTTTTATTCAAGAAAACCAGATGAAAACTCCAGAGGTAGAACACAAAAGCTCTGCACTAAAGGCCTTCTAAGCCAAGGTTAGAACTGGAGACCTTCTTGCCTTAAGGTGCCAGTGTTAACTGATGCACCCCAATGCCCACCCTTAATATAATACTTTCGAACACAATAGCAAATTTGATGGCACATAATAGATTCCTCCTTGTGCTCCTGATACTGTTGTGACTCCCTGAGCGAGCCTCCTCTGTAACCCCCACAGCAGGATTAAGAAGCATGAAAAATAAGGTTTTCACATGCGGGACACAGGGATCTACATCGTGTCAGCGGCGCACAAAACATGAGCGGATGGGCTGTAATTCCCCAATTTAAGTCCCTTATTTCCATTTTGTCATGTCTGAGCGCTTGTCATGCTTTTGAACAAACATTGACATAATTAAAATGCAAATGCAGTGTGGTGGTGCTGGAGACAGACCGAGATCTCTAAGCTGATATGCACACAGAAACAGACGCACAGAAGGAGAAACACACAAACACAGGCAAATCCTTGCAGAAAACACACGCAACCCAACAATGAAGGTTAAGAAGAAATCTGGTGTTGGAGGGAAATACTACAGAGGACCACGTAAGTGGGTTTTTGTTCTTCCACTCTGAGAGCACTGTTGTACATGTTGGTGTGTGTGAGTACGTCCATAGGCTGACACAGGGCTCCATGGGCTGCAGGCTCCCAAGGCCCTGGCCTTTATTAAGAGCAGTTGTTTGATGAGAAAAGGAGCCGGCCTTCACTCCAGGGCCTGGCAGAAGCCTGGGGAGTGGGTAAGTGGGTTAACCCAGAGGCCCAGACAAAGCCAGAGAAATGGATAAGTGGGTCACCCACCCTCACATGAACACTCAAAGGATCCACTCTTACTCCTCTCCCTTTTATTATTAGAGTTGGTCTAATGTGTGAAGGGACCTCAAGAAGGAACACAGCACTCATCTCTGCATGAGCAAAGAGAGCTTATGTGTGTGGGTATGTGCTCAAATGGATGCATGTGTGAGTCAGTGGGCATTCTTGAGGCTAAAGCAGGAGAAAGCTGTGGTCCTTAAAGACTCTCAGAGCCAAAGCGTACCCAGTTTAAGGCTGCTGCTACACCGTCAACAAAAAAACGAGGAGACTTGAACAGAAACAGAACCTTTATATCAAGAAAGTGCTACATGTAAAAAAATAATAATAATTGTGGTTTTGTTTATCAGGCTTTGGCAAAAAAATAAATAAAAATTATAAATGGTAGAGTAGTTTTTCTGGATTTTTTTCCACTTTTTTTTTTTTTCATTGTACTGGACTGCGCTTCCTATGGGCACCAGCTGGAGAAATAGAAAGGTTAAGTCAAGTGACAAAAATCATGAGCTACAAGTTTTGGTGAGAATATTTAGTCTAGCATTGCTTTAGGCAAGATCATCTGCTTCTTTTTGATTTTAATGTTGTTAATGACACCATTAGTGCCACCTACTGGTGTACCATATGCATTTCAAAAATATTGATTAGAGTTTGGCAGACAATGAGGTCACAAATTGATTTATTTTTCAAATTCAGTTTGAATAAATACATGGAGAAGTGTAGCTGGGGCTTAAGAATTATGATGAAGAGTGATGTGGCATTACCAGTAAAAAAAAAACTACTAAAAAACTGCCTGATATTTTTCAGCATTGTTAAGCAAAGCAGTTCATCCAATATTAATCTAAAAAGACATTCTAATAGAACAAATAGCATACAAACTATAACTGAGTTTAATTTAATTCATTAGTGTGGCATAACAAAAAAGGCAAGCAGCTACTCTTTTATCTAGCTGAATTCATTTGGCATTCACTTTGTCCAAACAAGTCATTGTCTGGGGATTAAGCAACTGGCAGGTTTATTTGTTCGGTTAAGGTTAATTCTAGCAACATGGAGAAGTTGTCCATCAAAAAATAAACGTTTATTGTAATATTTGTGTTCACTATGTGAACAATAATTTAATACAAGAGAAACGTCTGAGCTCTCCTTACATAGTAGCCGGCTAAAGTTTTGTCGATCAATATAAGGACATAAAGTTAGAATCTGGACAGCCTGAGTCTGAAGAGAATATTGAATGAATGAATGAATGAATGAATGGATGGATGGATGGATGGATGGATGGATGGATGGAGTAACAGAAAATATATTTCCCCTCTATTTTCTAGACCATTATATTCTATGATATGAAGTTACATAAGCTCTATATAAAATTTGTGATTATGGCTTTAAAAAATGGTCCTTTGTCTTCAAAATCTGAAAGGACCATAGAAAAATAATTTTAAAAAAATGACTTCTGTTATTAAATCAACTGATGGACCAAGACGTCAACAGACAGATGTCGCCTTGCAAGACTAGTCAGACTGTAAAAATATTCACATTTTTCATATGTGATAGACCAATACAAATCAGAATGTTATTGTGAACTTGAAGAACACATGAACATTTTTGAAAGAGCGTCATTGGAAGTCCCATTTACAGTTTTCCGGACACTAGAAAACATGCAGGAGAACAGGATCTGGTAAAAAAGAAACCTGGATAATACCTGGATAATTCCCTCTGTTGAAACATGGTGTTGATGGTATGATGCCGTGGGCCTATGGAAGCTAGTCGGAGCTAATGAGAAGACAGCAGGAGGTATAAACCGACCAATCCTGGAAGAAAACCTTTTAGAGTCTTGAAACTAGGGCAGGGAGTTTACCTTCCACCTTGACAAGCCTGCACATAAAGTAGAAGGCACACTGACCCCTATAAGACTTGCAGCTGCAGCAAAAAGTATAAATTCAACAACATGAAACACAAATGCATGGCATATTTTTTGGATATTTATCTGTAAAAGAAAAAAAATAAATAAATACAGAAGCATGTTTTTTTTCTGTCTTTTGCAAGTATGCCAAAGTATGACAATTTTTTTTCAAAGCATTATTAACTGATTAACTGAATGTGGTTGAGTTTAACTCAGGGTTAGTGTGTTTTTTTTTGTTTGTTAGTTTCGCTTTTCATTTTTCCATGAATGTACTGGGGTAAAACTGCACAGCAATATGAGGCTGCACACAACACCATGCATACGCACATGTACACACAGGCGTACACAATCACACCACAAAAAGCAGCAGATACCAAGATCAGCAAGAGGATCAAGTGTAAAGTCTTTTGTGTAATAGAAAGGCCTTTGATGAGGAAGAACACAAACAGTGTAACCACACCGACATAACACACACAAACACACACACACACACAGAGCCACAAATCAATTTGCTGATTTCCTGCTGGCTGTAATTATGTTCTCACCACAATCGCTATAAGATTTACTTCCATGCATCTGGTATCTGGTAGCGTCGAGTTTCCTGACATTTGTTAGATTAATGAATGACTGTTGCTCCTCTAATTCGGAGCGACTGGCAACATGCGTGTGCATGCACAGGCGCACACAGGGCAGGGTTCCCATACAAACAAACAGAGAGGCTTTTTGTATTCCGGTGCACATCGCCACAACACAGATCAACAGTCCCTAAGGTAACGGCCAAAATAAAGATCTCATTACTTCACTCTCTGCCGCGCTCTCCGTGGCTTGTCAGCTGCCAGGCCCTGACGTCTCCTTTCATGTTGGCCAGGCCTCTAAGAGGAGCTGAGAGATGCTGAGAGGCGCAGAAAGCCTCCCAGGGCTTTGAGCAACGTTTGATTCCTGCTAGATAATAGCTGGTTCACTGTCAGCCGCAGGATGATCAGTTAAATCCTTAATCACTGCCTGTCCACTTGCATGACAGTTATTTTAGGGTGCTTTTCTGGACCCTCTTCTCTCACTTTCCAAGTGCTCCACCTCACTCCCTCCCTCCCTCCCTCCCTCCTCCCTCCTGCGAGAAGGGATCCCACAAGAGAAGCAACAAAAAAAAACAAAAAACAGCTTTCTGGGGATGGGAGGACAGAAGGAGTTTGAGGGAAGCATAGGATGGAAGTTCTGTAATTTTACATTTTTTTTTTTAGCTATTTCTTTCAACTTTGAGAGAAGAGAGACAGACAAATGAAAAGAGCGTTGCCACCAAAATGTGAAAGGCACAAAGGAAAGAGCAAAGAGCAAAATGAGAGGAACCTGTCTTTAACCTGTCAGGTTTAAGACAAAAAGAAGGAGGACTGCTCTCGTTCTCCTCCACCATTTCCGCATCTGCCTGTTCTAAAGGACATTCAAAAGCCTGGAAGAGAGACAGTTAAGGCACTTTCTGTCAGCCGGCTCTGAACCAGTGTCACAGGTTGAGGGCTTTGCTAGAGATGAACGCTCCGTGTTCATGTCCAAATCAGGGCCTTGATCAAGGCGGCTGCATGTTAAGGTTCTGCCACCCCTGACAGCCTCCCGTCCCACCCCCACCTGTCTCTGTCTGGAAGACGGAGGCTGCTTCAGTCTGACAAAGACAGAAGTTTGGGTGTTAGGATGGCGTGGATGAAGCATAGCTGATGTACAGTTTGACTGCAGACGGATCACAGAAAGTTTTGGACAGTCTGGACATTGATGGCGTATAAGAGTGAAGGTGTAAGATCTTTAAAATGTGCAAAACTTCAGAAGCAAACGGCAAACTTTTTGGGGCACTTCGAGGATATAGCAGCATATTGTTGCGTTGATTTTAATATATAGTGTAAAGTATTTTAAAAATGTTGCAACGTCCTACAAGGACAGCTGAACTTTATTTCAAAGTATTCAGATTCACCGTAGTTGATGTCAGGTGTGAACTCAAACAGAATGAATGAAGAAAATGAATCTAAACATGTCACAAATGATGAAGGTGGGGACGTTTCCATTCTGGGCTGACATTATTTGACGGAAGCAGAAACTGCTAAACACAAAACATGAATACTAGAGCATAACAGAACCCGTACAAGGCAGCACAGTGAATACAGATGAGACCAGACATGAGAATTAGAGAAGCAAGAGACTAATTGCAACAAAAGTCTAATTTAAATAACATAGAAAACAGAAAATAACCTAGAGAAATAAAACATGACACCAGGACAGCTGCGAACTCAAACTGTGAATAACATTAAACCTATGGAACATAAAACGCCAAACACCCAGACATCATGACAAAGCATGTTTTGACAAAATTGTAGTTTACAGTTTTATCCTCAACTGATTGATGGTTTTTTTTGTGGAATCATGGAGGATTTGCTTCACATTAAAATTCCCCCCCAAAAAATCTTGCATCACAACAGTCAACCATCTTAGTATTTGTTTTTGTATTTTTGAAAGATATAGTATTTATTAATGCCTATTTTAAAATCAAGAAAATCTATTCACATTGTAGTTGACTTTTAACATGGGGGGGAAAAAAACGCCAGTTGAACAATATTCTGCTTTTCCAGCCTCTATCTGTCATTGTCAGTCTCACTCTTTTCTTTTCATGTGCGCCACTGTGTGTGTACAGAATGACGGCATTGTTGCTTTGCTGTAAATGGCAGACCATACTTCATTGCCTCATTTCCAAGTGTCTCAGCCTTTGACCTGTTGATTCTTACTGTCAGTCCTTTGCTTCGCAGCACAGCGAGCCTTTCAGCCAATAGAATCGGAGCGCAGCTGGAGGTCAGGGGGTCACAGACGCACCATGTATGGAATTCCATAGAGCCGAAAAGGTCGAAGGTCGCTCTCAATCACAGTCAACACGGACCAGAGCCTCATGAGGCTCCACGAGCCACAACATATCAACAACAACAGGGAGAGGGTGGAGGTGGGGGATTTTGGGCTGGAGATAAAGCAATTTAAACTGTGAGAGGATGAGGTAAATCATTAAAAGAGCTAATGAAGATAGAGAAGAGGATGCATTTGCATATAAGCAACCCCACTTATCTCACTTAAGTAGTCATTATAATTAGTCAGATCAAAAGTGAGCTTAAGAGTTTTAGTGATGACGGATGCATGTTGCTTCTGTGTGTGCTTGTTTTTGCCTTTCCTTGAATAAACCTTCTTGTTTTTTAATGAGTCTGGAGACTGTTGCCTCCAACATGTTCATTCAACGCGTAGAGCAAATGTAACCGAGTGCCTGTCTGCTGTAATTAGTTATCCCCAATATGCACCGTTCCATCTGCACACGTCACCAAAACACCTGCTGAGTGTTGAATAGACGTGACTGATGACTTTTAAAGAAGTTGTTCAATCCTGCAGATGACTTACTCATTCATTGTGACTGATGACAATGTTTCTTGCTTAAACCACGTTTATGTGAGTTGTATAACCTCACATCAGATATAAAACAAACAAACAAAAAAATCCAACCTTTAATTTGACTGAATTTATTTAGTGAGGAAAAATAATATGATGTTAAGGAATTATGAACAAAATCACTAACGTTCATTACTTTTGATCCTCTCCTTTTGCCAAATGGACAACACTTAGTCTTCTACTGTAATAGAAATGTTAAATTGAAAGAGAGGGAACTTGTATCATTGTTCCCATTAAGAATATTCAATGGGTTTGAAGAGATGGCCTAAAAATGTGTCTTCTGACCCATTTTTTTAAACCATTTGATAACTTTTAAAAACAAATAAATGCTTGAGTCACACATGTACTGTTTACAAACCTCAGAAATAACTTGTTACTGGAGAAAGTTTGGATTTCACAATTTTTGATTTCTATAAATTCCCGCTAGGGAACTTTATTTCAGTTTTAAGTCAGTAATAACAGGTGTTTGAGCATATAGCACCTTTCATTAAGATCTATATCTTATCTGAATTCCTGAGCATCTGCCCGTTGTACTTCCACAGAAGTTTGGGAGGTGTGGGTATGTATTTGTGGTCTGATGCATGTGTGTCTGGGTCTGTGAAGAGTCCCAGAGGCGTCCTCTCTGCCTAAGCCACTTCTGCAGATCTGTTGAAAGATCATCAAGAGACTTTTTCTCAGTCTAAGTGTGTGTGTGTGTGTGTGTGTGTGTGTGCGTGTGTGTGTGTGTGTATAAATGTTGTCTCTGTGGGAGCATGCTGACTGCGTCTCCTGCTTAGCACTCACTTTCATCACGCACACGCTCAGAAGTGACAGTCCCTGTCTCTACAAAGGGATTTAGACTATCACCAAGAGACCTGCCATCTTTATCCCTTACTCTCTTTCACACGCGCGCACACACGCAAACACGTACACCGACTTCCCACTCGCACAAACGTTCAGAAATATCCTCGCTCGGAAGGCTACAAAGAGATTCATGATGTCACCCAGAGACGCTACTTAGTTACACATAATTTCTCATTATTCCTCCTAATGAATCTTAAAACAAGATAGCAGCTGTTAAATTACACTCCTGTTCCATTCTTCCTCACCTTTCCCATCAGCCATGGCAAATCTCCCCTCCATCCCGTTCCCTATTGACACATATCCTTAGTACGCACAAGTAAATACCAGGCCCACAAAGGGCTGAGAGTCTCAGCTAACAACCGATACACAAAAACACAACAACAAAGCAGTTGTTGTCAGGTTGTTAAGTCCCTGCCACTGTTTCCGAGGGTCGGGGAGACGGGCGAGCAGACAGAAAAAGGGGAGAACAGGATGAGATGGGCTTTGGAGAATAAAAGCCGGCTAATCCCTGCATTTGGATATGAGAAACGCAGGCCCGCAGGAGAACGCATCAAAGCCGCGGCTAAATTAGCCTACATACAGGGGAGCGAGAGGAGGAAAGAAGAAATGGAGAGAGAGAGAAAGAGAGAGAGAGGCCGCAGACTTGAGACGCTGCACGGAGCAACGAGAGGCGCTCTCCCAGGGCCCAGATTAGCAACACACACTCATTATTCTCCAGCTCTGCTGCTGCACAAACACACACAGTGCCATGCACACAGATTAGAAACATACACTTATTATTCTGTCTCAGTGGGACACTAAACCCTAAAATCCTGCATGCTTGCAGCTAGCACTTGCACAGAGACTCACTAACTGAATAACAGGCCCCAGCGCTGCTTATGGAGCTGTGCATAGTTAGCCACACTGAGAACTAGCACTTCATACAGAGTGTGTATCTTCACAACTGTGTGTGTGTGTGCGCGCGCGCGTGTGTGTGTCAGTGAGGGGCTGATGAAAGCAGGCAATTAGGACCAAAAGAGGGATGCTGGTTCATTCAGCTTCACAAGTGTACCCATCCAAAGCACATTAACTAGGAAACTTGTGCAGAGACAGTTTAGGTTAAAGCCTCTCTTTGTGGGAGTGTAGCATTTGCGAGAAAAAGAGTTGGGACAGAGGAAAAGGAGGAAGAAACAACAAAGCATGACCATAATATGAACAAATGTGCCAAAATCGAGTGGAAAGGATGCAAGTTTGACAAGAGCTCAAGAAAAACAGTAACAGAAAGCGTTGCAAAAGTATTCATGCCCCAGATGTACCTTAACTTAATTAAGGTACATTGCAATTTCACTGTACCTTAAATGTTTTTTTTTTTTTGAATAATTAGAAAATGGAAGAAAAAAAATGATTTTGGAACTTTAAATCTTCAAAATGTGGTGAGAGTCAATACTTTGTAAAACCACTTTTTACGGCAATTGCAGCTCGGCGCTCTCGGGGTTGGCCAAAAAGTTTTATTTTGGTCTTATATGACCGAGGAAAGCTCTTTTCCATGCAGAACACCCTTGCAGGACATGTGGCAAACTTTAAACAGCACTTCTTTCAACAATGTCTTTCTTCTTTCCACTCTTCCTTAAATACCATACGTCAAATGTGTAGCATTAGGTTTGTAGTTGTGCCATGCATCTTACATTTGCAGATGATGGATTGAATAGTGCTCTGTGAAATGTTCAAAAGGTTGGGTTATTGTTTTACACCCTGATGATCTTTTCATCTCGATCCTTTACTTGTCTGCTCCTTCGTCCACATGATGCAGTTGCCTCCTCGTTTTGTCTAGCAGACCTCCGAGGCCTCGAAGGAACAGTTGGATTCATGGAGAAAAATAGTGAGTAATGTGTTACAGGCCTACGTTTGCTAATTAGGTGATTTCTAAAGGCAATCGGTTTCACTTTTGCAAGGGACTCTATTCACTTGTGATACGTTTGGTCCACTTTAAACAGACCAGAGTTTGTTTTCCCATTTTGGTCTGGACCCTTTATGCAGGTGTGTCTCGTTTCACTTTCAAACGAACTGCGTTGCGGTTTATGTCTGGTGTGAAGACAGACTGGCCTCGATCCCAACTAAATAAAGAAAATATGCATTTTTTTTTAACTTTGCAAGCCTCCGTTTTTTACCATTAAGGTTAAAACGAGCCCTTCCGTGTTGCTAACGCTAATGCACGTACTGATTGTGCTGAAATCGTACCGGATCCGCCATTTTCTGCTTTCCGCTTGTAGATTTCGGTTTTCAAATTGTGTTACACAATTACCTATTCATTCATTCATTCATTCATTCATTCATTTAGTTGCTTCTTTGCTATAATTTGCTTTAAGAATTGTGTTTGTTTTCAACCAGCTTTTTTACCCTCCTCAGAGGGCAGCAGGCTGTCCTAAAAGCTGCAGTGCCGTACCTCAACTTTTTCAGTCAGTCCTTCTCAGACAGTTCAGTGAACAAGCTTCCTTTTCCTTTCTATCTCTCTCATTCACACAGACACCAACACACAAGCATTTACACACACACACACACACGCACACACACAGTAGCAATTATGGCAATCAGCAAGCCGACCCAATTAGCGTTTCCTGCTTGTTAAGCCCCAGGGGTTGGCTGCCTGACCACCTCACTTTGCATAACTTAATCTGCAATGACAGGGTGTGACACCCAGACTTCTGACCCTACCAGCTGCTTGTTTGTGCCTGTGTGTTTGTCCATATGTGTATGTGTGAAATTTAACTAGTTGCTCGCCGCATGTGGGGTTACAATTTACATCCACCAAATTGCTCCCAGGCTGAGGCAGCTTCAGAAGGAGTGGTGAGTTCTGGATCCAGGGGGAGGAGCTCCGCATCTGGAGGCGACGCTAGAGCCTGCCTCTGCTCTCCTGAGACTCTCTGGCCTGTCTGAGCTGGTTAAAGAGTGATGGACGTGTCCAGATATAAAGGCAGCAATAAGGCAGCCGCAAACAGATGTGAACTTACCTTACTTAAACTCATCACTGAAAAAAAAGAAACTCCCGGCGCTATGTTTCAACTCGGCACCTCTGAGCCAGTGTCACGATAGTCAAATTTGTTTTGTGGTCAAACACTTATGCCGTTATGAAGTATCCTCCCCTCCTCGGTGAGTGGTTGCCCCGTGACACATGTTGCTAGGCATTAAACCTGACAGAAACCATGGTTACTGAACACAAAGGAACTATTGTGGAGGTGCGTTTGATCTAGGCTAGTGTGTGCATGCATGTGTGCGTGTTTGAACTCAGTGTGAACCGCGTGGAGTCTGCGGAAGCTTTCAGAGGGGGGAACAAAAGCACAGCGGAGCGTGCGAGTGTGGCCATCACCCTGATTGCCAGGAGAGGAAGAAAAACAACAACTTCTATCTCTCTCGCCTCACAAAGTTTCCCTCTTTTAAATTCCCTGTTTTCCTGCTTTCTTTGACTAATTGTTTTGTGTGTTTTTTTTTGTCTTTTTTTCTCTGCGGTGGAGTTCAAAACTGGCAGAAGCGAGGAAAGCATAGCAGGGTGTGTTTGTGCGAGTATCTCTCCGATGCCTTTTCCATTAAAGGCAGACTGATGAACAGGCTAGGATAATTAAAGGGGAGTGATAAATAGTTCTCCCTTAATTAAAGGGGAGTGATGAGGACACGTGTCGAAATGTTTTGTTAGCGGGCTGACGGACAGATGAAGGAGGAGAGTAATTGCTTTGGATTAATTATTTGGATACGGGCAGCGAGAGGGTACACACATCTCTCGAGGGCTCCTTTAGGAGGAAAAGATGGAGAGGAGGGGTAGAAGAAGAAGAGAGAGGGTTCATTTCTAGGAAATATTCGTTCATCTCTTAAAGTCAAGAATGGCCTTTTGGACCAACATCACCCATGAGGGCGAGCAAATCAAAATTAATGTCATGTTTACTCATGTATTTTCATCTACATTCTCCTAGGGAAAGTTGACGAGCAAACCATTTTTCTTTTTTTTCAGCAACACCCGCCTCACGTTTACACAAGCGCATACTTTCACACTGGGGAGATGCCCAGTTCAACCACAGACATCAACTGGTGTGTGCTGAGCAGCTGGCACAGATTAATCCCCCTCCCCCACATCTGCAGCACTTATTAAGCACATTAACTTTAGCATGACATTTTATCTTTAGAACTTGCATAATCTAAAGTCCATGTATTATTAAAAAATAAAAAATAAAACGTTATCCCCGTTGTTTAATATGTAAACGTATTGACAAAATTCCAATAAAATGAATTATATTAAGTATAAAATGCTGTGGTTCATCATTTTCAGTTCAGGGTACAGCATTCGATTAATGTGGAATGGAAAATCTGAGATAAAGATGAAACTATATTGACAAATTGTTTTGGAAAATCCACCTATTCATAGATTTTTATTTTTTGCAGACCACATGTAAAATATATTAAGCAAAATGCAGTTTGGAGAGGTGAAATGCGGAGGCGCAATGCTACCTGATACTACTGGTTGGCGTTTGCAAAGCAGTCGAGCCAATAGCGGGTTTATTTTCCTTGCTGTTGATTGGCTGTACCCTCAAAAGCAGAGATAAGGAAAACTATATAGACACATTAGCTTTTGCATTGGTGTTAAGACAATTCCCACTCTGCGTATTAAGATATTTGAACTATTAAAATTGGCTTTTCCAAGCAGTGTTAGAGAGGATTTCAAGTATTGCAGATTTTAGTTATTCGTGTCCAGCTGTGATTCCCAAACCCCTGCAATTACTGGGGGTCCACTGTACCTGAAGGACATTTAAACCTCAACATCCCTCATAATTTATAGAGCATTCCAGAAAGCCATGACCAAAAAAATTGATGCACTGTTTCTCTATGTTAAACCAAACACATCTACCTATAGAAATCAGATGGTGAAAACTCGAGTTGAAGTCAAGGAACCTTTTTATGTTTGTAAGAGCTGTGTACTATCATATAATAGCCAATATTTCCATTTCTCTTTGCTGTCATCTCAGTGGTCTAACGATGGCTCTGAGTGCAAATGAATTACATTGATTTGGACCTTGGACACTGAATTTTTTTACATTGACATATTGTCCTGAGAATATATAATTGTGGTATCAATTGAATTAGACTGAACACACTTGGGCCCTTAGAAGGCATCGTTGTAACCCAGAACACTGGTTGGTCAGAAACTGCTACATATTGAGAGCCTATAAGATTATCCTTTGTTTCACCTTGTTGTGTCATTGTCTTTATAACCAGTTTCAAATGAAATGTCTGTATTACAGATTTGGCCAGATGCACTCAAAACTTAGTCCAGAGCTTAGAAGTGAAACAGAAATGGGTTATAAGTAGGATCTTATAACCAGATTAGTTTTCAGATCATATATTTTTTCATTTTATTTTAGGAAAAAATGCATTATGCACACAACTTATATTTTTTTCTATTGGTTCTGTTTATCATGGTTATATTCTTAACCCTGATGGCTGATGTTTTCCTGGAATGGTAAGTTGTTTCTCCGCCATTAGCACGTTAGGCAGTGTGTACATGAGGATGATTAACAGCATCGAGACCTTCCTCCTGGCTCTGATTGGTTGTTTTGACTGGTGGCAGTACATTTCTTCAAATGACAATAGCAACACTGGGAGAAGGTGGAAGAGCTTGATTTTTTTTATTTCACAGATTGTGTCTTAAACTGTAAAGATATGGTGACAGTTTTAACAAATATGTAAAAAAAACAAAACATTTTTTGTCTAAATTCTAGCTAACTATATAAAAACACCTGGAGGTCAGAAGTTTGATTGTATATTAAAGCTAAATAATAATTTTAAAAAATCTGTATTAAATTATCCCTGCATTTACTTGGTATCATCTTGAAGTATCGCACATCCGTCATGCAGAAAGGAAGAAAGATATTTTTAAAGCAGGCACGGATAGTACAGCATTCAGGAAAAAGGCAGGCTAAAAGCAATTATTCAGCAATGAACTGTTAGGAAAACTACATAAACAATGATGCAGCAATTTGTCCAACTCTGTAAACGAGTATTTTTGGAAATTGTGCTCAGACTGTTCCGTTTTCAGAATCGCGATCTATTAAGTTTTCATTTTTCCAGTGCTTTTTTTCCCACAAAGGCAGGAAATCAGGCATGCATGACCTCTGCTCCCAGCAGTGTGTGCGTGGATCTCGCTGCTGCCTGAACTCTGATGCCTCCTTCTTTTTAACAGCAACACTAATGCCTAAAATGGACAGCACACAGACACACGGTTGACACAATAAACTCACACACAAAAGCCCACCTCCCCACATGCAGACCCTCTCTTTGTGTGTATGTGCAGTGCAGGTAGGGCCATCTGGGATGTAGATCACAGCCAGATGTCTTTAGCTCCACCGCCAGCCAGATCACCTTACATAAATACTTTACCATGTGAGGGAATCATTTAGCCATATTAATTGATGGTAAACTTGCCCTGGAACGAAGGCCCCAGACTTTTCTTTTCTTTTTTTTTCTTTTTTTACACACACACACACACAGGCACACACGGTCCTGTATCACAGGTGGGTTCCTTCACTCACAGGAGCAGTGAGTGGGTAACTGGTGGTAACCGGACTCTGATCAAAAGGAAGATTGACATAAATAAAGAGCCTGCAGGAATGCATTGTGCAAACAAAATATGAGCTGGGCCCCAAAACATTCCCTGGAGGGGAGGTTGAGAAAGAGGAGGTGAGGGGGCCGAGAGAGAACGGGGGCAGCTGAGTAGCTCTCCTTTTGTTTTTTCTATTCCCTCCTGCCTGCCTGTCTTTCATTTCCAGACATGTGTCTTAGTATTGAAAGACAGATCAAAAACAAGTGAAGGCCAGGTGAAAAAAAAAAAGAAAAGAAAAAGTGCAAGCAGGATGGTATGAGACAGGTCTCAGATCTTGGCAGTAGCAAGGCTCATAAAATTTAAACTGGAGAGATTAAAACAAATGTACTTCAGGGCAGAGCAGACTGGATTTCAGCCCTCTAGTGACGGTCTAATGTTCTGCCACCTATTGTTGCAACTTCTAAACATGAGCATGAGCCACAAGCCTTCTTTAGCAGGGAAGTGATACTTAATCCCTGGTGGCTGAACCTTTGATATGTTAGCCTTCACCCATAGGCCTCCAAGGTTTGTGTATGCTAAGGCACAGAGTGACACGCAGATGTACGCACACACAACAAAAACCTGTCTGGGGAACTTCCATGTGGTTTCTGGTGTCTGTTTGGCTCCATGTAAGGCTTTAAAAACCTGGAGGGGGGAAATAAAGTGGCATGGCCCACATGGACGTCCGCACAGAGCACTGTACAGATGGCCAATAACACTACCATAAGAGGAGTTTGTGGCTGGCACTGTAAGGTCACTTCAAACCAACGCAGAGGGGACATTTTTAGTTTTTTTCCTTCCCAAAACAGAACAAGACATTTTGTTGCAAGCAAGGATTGCAGCTAAAACAAGCTACCAACGCACACAAACAGAAACGGATACAAACCACTGCCATTTACCAAGGAAGTTTTCTCCTCTGGGCTTATGTCATGAGATAATGACTGTACACATACATGATTGCATAGTGTTTTTCTGCCTCAGAGCCCCAAAGCGTACAGTGCCAGGAGAGAACAGGAAATGCATAAAAGGCAAAACCAGCAATCGTAAGATTGAATCACACTTGAAAGCGGGTTGCGACCTCTGCTCTGCAGGGGAAAACACGCTCTTTCTCAGTGGTGCCGCAGAGACTTCGCTCGCTCATTGGGGACCGGAGATGTAACGGTTTATGTTTTGAGGTTCTGCATATGTACACACACCCCACAGCAAGGTGTACTACCCCCATAGGTAAGGGTGAAGCACCCCTCAGGTAGAGGAATGGCGTTGAGGGCAGATTCCAATTCACTTCTGTTCCCCAGGAAACAAGAAAAGACTATAAAATAATAAGAAAAGAAAAAGTTACACAACCTTGAAGAAATATTTATAGTACTATAAGTTTTTCCACATTTTGACATCTTTCAACCTTTAATGACTCTGGAACAGAAAAAAGTATTAGTTGTGGACTCCACAAATTTGGCCTATCCAAAAGAGCGGCAGGAGGAAAGTCATTGTTGGAAAAAAAAAAAAAAAAGGCAAAGTAGTATGTTTGCTGCTTGCCACAGACCACATAGGGGACAGAGCAAACCTGTGACAGAAGAAGCAATAGAGAGATGAGGCTATGTATCAAGGAAGACCGACCTACAGAACAGACCATTCTCACATTGAAACATGGTGGTGGCAGCATGTTTCTGTGCCAGTTATCCCATCAGCCCTGACGGGAATACTGATCAAGCATGATGTCTAGATGGGAGAAGCTAAAACATGACAATGAAGAGAACCAGTTCCAGGAGACTTCACACAGGACAGCAACTCAAAATATGAAGCAAGAAGTACAATAATGGTTTAGATAAAAGCATTTTCGTGCATTATAATGCTGTAAAGTCCAGACCTAAAGCCAAATTAAAACTGTGAAAATAGATTTTCACACTTTTTCTGCGTACAATCTGAGAGAGCCAAGAAAAATGGAGAAAATCCTAATATGTGGATCTCGGTCTGTCATGTAAAAATCTCCCAAAATTCATTGAAGTTTGTCGTAAGTCAAAAAAAAAAAGTGGGAAAGGTTCAAACATTTGAAATACTTTGCAAGCCAGCTAAATTAAAGAAAGAACGATTTGATGAAACCTTTGTTCTCTGCAGGCCACTCACGAAACGAAAAACAACGTCGATGGAGGATAGGACAGAAGAGGAAAGACAAGAGCTCAGTGAGAGGAAAGAAAAACACTGCAAGGTAAATCTGATTACAGAACTTCAGATAGGGCATCGCTGTTAGTTAACACTGAGATAATAAATACTGCGCCCATGCAACCACACTGCTGCTCTGTGCGCGAGAGATGTTTTTTTCCATGTGAGTGATAGAGGCCGGAGGAGGGCGGCAGGGAAAGACGAGCTCGTGTTTGTTTGTACACGGCTGTTTCTCAGGCCCTTGACCCTGGCATTCCAGAGCTTACACACAAACACACATGCCAACAATTCATAACCTGTGGAGGTCAGATCCCAGCACATTTTTCACTAACCTTTGCCCATAATGCTGCGCCCTACAGAGACGCATAAACAAGACACAGAGACATGAATTATCAGCATAAGCTTTTATTTCCAGATTTAGGGCATAGTGGCAGTAACAAAGCAATGAACTGGGTCCTGCATTTGCGCCTGGCCTTGGCATGTTGCACAGGGCATCAGCAGAGAAGGCTTAAATTGACACTACATTTTGAGAAGTAGAATTAGAGAGCTTAAGTAAGACAGGATCTTAATGCTGCGGTCACATATTAATTAACGTTGCTTTGAAAAATGACATTTCCTGCTCGTTCCCGACACGCCTGCACAATGCTTCGTGTCATATTCTTCTCTCACACTCACACTTATCCAGCCCTTGAATACTTGGATGTGCTCGCAGCAGGCTTTCCTCAGTAACACCTACCTGCTTTGTGTGTGTGTGTGTGTGTGTGTGTGTGGTGTGTGTGTGTGCGTGCGTGTGTGTGCGTGTCACATGTACAGACCTCTAGTCTAACCTAAACACTTGTGAGAGGAGCTTTTTATGCAGCCAGACATTCAAAACAAACCTCTGCCTCAGCTACTATCTGTCTCTGCGGACGGGCGAGATGATTTTTAAAAGCCGCTTTTAACGCACCACAGAAACCCCACGTCTCGCGCGCGGCGTGATTGACGCCGTGCGCACACACATACACTCACCCTGCAGCACCTCCACTGGGGAGGTCAGGATGAGGAGAAGGAGGAGGGCAACATGCCATTGTATTAGTGCACTTTTACCGTAGATGAAGAATGGCCATAAAAGGTAAAACTATCCCGCTTGGACCTGCTTACTGTAAACAAGCGGAGAGGAAAGTGCAGCGGGTGAGAGATGCCGTGTGGAGAGGTGCATAAAACGAAGAAACCAGCGAGGAGGGGACGGGGAGGCAAGCTGCAGAGAGGCAGAAGTTTTTACTTTGTTCTGCATGGGTAACATTAAATTATTCTGAAAGGGTGGTAATATGTAAAATCAACTTTTTTTATGCTATGATGTTATTCCCTCATCAGAAACATATCTGGAGTGTTGCTTTAATTCTTTCATGCGCATTTGAGAAATCCTCGAATCACCCATGGCAACCATTTGGGGGTGCCTAAAGGCTCATACAAAGCAAAGTTCTGTTTACCCAAAGTTCCTCTCCAGTTGAGCTTCTGGCTCACAGAGCAACCCCGCTCCACCTTGAGGCTCCGTCACTCAGCTTTATGAGCGCTTCACAGCTCCTCAAGACTAGCAGCAGCAATTAGCAAACAACAGAGCTCATCATACGGACACTTCTCAGTCTAACACTGATTGTGCTACAAAAAAATGACACAATCAATGCCATTTTATAGCCTGCAAAAAATACAATACCCCCTTTAAAAAAAAGGCCTAATACTCAAAATTATATATTTTTTTCCTTTATAGATACATTTTATATTTTATTACACATCAACTTCAGTCATGTAGCTGTTCATTTCACCTTTGAAAGTCCGGTATTACATCTCAGTTTGTGTATATTTTTTAAACATCTAACAATCCAAAGTAAAGGAAACAAGCCTTGATGTTCAGGCAGACCAGAAGAAAAATCTTGTAACTGGATGGACAGCCTACGCAGATAATCTTCCATAACTCAACTGTGTTTCCTCGTCTAGGTGTTTTACTCACATTTTTTTACTCAGCATAAGATTTTCATCCATCCATTCGTGATCTAAATGTGCTCTATACAGCTGAAGAACTCCAGTCTGCATTGGTATTTAAGCAACTCTGAAACCAGTCTAGAAACTGCTCTGTGTCTTGTAAAGAACGTAAGTGTGTTTTGTGAGTTTGACCATGAGTTTATAGACTGCTTGGACCTTATACCCAAGTTCTGAAAAACAAATACTTTTATGTTTTGTTATTCCGAACGGCCTGTTGTTGTGAGTTAGTGTGGATTAATTTGCAGCTTTATGGAGGGCCAGCGATGGATCAGTGACAAGTCCTTCATCTCGCAGTACATTCAGTGCTTGGAGAGGAAAGCTTGGAGAGGAAAGCATTAGCTCTACTGTGTAAATAATAAATCAACTCAAAGCCTGTGGAAATAAATCGGCAAATGTCCTGCAAGTTTGTCCTTCTGGTTTCAGCTTTAAGATGAAAGTTGCTTGGTAACATTGGAGCAATTTCGGTCTCTCATTTTGTCCTTACTTACTGCTTTATGCTTTCTTTCTTTATTTTTTACCACTCTAATTTATTGTAAAAGCAGAATATACTGTAAATGTTAAGAGCTACTTGACATCTAGCAGTGTAATACAAATCTGAATGTCAGAGATGGTGTTTTTCATCGAGACCTGAGTTCTTTCATTTGTAAGAGCACATCGATGCACTTTAATGTCAACAGGGCGCCACACAGGCCTGAAGTGAATGTAAGAGGCCAACCAAACAACGCTTCTGAGAGTTTTCTGAGAAAATGCACTTTCTTCTTTGTGTCTAGTGGGCAAGTAGTGGTTTCGGATATGTGTGCTATGGCTCTTCACCAAGGGAGCCACTGTGTCCAGGGGCTGAAAATCCCCTCACGTAAAATAATCTGTCAGTTCAGTTGCCCCCCAGAACAAATTTTCTTTTGCTTATTGGGACAGTCAGAGTGTGAAAAACTCTTGAGTTTTGCACAATGTCAGTATTTTAATGAAATATGGCTGATACACCATTTGCATTTTGATGCATATGATGTGTAATCATTTAACATAACTCTTTATTGGGTTAGAATTTAGTCAATATGGTTTTCAATGTTTAACCTTTTCTCCTGTCTCAGCTTCTGTAATTTGTCCCTTTTTGTTCTTAGCTGTTTTAACCTCGAAGATTCACTCATTTGAAACTGGAAAATGATTCTGCATCTCAATCAGTTCCTCCTCACTAAATAAAAACGTTATTAATTAAATAACCTTACTGATGTATTAGTACTGATATGCCTGTTTTTCTGTAGTTTTCCTTTGAAAAATGCCAAACTCTTCAGGACAGGAGCACTGCATTGAAATTGACATCTCATTATTGTGCCGTAAGGTGGAATAAGAGTGTGACAATTACAACCGATTTTCACAAACATTAACAAATTAGGGAATCTAACCAGAGTCAAAAGATGAATGAAATGTAAACTAAATAGTTATCAGTTTGAATAATCTGAAATATTGCTCAGCAGCAGGAGTTACACTGTACTCTAAACAATAATTAGTGGCTGCTGGATGTTTGAAAGCTACATTAACAATCTAGGACTATTTAAATTGATCTTTTAGTTGCTCCTTTGAGTTTTATAATCAGTTAATGGTCAGCTCTGAGAAGAATTGTGATTAACTCTTCACATTTGAACACATTTACTTTATTGTGAAATTGATAAATATAACCCCATTCTTTTCATTTCCCCCATCTGGGCTCCACTATTCATATTTAGAGCGTTCCTGCTGTTGTAAATCCTGCCAGGCCAAGGTGGAAGCTAATTCTCCCAGCCTTGTCGGCGAAGACACCTTGTTTGCGTGCAGCCAAGTTGTGTCTCTGCTCTCCAAAAGCTCGGCCGTTCTCATTTTTCTATTTGCTTTGATGTGTCAAGTACATTATTTTGTTATTTTTATTAAACAAAAAAGCCCGGGCTCTTGTGCTCTCTCACCTGCAGGAGTATGAAAATTGAATATTTCAGTTAAAAGTCAATTTCCACGATGGCATTACGCAAATCAGCCTCTCCCTGTTTTACCCTTTTTGCTTCCATTCATCTATCAGTCAGCCTCCTCCACCTTGATGCATCTCTTCATTTGCTGTGGTTTACTCTATTCATTTACAGACATCTTTTGTCACGCTCAACACAGAAGCTCATGTTTTTCTTCTTTTTTTTTTTTTTCCATTTTGCATTGTTACGTTGCCCCCGGCCAACCTGAGCATTTTGTGTTTTAGTGTATGCGTGCGCGTACATATGTGTGTACATAAATACCTTGTCCGTGTCTTTTTAACTTGAGGCTGGAAAAAAAAAAGACAAAAGAAATCCCTAAAAGCACTCACTCTTCTAGGAAGTAATGCTTTTGGTTGATGCAATTTCACATTTAGAGGAGGTACTTATTTATTTATCTTTCTGTCTTTTCATTTGCATAGATTGCCTCTAGAGGTGTGGGAAACCAGTCAAATTGCGCTTGTAAAATGAGTTTGACTTTAAGGCGCGGTCACTCTGAGGCACTCATTATCCCAGATTTCTTTTCTCACTTTAAGTCAGTGAACCATAATTAACCCAGCACAAAATTATGATTTTTTTTATCAACTAATATTAGTTATTAAATCTAAAAAGTTACATCAACATAAAACTCTAAATTCAAAAGATGTCATAAAATGAAATAATATATGTATTTTCATTTTCCTTTTTAAAATATCCGTCATAAATTCTCCGGCACAACACCAAATAACAGAAAAGCATATTATATAGGATCTTTCACAGCATCTGTGGATGTCATGACTGTCCCCATGAAAACAAAATGCAAATTTCAAACTAACTTTTTTTTTTATTTATCAGGGCGTGCTTCAGCGGATATTTACATTATTTAGTGTCAATTTCAAATAAATACATCATTATGAGTCCCCAAAATTGAATAGTTATATAAAAACATACAACATTTGCAAAATATCTAAATAAAAAGCAGGGAGATAAATATGTTGTATTAGAATGCAACGATAGAAGAAGTGGCAGGTTAGAGAAATATGACTTTCATTTTTAACATGTTTTTCGTGTTGTGTTGGCATAATATAATATAAAAGCGGTGTGGTCACATTTGAGAGCCACTTTATCCACTAAGGTGATGCTGTCAGGTAAGCCTCGACAGTGATGAAAACCAAAGTGTGATTAACCGATGCGAGGGATTAAGTTGAAACGGGTGTGTCTTTGTGTTGGAGACCAAATGCATTGGAAGTGATAGGCCGCTGAAGGCTCCTGCCAGAGAACAAAAACTCAAACACAGGTGTGCTTTAGATATTGCACTTTCACATGCTAGAGCGAAACGCCGCAAAGAAAAATACCCACACACACACACACATACCAAGTTCCCACAGCTCGAGCTCTAATCAGTGTGTTTACATGGAACGCCAAGAAACCTGGGCAGCTCTGACAAAAAGCGAGGGGCTAAATGAAGAAACGCTGAGACAAAACTCTAAATGGTGTCGCCCTCATCACCAGCATCGAAACTACACACACGCAAACATACACGCGCGCGCGCACACACACACACAGTGCTGTCCAGCGCTCCTCGTTGACGAGGACTGATAGAGCAAGCGGAGATGAGGACGGAGCAGTCAAACAAAGGAGTGAAATATGACGACAAGAGGAAACAGAAAGCCCAAAAAAGAGAAGAGGAAGCAGAGGAATGGAGCACAGGATGAAGATGACAGATATTAAAACACCAGAGCTCATGGAGAGACTTTTCCCTTCCTGAGAGCTAATATACAGAGATTAGTGGGTGGGTGGAAGAACCAAATACAATGACTTTCTTAAAACTTGGAAGGGGAGGGCAGCGCTTTGCAAAAAGTGAAATATAGTGGCGTCTTTAAATATTAAGCTGCTCTTATCAGTTAGTCTTTCTTCTCTTCTTTTTCTTAGATTTTCAAAGCAAACTTTTCATGCTACTTTCACAACTGGCATCCAGTGTGCTAAACGTCAACATTATTAATACTATGAAACATGCATAGCGCTAGAAATTACTGCAAATTAAATTAAAGTGCCATTTAAAAAAAAAAAACTGATTCAAGTCTCTTTGAAGCACAGAAACAACAGCAAAAGTGACGCACACCAACTTCCCAGTCAGAGGTCGCTTTATGCTTCGGCAGGAAATTCGCCGTCTGTTTAAACTACAGGTGAGTGACTTGTGGGGGGGGACCTGACGCAAATTTAGGACAAACCAAACATTTGTCTTTTTTCCACACTTCCACACGTTTCCACACTCACTGGCTGAGAAAGCCTCTCCTTTCCAGCATGTGTTGAGATGGGGAGGACCGGGAGGAGAGAAGAGGCGGAGGGGGAGGAAAGTAATATTTCTCTTGAGAGAGATTGATGTGATCTGTTCGGCACTTCATTGTTTGAGGACGATTTGAGTGAACAGCCTGTTCTCAGCAGACCTGGCCACCTGAGTGTGTGTGTGTGTGTGTGTGCGTGCGCACGAGTCAAAAGTACAACGTGAGCATTAAAGGAAAGAAATTGCTCTATTATTTTAGCGACTGCAACAAATCAGTTTGTTCACCTTTGTCCCAACTCAGGGAGCAGGGATTGCCTGCTTGTCTGCGCGCCGCGTGAGCCTAGCCGAGTCAATAGAGCCTTTCACGTCCGCTGATAAAGGAGCGATGGGCAACAAAACGTGTATACTTTACTCACTCGTAGACTTGGGGTTGACCTTGTAATCAGTTTTTAACCATCAGACACTAGTTCGGTTTGCGTTGATTCGTCAAACGCGCAAAAAGAATAACTGCTTTTCGTTGTACTGTTTTTTTTTTAATTATTTTTTGTCTTTTCTTCAGCTATTGTCTGTTTTGAAACACGTTCACGTGAAGCCCTTTCAGAGCTTGCGGCTACATTGTGAAAAAGTTTTGCCCGTCGAAACATGGATCCAAAGTGAGGTTGGAGATCGAAGGTCCTTTTTCCATCAGTTACCAATGAATGAAAGGTGATTGTGGATGAGGAAGATAAACCAAAAACGATCACAAAAAAATAAATAAAAAAATAAAGTGTTGTCTCCTTTCGGTTTCTCTACAGAAACTCACAGGACAAAGCAGTGATGAGCCGCCAGAGAGGAAGCGTCAGCTTCGGTAAAAGGATTAGGAGCGCTGCTGCAAGTGGAATCAGGTAGGATTTTATGTTTCAGACATAATTAGTCAAGTTTAATTATTTTAATTAACTCAGTGATGTCCCAGTCACCCCATCCCTGTATTTTCACTTAAAACTGTCAACTGCACAATTACTGTGCTCTAGGCTGATTTAAGAGCATAGAAAATGTCAAATAGATATAGATTTAAACCATTTCATTTTATTTTTTATTTTTTTTAATCATCTGTGACGTTGCACCTGAAAAACGCCTGCTGGAAACTCGACACAGCAAATTTGCAAGTGGCAGAAGATTCCTGTTGGGACATTGAAACTTTTTCAAGGTTAATCTGATTATGTTTTTATGGGGGGTGTGAACATCCCAGCATGTAGTGACTGAATGCGGTCGCTGCATGCTTGCTCAGTGTAAGGGATTGCTGTAAAGTCAATGACACAATAGAAGCGATTGTCTATGTGCTCCTCCAGGAGGACTGAACATTACCGGTGACTCGACGCAATCTGCTGGGTTTCCTTTGATAGGAAACTTTATAAACCAGTCTGAATACTGAACTGAACCTGACTGCATTGTTTGATACCTGGGATGAATTAGAGCGTATGTATGATTGGACTGAAATGACTTTTTACTGTAAACACGACGCGTTGAGTCGGTGCGATACAAATAAGCTGGATTGAATTGAACTATAAGGCCGCAATCAGCCGTTTTTTATGGAAAACAAGAGCACAGCAATTTGCCAGGTTTCTCTTCCATGTGCTTAGAAAAGTCTTGACATCTGCTGGGCATTTTAACACTGAAAAAATAAACCTTATAATGTGCAGCTGTTTAGATATTACTGTGATAGTTAGTTTTACATTTTGTTTCTCAGAACTGTTTCATAATATGAGAAGCTGCAAGTTGGATCCAAAAATCTTATGGTAACTTCAGCTAAAAGCAATTACAAGACAGTTTTTTTTTGTTTGTTTTCAAGCAAATATAATCTAGACTAGATGCAAAAATACCACTGCCATTTATTTTGTGTTCCCCCTTTTTACTGCCTTTTCAAACAATAAACAATGCACTTATCCCCATTTTATTGCTACTCATTGTGTTTAATCACTCTAGCGTATCAGTAATACTCGCTCTTGCAGCACATTAAGAACAATTACCCTTTCTTTAATCCATGTGGCACAACAATCGCTCCAGTCCTAAGAGGGGAAAGTATCATATAAAAAAAAAAACTTCTTCATCAAATAATAAACAAGTCAAGTGAGGATTGGAAACTGAATAAACCGAGGAGGGAGCCGAATAAAACATTTTCTGTAAAAATGCTGTGCAGCGAGCAGAGACGTGTGAGTCAAGGCTGCTGGAATACTTTAGTGGCAGATCAGGTTGTGTTGTCCATTAGCTGCTGAATAAAATTTACATAGTCAACAGGAGCCTGATGTGAAACAGATGTCCTTTAAAAAAGTGCCACATCTCTGGCTTCAATGGACTCCCAAACTGACTCCCTTTCAAAAGCATTAGATTGCCACATAATTGCACAAACTCTCCTTTTGACGTTGTAACTCATAAGTGAAGGTTGTTCAAGAGAAAGTCCTCGCATATTAAATATTTAAACCCAATCAATAGCATTAGCCGGCACATTAACCTCTTTTTATATATTTTACCTTAACTGTTTTGCAAATAAAAATAAAACCCATCGTGTCTGTCGTCCTCTCTCTGCTGAAAAGTAACATTCTTGACCTAAAGTGCGACGGCAACTTTCTTCATCTGCGCTAAGTGAAACTGATATTAGATTTGTTAGCCCTCTGAAAGCATTTCAAAAAACGTGATGTACCACTTTCCGTCAACGTCCTCGTGAGATGTGCTTACGAGGCCTGGCAACGCCGCGCGCCCCCGCGCGCGCCACACTCCAGGCAAAGTGTTGCTACTTTGTTCTTTCCTCAAACATGTCACAATAATGAGAAGCGTCAGGTTCCATCAAGCAGAAGAGGACAGGTCCACATTATAGATGCATACATCACTGCTCTCATTTCAATGTAATAACACCTGTCAGGCCTGATGAGAGGGGAGCCGTGATGGCTTAGTCTGAACAACGGATCTACACAGACACCCTCACACGTTCGAACGTGTGTGTGTTCGTACGGCCTCACGAGATAATCAAGTCAATAATGCACGCGTAACGCACTAAAGAGACACCAAATACTTGTTTACTTGCACACCAGTGGGATTAGCGGTCAGTTTGCTGCCCAACGTCGCAAACGCCAGAATGTAAAGTTTTAAGGACCTTCCATTAAAAAGCTCCAAATCAAGTTTTTCCTCCTAATGAGTTGATTGATTCCATGTAAAATTTCAAATGAAACTTGAATTTCAGTAATTTAGTCATTCTTAAGTTTTAATATTTATCTAATTTTTTTTTTTTTTTTNTGATTGATTCCATGTAAAATTTCAAATGAAACTTGAATTTCAGTAATTTAGTCATTCTTAAGTTTTAATATTTATCTAATTTTTTTTTTTTTTTTATTTTTTTTTTTTAGTTTTTTTAAGTGAAGTTTCTATTCACGCTGTTTAGTTTTGGTTTGTTCTCAATTTGATCTACCATAAATATTAAATACCATGTTAATCATTTTGTTGCCACTATTTTATCAACAAAATATAACATTTTTTTATTTCTATTTACTGTCTATGTCATGTTATTAAAGTACGCTTGATGTTTCAGAAAAGTAGATTAAAATGTTTGTCTATAACGCTGGTAGTTTTCACTGGGGGTTGCATTTTTTTATGCTATGTTTGCTACTAATAATTTCTTAAATTACTTTAGAGTTCAATATGATTATTTGTATACTTTACCCTTTCTTTTTAACTTCTGTAGGATATGTTGTGTTTAACTTAATTACTTGAAAAGCACTTTAAAAGGTCTAATTGTCTGATTAATGATGATGCCATGGTTGTTTAGTACGAATCCAGGTTACAATAGCAAATTTGTCTTTTAGTCAGTGTTGCATTGTGAAATTTTGGGTTGCCAAAGCCCGCTCCATATAACAATATGTTGAAATGTCTTAGCTTTGCAATTAGTGCCCAATTGCATTACTTTTAAAGAGAGTAGTGTTTTGACAAAAAAAAAAAAAAAAAAAATTCTTATGCCAAAGCAAGAGAAAAAATGAGTCATGTTTAATTACGCAAGTCATGCAGCGGCTTCTCAAGCCTGAATTCATGAAACATTCGAGCAGGACAAACCCCTTCAGCTTGGATAAATCTGGATGATTTTCTCAACACATTCAGGATAAAAGCATGTTAGATGCTCTGTAATTCTGCTGATTTTGTGTCAACCTTCCAGATCACTCAGGTCTTCTTGTTCTGGTTCTGGTCTGCTCTGCAACCCAGAAGCAGAACCAAACAAGGAGCAAAACTCTGGAGCAAACTTCCAGAAAACAGAAAACATGGCTAAAGATTTCAGCTGAAATCATGGCTAAAGACCTAAAAAGTAATGTTGTAAGCTGTTATAATTGGTTATGGTGTGAAGCACTTTAACTGCTTTGTTGCTGAAATATGCTACAAAAATAAACTTCACTTGAATTAATTTCTAATGTTAGTCCTAAGTCCTGTACAATCGGGTAACACAGTGCAATAAGACTCTGACAAGTTAATGGCAAGTTTAACAATGCGCGCGCATTTTTTAATGTTGAAAGAGGTCGCCAAAAAGTGCACAAAGAAACATCGACGTCTGAAAGACGGGAACAAACTTCTGCTGGAAACCGAAGTCCTACGCTTCATTATTAAAAGATCAGCGCTTGCTGTGGTGAGATACAGCTCACTAAATGGTACAAGCCAGAGCTGGTTGCTAATGGACTTCTTACTGTGGCTCATTGGTTCACAACAGTCCCACATTTCTTGATGCTGTCACACGTTTTAAGCTTTTAACCAAGCTCTGCACCACGAAACAGCCCCCTCCCTCCCCTCCTCCGCCCCCAGCCCCAGAAACATCAGAAAGCAGAGAGAAGAGTGTGCGGTACTCACTCACACCTTCCACACACACGCGCGGAGTCGACGCATACGGCAGCAGCAGAACAAGGCATTACCATAAATTCATTAGAGTGGTTGGGCAGTATTTATAAACACGCAGAGATGTTGTTTACCATGTCTGACTGGATGGATTACACATCTACACAGACTAGCGAAGGAAACACTCTCAGCACACACACTGTTTACACTGGCAGAGGGAGCGAAGAGAAGGGGGGGCTGAGTGCATCGCTCCGTAACGTCCCTGAGTGGCATGTTTTACAGAGTGAAATAAACATTCAATAAAATAAACACCCCTCAGCTGTACTGCGCTGCACTCCTCCGCTGCCATATTCCGAACCGGGACGACGGAGACGGGCCTCTGTCTGCGGCGAACGTCCGCGCAGGCAGGAGGAAGCGTGTGTCCGCAGGTGGGAAAGGACCGGAGAGGCCTGCTCCGTGTGGAAAGCGCTCGTACATTCATGTCTGTTTTAAACCGTACGTGTATTAAATGGGGGAAGTTCTGCTTCCGAAACTGCATGAAAATACAAAAGGTCTTTGAGTCAATGAAACAGCGCATCTACTTGGATTTATGCAGTCTGTGAAATTGATACATTTCTTTTTTTTTAATCTTTCACAGTTAATAGAGAGCAGCCACAATACTTGCACAGCACTACTCTCAGTTCCTCGCCGTATTCGAGTAATCTCATATTAAAGGCATTGTTACATCTACATGGACATCTCTCTGTCTAAGTTTGGTCATAGTGATTTTGACTCTTTTTAGAAGTTGGTGCCCGGTTTTAAAAACTGAATCACTTGAAGCCCTGGGGGTGTATCCTTACCATTAAGGGGGCGCAGCATGTTGCACCGACTTACTGGTGATGCCTGGGTATCCAACTTTGGAATGTTGCGTCATTTATTGTAATTGTTTAGGTGGATGTGATTTAAAAGTGTATATTTAATATACATAACTTCTCAAAAGTTTATACATTTGTTGTTATTTTTTTTTCTTTTTTTAATATTTGTGATAACCTGAAAGAAATAGTTGGAGGAAACTTTTAACACAATGGGATGCAGCAAGGGTTCCTCCTTTTACTCCCGGATGTGTTTTCCATAAGTCCTCTTTCTGTGCAACTTCACTGCTTAATCTAAAGAATCTTTCAGTACATACCTGCCTTGTGTTTCTATTGTGTATAAAGCTTTAAGTATGAAATATCCCAACTTTCTATTCCAACGCTGCTGCATATAAGATTTGATATCCAATGCAGTTGTGCTGTCATATCAAACTTTTAGATGCCATACACGTCACACACGGGCTCCAGTACTATGACATTTGAGTAATTGTCATCCAAATGTCTGAACCCCCCACACTCCCTTTAGTGTTATTTAATCAGATGCTACACTATGCAGACAAGCGACCTGCACCGACAAAGATTCATTCCCTCAACCTGGCTAGCAAAATGTTTGGAGTGGCTCACAGTCGTCTAATAAATTTACCTGGTACTTGTTTGATCACTTGGGGGGGGATTTTTATTGACTGTGTAAAGAGTGTTGAACTTTCAGCTCAAAAAATGTAAATGTTATTAGGCCGAAAGGGCCTCACAAAGTAGTTTATTTTTTAGTGATTGACCCACATGAATATTTTTTACAGCACGACTGGACAAAAGTGTAGTTGCGACTGTGTGTTACACTGTCGCAACTACATGCTGTATGGTGTTGTGAAAAATGATAGATGTCTGATTTGTGTTTGCCATGTTGTTTTTTGTTGTTTTTTTTTAGCACATTTAATGTTTCAGATCAAACAAAGTTTAGAATAAGATGACCGAGTAACTACAAAAGTTTTCAATATTGAATCTTGAACACTTGTTCTATTGTTGAACAAGTGTCCCGGCTCTTAAAGTAATTCTGGTTACAATTCATTTGTGGATCATGTCTGTCTAAAAGACTCAGAAATCATTTTGTAACTGTTTCCAGTCTGATAGTTACTAGTAATGTTGTTTTTCATCTGTTGTTTTTTTTTTATATATGTAGATCAAATATGTTGTTTTTGAGGGTTTTTTTTTTTTTTTTAACCTACTTCATGTTGTCATACGGGTCCAATTTGTTTGGATGTATGGCGATTCCACAACCACAGATTATAAGATAATTTTACAGGTATAAAATGCATTTTGACCTGTTAAATAAATTAGGCATAAATATGCAGTTTTGCTTTTCTGAAAGAGATTTGGACCCTGATTGCTGATGAAGAGGATGAAATCAAATTAGCAAATTACTGAGAATTATATTTAAAAAACAATATCAGAGAGGTTCATAGTCACCTCTCAACAACAAAGCCAACTCACATGAAATACCTCGCAAAACTGTGCCACGGTAAAACAAAACCAAAAAGTTTCCATCCTTCTTTTATTGAAGAGTAAATTCATAATGCGCAACATCTGATCAAACGGTGTGTATTTCTCTTCAAAGGCAAAGCAGCATTTTTTCCTGACACCAGCCATAATAAACCACAAGAGGGCAAAGGGAGGCCAAACGGATCAGCAGAAGATGTGATAAGGGTGTTGACGGAGCAAAAAAGACAAAGAGATTTGGAGATTTAGAGAGAAGAGGATGAATTTATTGCTCTGTGGAGACACAGATATTGAGGGGTAGGAAAAGGGCGGGGGGCTGGAGGAGAGGGAAATCAGACAGGTTGGACTTTAAGAGCACACACAGACGCACTCTGTTTAATGTCTTGCTGACATTTCTGCTCCCCATCTCCTCCCCGCCAAGCATCTCTCACTGGAGACGAATGGGCAGAGAGGAGAAACTAGAGCGGGGGGTGCACGGAGGAGGTGCGGTCTGAAAGGATGTGCAGCGCTCAGCCTGGACCTCACTCAAGGTCACAAGCCCCAGACAAAGTCAAGGGTCGGGGTTCATGGGAGGGCCAGCCAATGAGAAGGTGGCCCAGGACGGAGCGGGATCAGGTTTCCCTGCCAGCGGGTCTGCTAGACAGTCCTGCCCAGTTCCAGGACAACTTATCCTGTCATATTTTTCTCTTTTTTTTTTATTTTGTCACCTTCTTCTTGAATCTCTCTACGCACCGCTGTCTCCTCACATAAATAATGTCCTTGTTAAGAGGCCATAGCTGTACCTTGATGTGAAAAAACATCCTGCCCTGCAGAGTTTCCCCAGGCCAGTTGAAGGGGCTACTCACTCCGAGCCCTTGACGAAATTCCTTCTGGATTCCGTCACTCCATTAACTTGGCCAGTCAGCGCTACATATGTGTGTGTGTGTGTGTGTGTGTGTGTGCATCAATGAGGCCTTCGTACACTGTCACTGCTCAGTGTCTGGTGCTCATTGGATTGCTCTAAATCAAACCATCTGCGCATTCAATGGGTGGAATGTTCTCCTTCCCACATGCTGCCGCTGCCTAAACACCTCCCATTCACTGACCCACCGCTAACTGCTGGTGTCCATATCAGCAGATGAAAGATGTCAGCTACCAACTTCCTAGCTGACCCAAACATTTACATATTAACTTATCAACCGCTTAGTTAGCAGCAGCAAGTCGATATCTGCTGTTCAAACTCGTCCAACCTCATATCAACCAAAAAAAAAGAAAGAAAAAAACAGTCTGATGACCAATCAGTTATCACATTGATCGGTCCTCATCAGTGACTTGTCAAAGTTATTTATTTATTTGTTCTAATTAGTAAATGGACCTGCCAACAGCAGTCTACTACATTCAAACTAAAAGAGAACAATGCTCTTTATTGTTGTGAAAGTTAAAGTTTCAAGAAGACAATAGGTTAGCTATTTTGAGAATTAGTAATACTCCTACCACACTGTTACATTTCTGACTTCCAAAAGCAAAGGCAGACAAGATGCCAAAGGAAAATGATGTCATTGTCATGCTATGCATTTAACAGGCCACTATTGGATCGCCACAGAAGCCAAACTGCTGCTGACTCTTTGGACATGTCGAATAATCCCTACGACATCATGTGCCACAGCTCTCACGCATGTGTCCGTATCAACGGGCAAAGGTTGTACCTGCACCACCTCTGCTACTGAGACTCAAACGTCAGAGATGGCTGAACAATAACATAACTTAATCCTACGCTTACCCCATGTAAATGCTTTACTAGCCTCGGTATGCCAGAACCTTGAAACTGAAGACAAGACCTGTTATCTAATGAATTCAGCAAATAATCATCGATTTGGGAGTATTGAAATTATTGAACTTTAATTCCCAGATTGTCAGCTGATCTCAAGTAACGAAAAAAGGCTAATCAAATATAACAGTAGCATCACAACAAAAGTAGCTTAATATATCCAGAAGCAGCACAACAGAGAGAGAATCAAAAGACAGATACTTTTAAAAAGTAGCAAGACAATATGGTCCACGAAATCCCCTTCATTTCCAGTAACTGAAAAATACATAATGCCAGTTATGTATAATATCAGCTATAAGAATGCTATATATGTCAAACATGACTTAAAAGAAATTTGATTCCTTGGAATTGGCCTCTGTCTCTTTAAGAAGCTCCTATTCTTTTCGACACTCTGCCTTCAGTGCGGCTTCACAACGATGCTCCTCATTTTGCCGTTAACAACCGTTCTCAGGTGTGTTCCTCTCAAAAGTAGTTTGTATGACGAGCTCAGCAGACTCACAGTTTCACCTGGTGTTTGTCTGCCACTAGTCTGAAGGAGTAGGGGAGTCATGAGGGAGTGGTGCTCTGTGAGGTGGAAGCTCAGCCTGAGAAATTAGGTAAGTGTTTAGGCATGGGACAGTCATTGATTTCTCAAATATGCAATGAAAGAATTAAAGCAACAGTCCAGGTAGACTTTGATGAGGGAATAACAAGATATAAAACTCAAAAAAGTTGATTGCGCTCAATCTGGAAATGTCAACTGCCTTTTCAAAAAACTCCCCACTTAAAGGAAGAGTCTAAAATACCCAAAGAGGCAGCGGATTTTGCTCTAATTTCTAACATAAAAGATCCTAATTACTGTATAAATTGTCCACTCTAGGACCATTTCTACTTTTTCTTCTCGCTGCTCTCTCTCCCTCTCGCTTCGCCCACGTCAAGTGCCCAGCGCTGGCACAATCATGTCTGCCAACTTTTGCTGCTCTTCTAATGGTGACAGACCATTTCCCTCTGCTCAGCGTTCAGCACAGCTGTTTAGACAGTCCCACAGAGGTTTGACCGGGCCGGCTGGCTTGAGTCGCGCAGTGCAGAGAGCAGCGAGGACAACAGGCAGCAGTGTGTCGACTTCTGGCCAGGCCTGAGAACACTTCACTAACCTGATCAGCACCAAGACAAATAGAGAGGTGATTGCTTCCCCGTGGCCCATCTGGCTTCTCTTAAGGCAACTGGAGGGGGGGAAAACAGGGGTGGGCGTATGTGTGTGTGTGTGTGTCTGCTTTTAAAGGCTGCTACTTTACATAGGGTATTTCAAACGCGGCGCTGACTTGCCGACCAATTACAGCCAATCGCCGCTGTCGGTCTGACTGCTTTCACCCGTCAATAAAAACATTTTTGTTGGGCCCGTTCGAGTCTCCCCGCACCGCAGCCTGGCCCAGACAAACATCTCACCCCGGAGTTTTTGGCATTCCGAGACGCGGCCGACGGAATGCCAGCACGGCGGGATTAAAGATCTTTGTAATCTAAAAGAGGAAACGAGGAGCAGGTTTTATCCTGGAGAAAGCACCGGACTGAAACAAGCTAACCACGTAGGAGGTGTGAGTGGTTATGCATAACAGATGGGGATATTTTACTTACAATAGGAGCACTTTAATCAAATCCAAGCATTATGGACCACCTTTAGTAAAAATCTGAAAGTGACCTTCTGAACCAAATGCCTGAACCTTTATGTCAGGTTTAAGAGGCCTTTTGATTAGTAGATTTCTAATAGGACTATCTCCACCTTCTGGTTGGTCAGAGAACAGCGACTCACAGCATCTCTGCAGCTCCAGACCATTAACTCGAATCAATTCTGGTTCAGACTGGTTCGTTTTTATTTCATACAACTTTCTCTGACGGTCAGCGTGTGCGTCTTTCTGCTTCATTTTCTACAAAGTAACTTTAATGAAAGTTTCTGCTGGACTGTCACTCTGCAATCAGGGCCGTAACGACCATTTTGTCGAATAAACACTTTTAGCCGGCTCCTGCTAACCCTGCTCACGTGAAAAAGCAGGTGTCAGTGGCGTCACGGTCGTATTTGGTTTATTTCTAGCGATAAATTTAAACCTACCCTATAAGGTGGGACCTTCAGCAAGTATCCACCTGGAATTCCCAAAAAGTTTTTTTTTTTTTCCCTCACTCTCCCATTTCGGTTTCAGTTTCTGCATCTTCCTATGCATGTACATGTATGTGTGTGAGAGCCAGTGGGTTTTGCATGCATGCGCATGTGCTTAGGCTGAGTAATGCCCTGCCCGGTTAGAAAGTGGGGGCCCAAGCTGGGTGCTTTAAAGAGGGTCAGTGTGTGCCTATGTGTGTGTGTGTGTGTGTGTGCGTGCGCGCGTGAGTGTGTGTTTGAGCCAGTGGGAGCTTAGGAAGGGGCCCTATGTTTTGTTCTGTTCCACATCAATGGGACGTCAAGCCGAGTTTGGGCCTGACAGCACCCGGATTAAAGGTTTTCTACCAGACACTCTAACCACCCACCCCCCTCTGACATTCACACACACATGCATACACTCCAAGTGGGCTGAAAGAACGCTTTAACTCTTGGAGTACTAAATTGTGATTTGCAAAAAAAAAAAAAGTTTACAAGAAGGGGGACTGGTCTTCACAAATGTTTAAAAAAAAAAAGGAAGTTAAGTTACATGTGTCTGTGCTTGGTTGTGTTAACCACTACAAACAGGCACAGCTAAATATAAAAGGCAACTCTATGGTTATTAAGTAAGCGTAGTAAAAACAAAATGTCGCTTAATCCCCACATGGTGGTTTTTATACAGCCTATGAAGTGTTTGTCTTTCAAAAGTTATTTATATACCTTAAATGAGTTCAGATTTTTGCCACACTTTAACCATAAATGCACTTTATTAGAATATTTTGTGGCAAAGCAGCGCATAAATATGATGTAGAGAGAGAGATTGATCCACGAATGAACAATTTTACAATTAATCTGAAAAGCACGACATTGTACACAGACGATTTGACTGCATAACCATGGAATAAGATTTGACACAACCACCTACTCAATTAACAAAATCCACTGATCCTGGTATGAATTCAGCTGTTCTGTAAACAGTTCTAGGGTTTGCTTGAGCACCGTAAAGAACAACGACGACCAACAAACACTTCCGACAGGTCAGAGATAAAGTTGTGGAGAAGTTTAAAAGATGTGGCAGGTCAGTGGACGGACGTGTCAGTCAACAGGCCGGACAAGGAGCGCATTAACCTGAGAAACAACCAAGAACCCCATAGCGACTCTGGAGGAGTTACAGAGAACCACAGCTCGGGTGAGAGGATCTGTTGACAGAACAATTATTAAAGTTTTATATGGCCTCGGTGAAAGAGTAGCAAAAATAAAGTCTAATTTACAGTTTGCCAAAAAAAAACACAACAACAAAAAAACTAAAGTAAAACGTGTCTGTACAGCATTAAGTGGTATGGGTAAATAAAAATATGTGCCACACTTTTTAAACGTTCTTTTGTAAAAATATGAAAAATCCATGCTTTTCCTTCTATCTGGCAATTATATCTACTTAGTCTTTGAGATAAAAATCCTAATACAACACATTTGTCATGAAAAAAAAAAAGTGAAAAGTTAAAGGGTCATAAATGCTTTTGCAAGGCACTCTGACTTTTTTCCCTTCATATTGTGCTCTGCTCCTGAACATGCAAATAAATGAAGCAACTCCATGCGTGTGTAGGACACACTTCACCGTTTTGATCACGCGGAGGCTTCGCTGAGTTTTAAATGAATCAAAACATTCTGACTCCCAAGATAAGATTACTGGCAAGTGCTCCCTATGTGAAATATAAAAGAAACACACAGAAGTGAATGGAAGAAGCTCAAATAGGACAGGCTAGCCCAAGGACAGATTGAGAAACCAGCCCACATGAAACAAAAAAGTATGCAATGTCAACAGCCTTATCCCTCCATATACTACTGAAAAGATAGGGGGGGGGGGATGATATACCATATACTTACAACACACAAAAGGCAGAATTCTCAAATATTTTCACAATACAAATGTGTTAATTTCAGGGTGGGTTCATTCAGCATCTCTGCTGAGGCAGGGAAACAAAAACAGGAGCGCTTCAGTCGTACCTATTCAGAGCCGGGATCACAAGCCATCCAGTTAAACACTTTTAATTATAACGTATTGAAATTATATTTAAAACTGCATGTAACTACTCTGATACTCTGGTCAGGATCGCAGGTTCACCGTTTTATTTATTTATTTTTTGTAGTAAATAGACTCATAAAGTGCCCAATTTCTTACAAGCATGGCGTGGAAAGGACACAGTTGCAGTTATTACACCTAAAATATCACCATGCATTTACTTTTAAACAATGCAAAAGAGTAAGCTGATGTTAAAAAAAAAAAAAAAAGTTGATATTCGGTGCTGTTTTCCTGGCTGTGGCGTGCAGGCAGGGGCAGCGGGATGGAGAGAAGAAGACGGGAGGAGAATAGACAAAACGAGGGAGAGAAGCCGCACAGCTTCTGCTTCTTCTCCCAGGCGGCGGCGAAGATCCAGCGGTTCGTGCCTCTACCGGACACTCAGCTGACAATAAACACCTTTGATGCTGACTTGCTGTTGGGCTGTTAAACAAAAAAAAAAAAGTTCCCAGTAAAACCCCCACGGTCCGGGTGTTTTGGGGCGGGAAGTGGGGGAGAACATCCAAGCAGACCGCCTCATATCCCCCCATGACTTAATTAGTGCACTCTGATTCCCCGCATTAGTTTACTGTATAGGAACAACTTTTATCCTTAACTGTAATCAGCTTGCCCAGAAGAACTGAGCACAATAAGAAGCCCCGTTTGAAGTTTTCCCTTTGTGTTATCTTGAGCACTTCGACAAAAGCCCAGTGCAGCTAGCCTCAGCGTATAATAATGGTCCAGTAGGCAGTCTGCCTGTTGAAAACCTGCAATGTTGCATGTGCCACCTGCAGTTACTTCCCCCCAGACTAACGCAGTTGTATTTATTATCCCTTAATTGCAGCACAAGCGTTTATGGCTTCAGTGGTTCCTCGAGGATTAGATGTTTTTTTTTTTTTTTTTGCGGGTAAGTGATCATATTACATATAAAATTGATTTTGTTAAATTATTTAAGAATTCCAGCAGCCTGGTCCACCAATCTCATGAAAATGCTCTCTCCCGATTAAAGGATTTATTCCTTAAGTGAATAAATTCTGCCATTTATCACCATTTGCCCTCCTCACCCGCTGGAAATAAAAAAAAATAATAAAAAAAATGAGAAGAATACTTGAGGTGTCATAAATATGCATAATCAAGGAAGACTGGACATTACTCCAGCTTTTAGGTCTGTCATCAAGAGACGACCATGACAGGCTGCAGAGCGTTTATGAAGCTCTTTTTTTTTTAAATCACTCTGAAGCTCAAGGTCGTTCTCTACTTTGACGGTAACCTTCTTCATCTATCATGGAAAACGCACGAAAAAATTCTGTTTAGTCGGGAGAGTTTAAACGTATAAATATCTATTTTGTTTGAAATTATAAATGACTACCTGAGAATCTTTTGCTTGACGAGGTGATTTGGCGTAGGTCAGACAAGCAGTCTGGGCGTATTTGCATCCAGGAAGTTGAGGAATCTTTTACTTTGACCAGCATGCTTCTTCTGACGAGAAATAGCAGTTTCCCAGTCAGTGGCCTGACTCAAATTTGACGCAGTCTGTGGAGGTGGCTAAAGATTAGGGCAATAGAGAGGAGGCCTTGCGACCCCTAAGCCTTGGAGTTTCTACATCGTCAGAATACCAGAGAAAATGTGCAAAAAGGATGGCCATCAATTAGAAGAGAAGTGTTAACTGTATATTGCCAATAAAGATTTTTTTCCTTTGATTATTAAGAATGTAAGTCAAAAAAAAAAAAGATTCTGAACCTTTCTGTGTTATTAAAATGTAAATATGAACAGATTAATCTTCCCCCTCTGCACCTCTCCCAAAAAAATTGATAGTCTCTTAACATTGTTTTATATATTCTGAGATATATCAGCGTCCCAAAAGCGTCCTAGTTAAATAAAAAAAATAAAAAAATAAAAAATGAATCCAACTCTGGCAGGTGTATGAACATTTTGGGGCTCAACTATTGATATCTCTGATTTATCATTTAAATCAGAGGATGATTTCTAGAACTAAAGTGGTGAAGGCACACAGAATTAGGCTTTTTTTTTTTTATTTAAAGACTATTTGGGTTTCTTTACTGCATTATATTTCTTTATCGCTGAGCAGGTTGTATGTGTGTCAGCCGCTTCATGGTAGTCTCTATTAACAGTGCATCTGCACCATCTAGTGTGTAAAGATGGAAAAAGGGAAAACTTAAGACCTGTCCAGTCACACGCCTCACACACGCGTTGATTTTAATTATTTGTCTGGAGACTGTTTTTCTAAGTAAACCAGAGATCCACAACAGTAAATAAGACGTCCTCACTTAACTAGACTAACAGAATAAAAGATTAAACTCCATATATGCACAAAGTAAAGAAAAAAGTTTCTATTACATTAATAATTGTCTTTTGCTTTCCAGAGATAAGGTCATAGTTTCCAGGCCTTTGATGGAAACAAAGCATACAAACAAAAAAACGAAATAAAAGATACAGCTTTCTCTATAATACTGCCACCATTGTCAAAACTGCATTTTAAAGCCTATCTTCCAATAATCAAAAACACAAATAGGGACTGGTTTTACTAATTAGCCTAGAATATGTTATGTTAAAGCATACAATATTTGTTAATACTTAACACAGATCCCATGCAAATAAATAAAGTTAATAACACTTAATGGATGTGCAAAAAACCTTCATGTAAATGAATCTTTTATGGCATGATTTGCACAGCGACCTTTTGCCCAGAGGAAAGCAGTTAGTCCAAAGCACCCAGAGTGAGGCCCTTTTAATGATTTTACATCAGCAGTGGTACAACTGTGGCCTTTCAGTACAATTGGTTTATCAGGTGATACTTTTTCCAAGACAAGCTCTTTTAAAGAAGACGCTTTCATTTGGATGTTGTATAAAGGACTACAAACACTCCCTCCCTCATTAAAGCCTAAGTGTTTTTTTTGTTTGTTTGTTTTTTATTGAGACACATACACAATTTTATCTGCTTCAAAGACAACATTTTTGGACATTATGTTTGACATATTGTTCAGGATGAACTCAGGTTATGATTTTTTTTTTTTTTTCAGACAGTGGTAAATTGCAAATATTTTCTACAAGTCACATAACTACTGACAGTGACGAGATCCAAATATAACTATAACACTAAGGAGGTCATGGCCAGTTTTCTAAAATACATTTAATCCCAAATGATTTTATACTCCTAACAGATTTAGATTTAAAGTTATTATTCAAACAAGTTCAACAAGTTGTTTCCTAGACAGTCATCCTCAAAAAGATAAGGCTATGGTTTTTTTCCCCCCTCATTGTGGAAAGGATTAGGATTAGGTACATTTGGAGTTCAAATGAATACGAATTTATTATTTAAATTTCACATTTAATGTGCTGCAAGTTTTTTTTAAGCATGTAATTGCGTGTACAATCCAGCAGAGGGCGCCACGATCATCTTTATAGAGATTCCCCCCGCCCCCAACCTACGTGGCAAGCGTTACACTGTTATAAAATTGTTACACAACGCACTGGGTCCGAGTATTTTTGTCTCAAATGTGAAAAGCCTAAAAAAAAAATATAAAATAAAACACTAAACTGTTGATATTAAGACATCTTTAAGTGAGAGTGTTTCCACTTTTTGTACAAGGGCTTAATTATTTCTATAGCCCTGTTATTGGCTTTCACCCAAGGCAGTAAATATTTGGATAAAAGAGGTTTTATCAAAACATTCATGTCTTAGCAGGAGAAGCTGGTATAATGAACATCAATTATGATTCATTTTCACTATTGCTCAACAATGTGGCTCACAAGAACATTCATGTGGAAAAATGTGTGAGGGATGCTTCAAAATGCGCTTCAGGTGGAAAAATACAGATACGTTTCACCCTCGCACACCGACATTACAGCATCTTCATTGATAATAGATAAAAATCACAGTAAATTTTGACATCATTAAATTTTGACACCATTACTTTAATACTTTGCAGTCTTTTAGCCAGCTGAAACTATATAAACTTGACTTTTATTTCATCAAGCTGCAAAAGAGACGTGCAGGAAGAGCCGCGAGACACGGCTCTTTTCCTGATGCCGAGCTGCATTTTCAACAACAAATCCCGTAACATCAGTTGGATTGCTCCAAATGAACGCCAAGCCCTGCAGCTAAGCCAAGCCAAGCCATGTGAAAACACAAGAGTATCAACATTGTAATTATGTCCATCTCCTGGAACTTCACCATCCTAGCATAATTTCAATTCCCTTTAACAAATTATATATTTATGCATAAAGTGAAGAAAAAGTTTCTATTAAATTAATAACTGTCTTTTGCTTTCCAGAGATAAGGTTAACAGGCCCTGTATGGAAACTCGGTTGTCTCTATGCCCAGCGGCGCTCTTCAGCTCATCCAGAGGGATTTTGAAGGGATTCCCAGACCAGAAGAGTCATATAATCCCCCAAGTGACCTCTGGGTCTCCACCGAGGTTTCCATCCAGCGGGACATGCCCAAAAAAAAAACAAAAAAAAACAACCTCCCTAAGGAATCCTGATCAAATGGCCACACTGCTTTATCTGACCAAGATGTCATGTTGGGGCTTACATAATCATGCGGGAAGAATGCCGACTGGAGAAAGTTGTCCCACAGACAGGCACTGACCTCTACGAGGTGGGTCAGCCACAAAAATATCACTGCTAAAGACGCTGGATGTTTGTAGAGGTCCACAATCCTCTTACTTTGGAAATCAAGGTCTCAAGAGTATGAAGAAACGCTGGAGAGGCACAGAATCCAAAGCTGCTGTGATTTTCCCAGTCAGTGGTGATTTAGTGAGGCATTTCATCTGCTGATGTCAGTAACGCTGTGTTTTATCGAGACCAAAAATCAGCAGAGCCATCCGTCTCAGAGTTTTAGATCGAACGCTGCAAATAGGTAAAAACAAACAAAACCTGATGGAAAAAATAATGGCATCAAGATCATTTGGGAAAAAAAAAAAAGTTTATTAACTTAACAAGCATACAAAACAACAAATCAATTTTTAAACTACCAGTGCAGTTTTAGTGCAATTCCAAAATATATAGATTATATCCATTTTCCATATGGGCATTGTTAATCAACTGTCAGAAATAACCGTTTAAGTAATTTGATTATCTTTTAAACAATTATCCTAGCCAGAGGAAATTCACACGTCATACCATCTTGAGGTAAAACTGTACACATCCAACCCTTAATGTACAAAACAAAGCACTAAAGATTGACACGTTAAATATTGAACGGAAATATTAGCACAATACAAATCGATGCATTTGTTAGACTTAAAAAAAAAGAAAAGAAAAAAAACAGTACTTTTGGTTTTTGAGTTTAATAAATATATAGGTAATGCACCATTTCAAACATAGACAGAAATTGGTCTGAAAAGATACAGACTGTCAGTTTCCATTTAAAAATAAAAAGAAGATTTTTCTCATTAAATGCGTTTCTTTTTTTTCCGAATTAAAAGCTGCAGCATTGAAGAACGTGGGGGCAAAGTGACTTATTTAGTCATATTATTTATCCTCAGCCTTCAGGTTAAAAAAAATAAAATAAAAATGTGTTAATAAAACATTCAATGTTCGATTCCTCAACAGCGATTGCAGACGCCACAAGTAAGTTTCATTAATTTCTTACTGAATGAGAATCTTTCTGTAACTTTAAGACCGGATCATAGAATTACACGGCGAAGATGCGAGAGCAAAGAGTTCAAAGACGCAAAAAAACAACAAATACACAGAGAGTACTTGCTTTTAGTTGGGTCCTGGTCGCATCCACCTTTCAAAATTTCCTACTCTTGCAAGATTTGTGCACAGCTTCACCGTAAATGAAATGGAGTCGTCCTTTTAAAAGGACCAGCCAAGTATCGCTTCATATCCACCAGAGAAACACTTTGTACCCATTTCACAATTAATTTTATGGTCGTTTTCCATGTTTTGCCAACTTAATATTTTCTGGTTTGTGTAGGAGCCAGTCTGTCAGAACCGCAATTAGTGGAAATGGGGTGGAATTTAATGTCTTCAATAAATATATTATAAGTAATGTAAAATATTTGGAGTTTTAGCATTTTTGTGATTCTGCTTCTACAGAATTAATCAGTTAATTACTCAATTAATTAAACTACTGCACAATGGCCTAATGAAGGTATGAACGGTTTGCTTACAGGTAAAAAAAAAATAAAAAATACATGTACGAAGGGAGAAAATGGCAACATGGAGGTATGAACTGGCCAAGGAGCAGTTTGACCCAGAAGCCCTTTGAGTCTGAACTCTGACCTGCTGGTTCTTTCTGTCCAACGAACAGAATCGGACTGTGCTTCATTGTCGGCAAACACAATATGAAACAGGTTCCAACCCTAAAAGGTGTAAGCTTCACCATTCAGTGTGGCATGCTGAACAGTTTCTCTAAAAAAAAAAAAAACATCTGAGGAGCTCTGTAGATCGATGTATAAATTGCATGACTAAAGCCCGTTTATAAAAGGCAAATATTTTAACGATCCATGATTATCCCCCTTGGCTGACTTGTTTTTCCCTCCTCAGGTGCTGCAGGTACGATGTTGCATAAATAAACTCGCCATGGAACCCGACACCCTTGCAAAGCTTATTGTTTTATACATTCCCTCATTTCAGAAAATTGGTTTCCCCTCATTTATATGTAGATATAAATGTATGTTTTAACTCAGCAGTTAATTCAGTTTCTTTTTTTTTTGTTCAATCACATATTCCTCAAGTTAGTACGTTAGTAAGGAAAACTGCTATGGTCTGGTTTACCTTGGGGTTAAATACTAAATACACTGCCATCACAAGTGTACAAAGCAAAAAAAAAAAAAATACAAATAATAAAATAAATTTATGCATGGTAACATCTTTCACTTGTATACAATTTGAAATTGTATGGTACCCTAAATACTATGTGCCCTTTGAAAAAGCAAGGAACGTGTACATCATTTAATATTTGTGCCATTTCTCTAATATGTGAGATTCAAAAAGCACTCGAGGTTTCATTCAGCACCAAGCCACACAGCGAGAACACATATAGGCCTTTAAGACACAGCTCTCAATCACAGCATGTTATCTGTACAGATCACAACTGGGTGAGCTGTGGCCATCCTTTCACAGAGTCTGAACTAAAGTAAACGCCATCTTGTTTCGCTTCTTCTGCTTTACTTGTAGCTAAACACAAAGTAAACTCAATATGTAGCCGACGAGATCGTCCTCCCATCTCCTCGGCTACATATTTTACAATACCCTAAAGAATTTGTTTGTTTTTTTTTCAATCTGTGCTTTAACTTTGTAAATTAAAGAAGAGAAAGGCATGGCCACAGCTTAAAGGGTAACTCAACAAAAACTTTGGCGCGCCTCTGCTTCACAGCCACGCCCCAGTGACGTCACAGCAGGTGTTCTCCGCTACCCGTCAAAGACGAAACACCTGCTGCAGCATCAGTTTGACTAATGACTAGAAGCTGCAGTCACGGCCCACACAGAGGATTACAGCAGAGCTCATCAGCCTTATGCGATTCAGTGTTCAGTTACCCTTTAATGCTTCTCTTTTTGGTCTCCTCCCAGCATAGTCTGTACACTCTTCCAGCTCCACCTTCCCCAGTTAATGAATGTCGTTCCACTAGGTTCCTCTTGCATTGTCCATGTTGCACTCTACCTAATGCACTCCTCCTCCGACGGGCTTTCTGATTCTTCGTTTTCACTGTCGTCCAACTCTGGAAGATCTCCCCAGAGGAGCAGATTCAGACCTGCAAGGATATTTAGGTGAAAAAAATAAAAATAAAAAAATAAATAAATAATGAAATATTTAACAGGAAGACACTACATGTTTACAACAGCCCACATTGGCACCCTCTGCAATGATGTGGAAACAGTTAAACTGAATTGATCTTTCACTGCAACTGCATTTACATAACTTTAAGTTAGAAATTCTGAAAACAGCAAGTCTTTTGAGAAGATGGCTGTAAGGATCAGCCATTGGTACGAACAAGAAGTGATTGGAGCAAAAACTGCAGGTGAAGGCCTTCTGACAAAAACAACCACTGTGTGCGATGAAATAAATGTGGATCCTCGTTCTATTGCAATCTGTGGAACAAAAATGACCATCTGGGTAACGTGATATTTATACCCCAAGAAAACAGGCGATAATAAATTGCTAAATATAAATTCAAAGAGACGCTGTGAAATTTTATAAAGTCTAAATTTCAGATGCATTTATTTTATCCAAATAGTTGAATGCTACTGATGATTTTATTGAAAAGCGATTTCTTTGCATGGTAGTTTTTCCAACTGATGGAAAGGAGTGAAATTTCAAAGGTTGGTTTTTTTTCCAACCTTATTCTTCAGCAGTAAAAGAAAAGTTTATTTTAAGGTGTTTTGCACATCTTTAACAGCGGGGCCTGAAGAAAAAAGTACCTGGTTAAAAAAAAAAAATGATAAAAGAGGGATGGGGGGCTTATACTAACCCGTAGCATCAAGTCTGTTGAGAGTGGACACAGCGTCGCTGTTGAACATCCAGAAATGGCCGTTGTTACATGACAGCAAGCAGGGTTTGCAGGGGGCAACCACATGATAACCCACAACATTGCCACTGTGAGCAGGAGTTAGAGGGAATAAAGAAGAAACCACAGGTCAGCACTTTTCCTGGGGACATGTGTGAAAAGTGCTAACTCCACTAGTGGCTGCCTATTATCTGCCAGGTGTTTGTTTTTGTCCTGTGTACAACAACAACAAAAGACTGGGAATACAAAAGAGGCTCAAACTCTGCTGCAATGTGAATTCACCTGAAATATACAGCAATGAAACTGCTTGGCAACTATTCCGATCATTTTAAGTGGAAACTTAAAATGCAGGTATTCCACTAGTAGTTCGTTCAAGTAGCAAGTGGGAAATTAAAGCAAGTAGCGTTTCACTTATATAACAAACAAAAAAAAAAAACATAAACAAGCCTCATTTCCGAGCTAAAATAAAGCCTATTGATATCCTTGAAGACAACGATACTGTGAACATACCATTTGAGACATGCAATGTCTCTCAGTTTGCATTTGCAGCTCTCAGTCGAGTAGCAGCTGGCCACAAAGTCAACAGTTCTGACGGGAGGAAGCATTCAAATAGACACATAAGGCATTAAACACCTGTATAAAAATAACATCGACACTTGCTACACATAATACTTTCGTGGAAATATTTTACTGAGCAACACTTCTTGAAGCTAATTCCATCCCAGCAGCGGACATAAACAGAGGCTAGCAGCTAGGCTAATCCAGTTAGCACCTACCTGTTTGGAGGTATATCCGTGGAAAAGAGCTCAACTTCGGTGTCCGCAAGGAGCACAGCCTTCATCCCCCTGGTGCACAACAGACTGTCACAGAAGATGCAGTTCACCTGGGCCACGCATTTGTTCTTAAAGCTGGCGTTGGACGTGGACATTGTTGTTTAGCTAACAAAGATAAACCCCTCTCGCTGTTCAAGCCGGTGGTGTTAAACCAGTGTGGATCGGGTAAATGGTAGACGATTAACGTTTACTGTGGATGCGGCAACGGCGAATGGTCTAACGTCCTTGTACAAAAACGTTAGTCGTTTTGTTTTTTTCACCCCTCAGCGCTAAAACGGAAGACAGGTAACGGTACCTAAGAGGAATAGATACAGATAATAACCGCAAAACGACCGCTACATTGAAACCGGTTAGCTTTATTATTTAAAAATAACTAATATCGCCTTTTTATTCAGCTATCTCGAGATCCATGCAGATATACTTAACAGCTAACTCAGTAGCTGTCAGCTTTGTTTACAACTTCCTGGTGTTTAACGACACTTCCTAAAACCACGTTTAAAAGACCCTACATCGGATTCTCATTGGATGATTGTTGCAGGAGCTAATCTTATTGGCCAGTTTTTTTTACAGGACCCGAATTTGATTGGTTGAAAAATCAAAGTTGAAAAGCCCTCAGTAAATAATGTAAAGATCCATTTGTTAAGTGAAATGCCATTTAAATCTCATGCCACTGTTTTAGGAGCTAAAAGCTGGTCCGCATCATTTGTCAGCCAACGAGACAGAAAGTGGTGTTCCGGGTAGGCGGGGTTTGCGCAACCATTTCATCCAGTGCATCAGGGGCATAAACGTGCAGATCCATCGTTGAATTCTTCTACCTTGTTGCTAAAATATAGAATAATAAAGGACAGAAAAAGTAAGTAACATGCGAAACATCGCTCTCTGACACGGTACAAGTCAAAACAAAACAGAACAAAGTTATGATCACTTAAGCACTTAACGAAAGTTGTTTAGTGAGTGGGACTGTGCACACCAGAAGAACAATTTACTGTACATCATCTGATGATGTGTAACTCTTAATTGGTATGGTATGGCATAGTGTGATATGGTAAAGGTCGTGGTATTTGATTGGAAGAGTTGAGATTACATTTGGTTATCTGTTGTTTCAAAATCCTACTCATGGGCAGATAAGGCAATGGCTGAAAAGATTCTCTAAAAAAAACATATTGTGATGTATCTTTTTTTCTCTTGGCGTTGACAACAACAGATAATTTTCAATGTTTCCTTGATTAGAATCACATCAGACTGGGTCAAGCTAGAGAAATAAAGTTTGGACTGAGTCGTTCTACAGTGGTAGCAAGTGGTTTAAAACTGATTTTGTGATTGGGAAATCCTTTGCCATTTGGGGCATTCATAGTTGGGGTTTTTTGCGTCTTATCCAAGGTGCCACTCATGCAAGGAACATTTCTGTCCAGGCTGTTTATTGGCCAAGATATTATCTCTTGTTAGTCTGTATTTTGTTGCCGCCTGCTCGTGTTGCCAGTGACATAATAAACTCTGTGAAATAATTTCTTCCCACCAAACTTGAATCAAAACAGTTAAATATCAGAATATGAATGCTGATGTGTTAAAGCTTTCTTCTGATAATGTGATTAATGTTTGAACAATCATATCAATATTTTAAAGATAATAAATTGGGGTATTCCCCCAATACTACATGTTCAGGTTTTGTACTGCATTTTGAATTTTCACACAATTTGTTTTGGAAATCTCCACACGATAAAAACAAAAACAGTTGATTTTATCATTGTGTCGTAGGCAAAGTTTGCTTTGTGTTTTGAATATATGTGCTATTTAGCAGATTATGTTGGCTCGCTACTTGACCTTTGTCAATATGCTGTTCTCAAAATGTATGGTATAAAAAATTTGTTATAGCACAATTTATTCAACATATTTGCTCTATTCTGATCACACCAATCAACAAGCCACGCGCTAAATTAATAAATGTTCTTAGTCATTTATTAATTTAAACCTAGTACTGTCACCCTCACATACAGTGACTGTAAGGGGCGCTGTTTCTGCAAAGGTGTTGTGCAATGTTCACCACTGAAACAAATACTGATCGATTAAGTATTATCTAAACACATATCTGAAACACGCATCCCCACCGTGATGTCAACAAGTGAAGCATTTAGAAGTGTGTAATAAATTGAAATTTAAAGGAATAAAAATTTTAATCGGCTATTTTTTTCATGAGACATTACCGCCTCATGTTCAAACGTCTAAATGAAGAGAAAACAAAAACACACAACTGAACGTTCTCAAAGTCAAATAAAATCTGATCACTTGGATTATTTGATGTCATCCGTGCATGTGGAAGCTTGTTAGATTTTATTTAGATTTTTTTTAATTGTAAACAATGTCTTACAGCAAAAGACATTGTTTATGTTATTGTTACACAAAAGACATAACCAATATCTTTTGCTTATATCTGAAGACAAAAACAAAGACAAACTGACATGTTGTTGAGTGGCAAATTGGACTGTTTAGTGAAATGCTCCCTTACAGACTTCTTCTGCTTTTGTTTTCTCGTCGCAATTAATCAAACAAATTCTCAAACTAGAGAGTGCTGAACCAAAGTGCTTTCCACTGGTGCGGTATTAATAATAAAAAAAAAAAAATAGAGATCAGGATAAAAACAGGTGGAAACAAAACAAGTAATTAGACAACGTAGGTAAAAACATGAACTTGTTTGGCATAAATATAGACAGGACGGAGAACTCCAGGGAATGCTCATCATTGTGTCGTTGATATTGGCTTTCATTCTGATTTTATGGAGTTTCAGAGCTTTAGAAATGCCATTATAATCCTTCCCTGACTGATGTATATTATATTAGTGAATTATTTCTCAAGATGTGCTGCGTTTTGAGACTTATGTTATCAGTCAAGTTGCAGTTTTGATTATTATTTATTTATTTTTTTAATTTACAGGCCTGGCAGTAATCTTTCTTGGGTGTAACTGGTGAAATGTAATAATAATAATAATAATAATAAACAAAAACAAAAAAAACAATGGTTAACCAGACATAATTCATAACTCAACAACATAAAGCTATATTTTCAGATAGTTTGATTAGAATAGCTTCCCCCACCCTCTTATTAAATCATTGAAAACTGATTGTTCCAGTACCTCAAATTTCCTTGGTTTGATATTAAAATTAGCCCGAGAATCTGGAACGTTTGTTGAAGTGTAACAACAACGCACAAACAATAAAAAATCTGAAAGGGTAGCATAGCTTTTCACTGCTCTGGGAACCAAAGAAAAATAATCTGGCGGTTAACTTAAGAAAAAAAAAACTCTTTACTTCATCGTGGAGGTAAGTCGTTGCTCGCTTTGCCTGTGTGAGTTCTACCCATGTGTGCATGCAGGCATCCATGCTTGTCCTGCGCAGTAGAGCTGACCAACACTCCATCACCACTTTGGTTTCCTGCCTCTTTCTCTCTCGCTTCAGGAGGAGGAGGAGGAAGAAGAACAGATCAGTTGAGTTTAGACAGGCGGGCGGGCACCAACGCGAGAGTTCTTCGCCATCAGAGGAAGTTTTAGAAGAGCTTACTTATGAACTCTATGTGTTAGGTTTTATTTTATTTTTTTTGTTTGTTTGTTTTTTTTCCTTTATGAAGGGAATGAATCTTTTTCCACTTGAAGTTTTTTTCACCACAACCGGTTTTGAGGAGGCGGTGAGGCAGGAGCAGCAGCAGCAGCAGCAGCAGCCGCGCCAAACTCACAATGCGCCCTGAGTGAGCCGAGGCAGGGAGACAATACAGACCGGAGCTGCCATCTCTCCACCCGGGATCTCCCCGTTTTTGGGCTTTTTTTTTTTTTTTACTTCTTCTCTCTTCTGAACGTTGTTCCGGAAAGGCGGTTAAGCGAGCGGTTCAGAGTGGGGGGGGAAAACAAGTGGGATCTGATCTCCAAACTCAGCCATGACGTCTCCGGCGAAATTCCGAAAGGACAAGGAGATCGTGGCCGAATATGAAACTCAAGTTAAAGGTACAACTTTTTAATAATAATAAAAAAAATGCATTTCGCTGCACAAAGTGAAGCAATGTCGCGTCAACCTCCCTCCGCTTCCTTACTATAATATTTCCTTTGGATCGGCGTGTTATTTTCTCCCTCTACCTCTGTGTCTGCGCCCTCACCTATCACTCCTGCTCCTTTTTAATTGCGCCGACCCTTTGCGAAAAACGAATTTGTCGCCAGGCAGACGTATCAGATGTCTACTATTTAATTAATTGGAGTCATTTAAAGGGTAATTATGATGTCTCCAAGCGTGTGATCGCATGGGTAAGAGGCAGCGCATAGATGGCTAACAAAGGCAGGGGGAGGAAGGGGGAAAAAAAACGCGCAGAAATCAGAGGTGTAGTCCAGATGTGGCCTCAGCGGTCTGTTATAGGGAGAGAGAGAGAGAAAAAGCATATGCAAAGGTGATGTGTAGTAGAAACAGGAGGAGGAGGGTGGAGGGGGGGTTCAACACAAGCTGGGGTGTAGGGCGTTTTCTTTCCCTCGCTGCATGTCTCCTGCTTGTCTGCCTCGCTATTCTGCATTATGCTCCTCGTTTATGGGTTAAACACACATTGCAATTAAAAAATGGGAGGCATGCTCATTGATTACAGCTCATCTACAGGTTAGGCTGGTAAAAAAAAGAAAAAAGAAAAAAAAAAGAAAAGGAAAAATCAGATTGTACTGATTGGGTTCTGTTGTGGCTTGGTCTATGAGAGTTAAAGTGACTGCTTATCTGATCTGTGAGGTTTATGTGGTTCATACCTCAAGCTGCAGAAAAAAAAGGAAAAAGAAAATCAGGGGTGGCTGGTAGGGGGAAGAGGGGATGAAGACAGGATATGATCCTCCCATGTGAACAGCCTGTGTACTCCAAGCTCTGCCACCGCTGGTGCTAGATCACTTGATAAGATGGGCCATCATCATCACCACTTCTCACCTCCATTTAGGACCGGTCTGATCCCTTCTTCCTACTTGCACTGTCACCCTCAGGCGCTCCCCCCCTCCCCTGTTTCCTCAGAAAGAAACTGCTTTCCACGATCAACTTGTTTTGCCAGGGCTGGATTAGTCAGCCGCAAGGGGAAGAGGCATAAATTATGCCGTTGGACTGGAATTTCTTGTGTTAGAGTACACAAATTGAAAGGAAAACACGAGGTGAGCGTTTAGGTGTGGAGCCTTGGAACACCGTTTTCCTTTGGAAAAGGCTCACGTCTTCAGAAGATAGACGCGCAGCTCTCAGACGACTCAGACCGATGACAAGAAAGGGAAACTCGATGATCATCGGTTCTGATTGTAAAGGATTGCAAACTGGGCTTCGTTTGGATTGCAAGTGACTAATAACACTGATAAACGAGCAGGGTCTTCTAAATCTTTGACTAATAAAATCTGAAAAGTGTGGGTTGCCTCCTTTACTCTCATGACCCCTAGACCCTAGATCGACATGTTTTTCAAGCTCAGTTTAAGACGGCTGTTCTGGGATGACCTCAGAAGGTCTGTATCGGAGTTATGGAGACGTCTGAGTGTGAGCTGTGTCCTTGGAAGAATTTCCATCTGTGTCGGTGCAAAGTTGACGGATAGATGCTCAAACAGACTCCCATCAGTGCAAGGTGGTCCCATGGAGTCAAATACAAAGTCATGTTAAAATTTTCAGGTTTTTTTCTTGTAAAAACATTGGAGAACCATTATGTAAAGTTAAATAAAATGTATAGATTTTTTTTTTTTTACTTTAAAGTGACAAAGTGGCAAAACACGCTGAGGAGTGGCCTGCATGTTTCCCCACATTGGTTATTTGCTTCGTTGTCCGTACTAGCATAGGTTGCTAGCTTACAGGCGTTTCCTGTAAACTGAACAAGGCCATAGGAGAATTTTAACTGCAATGACTCACGTCACTATTAACCTGCTTCCTCTCTGCCTGTTTGAAAACTCTTGTGAAGTCACCCCCACTCTACCATCAGTATCTGTGTCTTAATCTCCCTCTGGACAGCTGTTTAAGCTGGGCAGTCGGCGCGAAGGCTTTCTTTGTCGTCACGGCGTTGTGACGGCTGCCCGCCACGCATGTCACACTGTGGACTTAATGTTTGTCCATCGACCCACTGCATCGATTCCTACAGTCGTTTACTCCACTGCTCCCCCGGTGACCAGCTGCACTGCTGCTCTGCCTCCACTATAACACTGCACATTTTTTACACATTTGAACTTATGGAAAGGTAAACCTGCATATCCGCATAGTTGCTTTTTTTTTTTTTTATGTGCTCTACGTGTGTTGATTTGTCTGCTGATAATGCGTGCAGTCTGTCTGGATGCAGGGGCAGTTTGTCATGCTGTTTATGGTTGTGTAACCGAGGGGATACCTTTCTGAAAAGAAAATGCTTTGCTGCAGCAACACACTGCAGCATCGCGGGGGAAAATAAATGCAAGTCCTTCTGTGGATTCCAGATAAGCTTGCCGCAGAAGTAGCAGCACAAGTATGCACCGGTCCTCACAAATAGCTTTCGCATTGCAAATTGACCACCTAATGAATCTACTTAGCCTGACTATTTAAGAGTTATGCTGTAGCTGTTACCTCTTCAGCCTGGTAGTGTTTATATCGCCCACTATCACACTTTACTGCACTATATATGTCCAGAATGGTTTCAGTTAAGAGTGAAGTCACTTCGGTCTGCCATTCCTATTCGGTTTTCACTGCTTCTTTTTTTTAGATTTTCTTCTAGTTTTCACTTCCTTGTCTGTGCTTTACGTAAAAAAAAAAAAAAAAAAAGAAATACCCATAAATCCAGATAAGACAGTGTTGGCTCTAACAGATATTGTTCTGTTGCAGACTGACTGAAGAATGTTGCCGTTAATGCGTTCGTGCACATTGATGCTTTGGTGCCCTCATCCCTCTCTGAATCTACTGTACTTCACACAGATGGAGTGCTGATATGGGATTCTGGCTGAGGAGAGGAATGTTCCTACTTGCTTAGGAACAGGGTGTGTTTGTTAGTGTATGCGTATGAATGTGTGTGTGTGTGTGTGTGTGTGTGTGTGTGCACGCATTTAAAGGGACACAAATAGGTAAAAGGAAAAAAATTGCAGAATACAGAGGGGAAAAAAGAAACAGACATGGCAAGAACGGCAGCGAGAGGGAACGAGGGGATCTCTCAAACAGGGGATAAAATACAGACGACCTGTTAGAAACGCGGCTGAAACAGTTAAGGAGTGTGGCTTTTGTTTTATCCGGTATTAGGGATTTTACATTTGAGTTCATCTTTTTGAAGCATAAAAAGAAACTGATTTTTTTTATTTTTTTTTTTTTTTTATTATTATTTTCAAAAATAACAAAAAAATTGTGAGGTACTTGTGTTCAGCCCTTCCGAGTCACTTTGTTAAACCCTGAGCCACTGGACTCGCTGGCTTTTGAGGTATTCCTCCAACGGCTTTAACCAAAAACAATTTTTAACCCGATAGCTGAAACTCAGTCCAACTGGACGGTGAGTGTATGTGTGGACATACATTTCCAAGTCTCCCTCACAAATGACCAATTGGATTTGGCTCTGGACTTTCACTGAGCCATTCGAACTGATAAATATGCCTTGACCTAAAACATTTCACTGTTGCTCCGGCTTGCTTGTTTGAAGATTGTTGTCCTGCTGGAAAACGAATCTCCGCCCCGGTGTGGAATCTGTTGTAGCCTCTCACTGGTTTCCTTCCAGAATTGCTCTGCGTTTGGCTCCATCTACCTTCCCAGTAACTTAATTGCTGAAGAAAAGCATCCCCCGCAGCATGATGCAGCCGCCACCCTTTTTTTTGTTAGGATTTAGGATGCTTTCTCCATCTGTACATGTTGGTTTTCTTGCTTGCGTTGCAAAAACATATTGCGCCTTCTCCCACATGTTGGTTGTCTCCTTCACATGGTTCGTAGCAAACGGGAAACAGGACTTTTCATGGCCTTCTTTCAGCAGTGACTGTCTTGTTTCCACTCCTTCATAAAGGCCAGGCTGGTGGAGTGGACGGGTCACAGTCACCATGTGTCCAGATTGTCCCACCTGAGCTGTGGACATCTGCAGCTCAACCAGAGTCGCCATGGAAATGGTTTGTGCACTGATGTTATTTTTTCAAATCTCTGAGGTCTTTACACTGAGATTGGATCACACACAAGTGGATGTCATTCACTCATTAAGAGACTTTGGAGGGCAGTTTGTCGTGTTTTGGTGAATGACATCAGAATAACTTGAGATGGTTCAATGCTTGCCGTCCATTGAACATTTTGGAAATACTTTATTTGAAGCGGTGTGCATAAGACTGTCATGACACTGTCATGAACATGACATAGCATCTGTTACGAGCATGAAGGAGTCTTCATGAATGTTTATGACTGCTGTCATGAAGTGTAAATAATGACACTTTTAAAGCAAAGTTGTAATGAAACTTCCATTAAAAGTGTCATCATTTACTGAATGACACTTCATGACAACAATCATAAACATTCATAAAGATTCCTTCATGTTCATAACAGATGCTATGTCATGTTTATGACAGTGACATGCCAGTCTTATGCACACCGCTTCAAATAAAGTGCAACCAAGATTTAAAAAAATAAAAAATCAGCATTTTCCCTTCCACTTCACAACCTCTGTGTTGCTCTGTCCGATTAAAATCCCTAATGTAATATACTGAAGTTTATTTTCACTGCAAATTCAGGGATGGAGTAGATTTGTTTAGGGATTAGAGCCTGAACAGTGCGTCTGCCTGCGTGTTCGTTACTGAGCTCCGTGCTGACAAGGCAGCTGTGGAAACGTATGATTTAGGATAAAAGACTGCTTTCACTGCCACACAATGGGAGAGAAGTGGTGACACAGAGCGGGTCTGTGGATCTGTGTCTTCGTCTCATTGAAGCCCCGTGCTTGGGCCATACGTTGAGGCGACAGCTGTAATTTATTAAACCAAACAACGGTGGAAAAAGACGTACACGACGGCTCCGCGTCGGATGCGTGTGGCTGAAAACGCGCAGCGGATTCGGATCGTGTTCAAATCGAGGCGATTCAGAGGGTCAGCCGTAAAACGCGTAGCATTTACTTCCTGTAGCCCCGCGCAAGTGCGCTGATTGAAACTGCTGACATAGCTCAAAATAATCAGACAGGAAGGAAGGATGTTTGTGTAAAACAGGAACACACATGGATCATACAGAAGTGTGCGAAGCTTCCTGTTTAGACCCACGGCTTTGTGTTTGGCCAAAGGAATCAGCTGCCTCTCACATAACACACACACACACACATACATGCACACACACACATAAAGCTGCAGGACTTTGTGGTCTGTGAGGCTTATTTTGAACCTGCAGTTACCATTCTTGCACCCTAAAATAAAAAGCAATAGAATGAGACAGACAGCCTCCTCCATCCGTGGTGTGGCAAAAGAACAGTAGTCCAAACCAGGTGTCCCTGGCTGTAGGATGTGTGTGTGTGTCTGTGTGTGTGTGCTGTGTCAGCACTTGACCAGGCGCTTATTGATTTCCTGCTTCCTCCGACTGTTTGCTTTCTTATTCTTTGCTGCTCGATATGAAAATTTACTGCCGCACCTGAGAGAAAACACGCAGCAGCACTACATCTGCTCGCTCTGTAAGTGCTGAGGTGGCCTCCTGCAGTGGACTCACTAACGTGTGTGTGTGTGTGTGTGTGTGTGTGTGTGTGTTGAGCTAAACTCTGGTTGAACAGGTCAGCTTTTGTGCAACGTCACTCAAACAGGCACAAAAACTCAAATTAGTTCATGTAAGGCACAAAGTCGCTCACAGCCGCGCTCGGCCCTGCGGGCTTGCTGGATTTGTTGTTACCTGCTGCGGCATTTAATTTAATTTAATTTAATTTTTTGCATAATGTCAACTGTCGCATTCCTCTGAGACAGTTGGTTTATGTGAGATGACAAAGTGGTGGTGCAGAAGAAGTTGCTACATGCCTTGCGTTTGTGTTTGCGGGCTCCGCGGTTGGGACGTTACACCGTCTTCTCAAATGATTTTTGTTTCGAGGTGTGAGGGATGTCATTTATTAAACTATTTGGATGTTTGTAAAAGGTGAAAACTGAATTTGGAAAAATTGAAGATCAACTCTCATGAGTCCCTCTATAATTCAGCAGCAGCCAGGACAACAGACCACGATTTCCAATCAGCCGTGGCATCGTCGTCAGGGCTGCTGATCATCTAAAAAAAAAAAAAACTTCATTCCTCATTTCTACAGTTTATTTCATTCGACATTTGGTCAAAATTCATGCCATATTGTCCTCCTTTCTTCCCCACTGTGTTTTCCTCCGTGGTGTTTGTCAGTTGTCGTGAAATATGACCCTCGTCCTCCTATGACAACCCTAAAACCTATAATCTGCAACCCTTGATTACAGTATACGCCTCACGTATCGTGCGTGTGTGCATGCCTCACCCTCTCCTGCTGGACACCGACTCAAAAACAAGCTGGGACGTTTGGGTGTCACCGAGTGTGTGCCGGTGGACAGCAGCACTTTTAACAGGACAGAGATCCATATGAAACCCAGCAGGGCGGAGACAAGGCCTGGCCACATCCTCTGTGAGACAATCAAATAGGCTGTAAATAAACAGAGAAGGAAAGGAGAGAAAATACAACAGAAGAAAGGTTGTATAATTCTCCCGAGGGGCGCCAAAGGAAACAGGTTGTGTTTGAACAGCCTTCGTGCTGGACGGAGAGCAGGAGGAGACATAGCGAGGGGCTCTCACCAAAGGAGGAAAAAGGGCAGGGAAAAAAAAAAAAAGGAGTGGAAAGAGGAGGTGGATCTGGAAAACACGTGAAAGGAAGCCAGGATAGATTTTAAAGATGCTCAGAACCGCCTCTTAACACTCTTTGTGTATGTGTTGCTCTTCTAGCAGCCGAATCTGCGTCTTTTCCTCTCTGCTTCCCCCTCCATCAGCAGTTTCTCCCTGCGCCGATGAACAGTTTGGTTGCCAGGGTTACCGAATTGCCCCATATATTTTTTTTTATTTTTTTTTTTTCTGGGTTTGGTAGAAGCAGAAGGGAAAAATGAAAAAGAACGATGTAGATTTGACTCCCCTGCAGGCAGAGCCTGGTTAATCAGGTTAGCACCAAACACACGCGCGGTTTAAAGCCGTTTGCAGACCTTTGTTTTTAAAGGTTTGTTTTCCCTCATTTGTGGTTTAAACTCTTATTTACGTTCATACCTTAATTTCTGCTAGATGCCAGTGCTGTTGTCCTTCTTTGTCCCCTTATTTTTGAGAAAATAGGAATGAGAGATGAATCAAGTCATTATTATTATTTTTTTTCTGTATCCAAGATTTGGTCGTGTCTGATGTTTGCTTCACTCAAAAAAGTAAAAAAGGGTTTGTTTGTTTTTTTCATCCAGTCTATTGATGCGTTACAGACCATGTGTGGTGGGAGTTCTGAGTTTTCATTTATTCAATGAACAAGAAGGAAAAACACATTTTTTTTAGAATTTAACCCGCCAATGTTTGGTAGATTTATTTGTTCAACTTTAACAGAAAGACAATAATAATAATAATAATAATAATAATAATAATAATAATAATAATAATAAACTCCTGCAGCTGTTTCCCCGGTTTAAGTCGCCGATCCAAACTAATATTATCTGAAGCTCGATAGATTTCTGGGAGCCTGGTGTTGCATTTTGAACCCTGTAAATAATTAGCAGAGAGAAAACAGGATGTTCTGGGACCGAGGGGAGAATCTGGCTTTTGCGACAGGTTTCTCTCTGTTGGAACAGAGCAGTCGCAGCACACTGGCCCTCTCTATTCAAGTTCACACCTCTCCTAATGCTGTTTTAATGAAGCCATTCATCACCTCTTCTCAGCTGAATCCGCATCACTTTTCACATACACACACAGACTCACACACACACACACACCAAGCTTCCTGCTTTTTCTTTCTTCTATATGTGCGAGTGTGAGAACGCTGTGTTTCTCCCCACGGCCCCCTCGCTCGTTGCCATGTTGATGCACCAGTTCTATTTTAGTTTCTCCCAGATTTTGGAGCGGCTCTGGTAGGGATTGGTCCCACTTCGCCCTCCCAAGTATTTTTCCTGAAACAGGCTGATTTAAAACGCTGAGTCCTACCTTTTGCTTTTAAACCCGGCCGTTATACGGGAGTGCTGCAGTTTCGCTTCCCACGGTCAGCACGCATGCGCTCGTTATCCGCAGTAGGATGATTGAAAAAACATGCCGCACATTCCCTTCCAACGACCATCCCCTGGTCTGTGATCCTTAAAACAGAGAGAGCTAAGCGTCTGTGTCTTTTCCCAGATCCTGCTTTTGCATCATCTGTTGTTATGGACGCATGGTTTTTTTTGCATCTGGATTAAAGTGTGTCTAAGCTTTTCTTTTTAAAAAGACAAAAAAAAACAACAACATTACTGCACTCATGCAACCGCCAGAAATCATTTCAAATCAGAGTCAAGGGTTAAAAGAGTGATTATTACTGGAAATATTTATCGCAGGCCTGTCGGTTTGGAACATATGAATATAAAACCTGAACGCATGCAGAGTGTTGATATGGGAGCTAAATGTGAAATGCAATGTTCTGTATATTTTTATACATATCGTAGCGACTCCCAGTGATCGCTGAACTCTAAATTTGGGAATATCAAGGCTTCTCCTGCAGCTACAGTGGGACTAACACGAGATAAAGACTGTTCGTGAGACTCGAGCTTCAAGCCTCGACTCCAAGTCAGGTCCAGAGTTGGAGTGGAAGTCAAATATAAAGTGTTTTTATGATTTCAATGTTATTCTAACTTGTGCCACCATTTGGACCAATAATAGACAGCGATCTAGTTGCTTTTACTTCAAAACAGAACAGCAACAATCACCCTGATTTGAGTCGGGTTCGTCACTTCTTGGCTTTTGAAATTTACTTCAAACACGTTTCTTGTTCATATTGCAATATTTTGCTAAGCTTATTGTTTATCTTCATATCATGAAGATTACTGTAAACTTTGTCAAATGTGCTCAAGATTAACTCTGTCTGGGGTGCGCCTGTTAAAAAAGACGCAGCTTATGGGAACATTTTTGTTACTATCATGTTATTTTGCATAAAGCGATGCTATTGCAGTCTACACCTGAAACAACAAGCACACAGAGACAGAAGCCATTCAGGTTTGGTGAGTTTCTGTTAAGTTCAAATGAAAAGGTGGCTGCAGTTTTATGCTTAAAATGAGCAAAAACAAAACTTGCTCGAAGGCGGTTTAAACACAAAGCACCCACACCGTTTTCCAATTAAAGCAGTTTATGCTTTCGGGTGTGGCTGTTTTATCTCTCAGGTTTCTAAATTGATTTATGTATTTGTTTTGGAACCAACATGCCAATGTGGCCCAGTGCCACGGTGCCGGGTTTTTGACGGTGCCTTAAACTGCAGTTTACCTGCAGCCTGCTGCGTTCTCCAGCTGTCGGGTTGCGGAGGCGGGGAGAACCGTACCCGAGGCCTGTTATTTACCTCGCTGCAGGAGCCTGTGAGGCGATGCAGGCTCTCGGAGTGCCTCTCGCTGAGAATGGCCAGAGGTGCGGCGGCACGATGAGCAGGCTCTCTCCTGCTCCTCTCTCATGCATGTGTGAAGCGTGTCCCGAGGCTGTTGGGAGATGTGCTAAACTAGCCGTCCACAAACAGGAGGGAAAGAGAGCGGATGATTGTTGTGCTGATGCCTTTCACGCAGTCAGGGCTTTGGTGCAATGACATCATGGTGGATATGGTATAGAAGTACACACAGACTTGAACGAAAGCCCTGCAATAAAAGATAATTATGAATCTTTGGGGATTTTTTTTTTCTTTACTGTTACCAGTTGAGACAGAGGCATGCTGAATGAGTAGATGCATATCCACATACCACTGAGATTGGAGTTTTGGCATGCTAAGCGTGAGGACGATTGGGGTGAAGTATGATTGGTTGAAAAATAGTTGTACACATTGATAGAAGGCTTTTTGTTCAAGACTCTTGGTGGAGTCTTCTCATCTCCGGAGTCTGTGTTAGCTTTTAAGAGGGGCAGCATGACCTAATAAATGAATCGCTAACAACTAAAAGCTGTTTCACTTGCATCACAAACATTTTTTTTTTTTTGCACATGTCCTGAATGGGGTATTTTGCACAAATGGTGGAACAACAACTTGCTGCTTCAAGAACTTTTTTTTTTTTATCCGCCGTCATCGGTGGCCGCGCTTACTAGCCTGAACATTCACGGCAGAGGCTCTGTTGGGAGGGGAACTAGCCGTAGCGCTACAGCGAGCAAGAAGGAGGGCGTGAGCAGCAGGTACACGAGGGTGATTGGTAACACTAAGACCCTCCTCCTTTCTCTGATTGGTTGTTTCTGACGGGGAGTGGCGTATCTCTGCAGATGGCAGCAGGACTGAAGGGAGGAGGCAAAGGAGCTCAAATTTTCACCGATGATGTGTCTCACATTATGCTGCTAGGATGTAGTGGCAGTTTTAACAATTATTTTAAAAAACGGTGTGTTTTTTTTTTCTTTTTTACTGCTGCTTTAAATCCCAAGATTACAATAGGTATAAAGTAATCCGAACAGTCAGTATGTTTTTTTTTTTTTGTGTTTAGTTGTTTCTGATAAGGCTGAACAATTCACACCAGTGATTTATAGAGGAGTCTTTACCTTCGGAGTGCCTCTCTTTCAGCGTTTAGCCCACAGAAGTGCATAAAGACCATGTGCCTGCCTGCGCTGTGGGATACCCCTCTCAGGTTACTCCCTTCGCCCACCCCCTTCCCCTCCCTTCGCTCTTCTTCTCCTCCCCCGGCAGACTCCCGACTCCGTCCATGTGCTTCAAATAGAGTGGAAACGTGAACATCCCACCCCTTATACATGCACACACACATGCTCATTCCTGTTGTTCAGTGGCCCATTTAGCACAGGGGGTTACAGTGTGGCGGGTGGGTTATTTCCATTACAGATAATACACTTTATGGTCCGTTACATCTAATGGAAAAAAAAAAAAAAAAAGTGGGACGTTTACTTCTGTCTGGACCTGTTCTGAGCTGAAGATCAAGAGTTTTTTTTTTTTCGCAGAAATAAGAAAAAAGACAACTCCCTCGTGTCAGAGGGGGTGAAGATTTTCACTAAGTGAAGAATAAAGAGTTGAAGGGGGGGGGGGATGAGGCTTAGCACAAAGACCCCCTCCCATCAATCACTTCGTCACATTTGTGGCATAGCTGCTTGACACAAGCATGTTCTTGTGACCCTCATCACTCTTTTTTTTTCTTCTTTTCTCAGAATCTCTTCTCTCTCTCACTGCCCCTCTGTGCATTTTCTTTCTGTTCGAGGCAGAGTTGCGTGTTAAAGGTTGCTGCCCGTGACACATCTGCATATACACACACACACAGGCATTGTCTCTGTGTGCAAAGGTTGCAGTGGGAGGCAGCGGGCAAAGTGACTGGAGAGTGAGAAGAGCTCTTGTTGTAAGCCAGTGGTGTTCCCTATCAGGAATCCGTTCTGGAATGCTGGATTTCATAGCATGAACATAAAGCGTTGGGAATCACTGTGGCCCCAGTTTGATTGCTGAATTTATGGCGTCGTCTTGTTAAGAAACTAAACGGAAGCTATGTGACATGTGGTAGGTTTCAAGGAAATCACAGTTTATTTCAGGCTGGTGCATCAAACACGTCTCCTTTACACATCATCACAGCAATATCCATCCTTACTTTATCTAACATGGTTGTCCCTAGTGGGAGGTGGGGGGGGGTCGTGAGGGGTGCTGGTGGCTATCTGCAAATTTGGCAGGATTGCCGGCGCTCCGTTTGCTCTGGAAGGGTTAAAGTTAAGCCAAAATATATCCAGATTTATTTTTACCCACTTGTTTCTTAGGATTGGAAGTCGTGTTGGAGTTTTAAAGTGGCCTAGTCAGAGTCCTGACCTGAGCTAAAGATTAGGGTGCTGGCAAAGAGCAGTTCCAACCTCTAAGACTTGGAGATAATCAACAGACATTATTATTATTATTATTATTATTATTATTATTATTGTGGTAATCCCAATGAAGGCTTTTTAAGTAATTACTGAGAAGAGTATAAAATACTTTTTGGCATTTTCTAATGAAATGTCAGTATAAACAGTCAAATAGCTTCTTTCAAAAGTTGTGCTCCTTTTACATTCTTTACATTATTATGTTTTGAGAGCCAGATATCAGAAAAATCCTCACTGGTTAAATCGAGCAGTTTGACTTTATTGAACGTAGTGTAATAAAAGAATTAACAAAAGTTACATGCAAACAAAATACATTTCAAACAAAGGCAAACAAACCAAAAGAAGAACAGCAGTAAAGGTTATTTACACGTTCAGTGACAATCATTTACATTTTAACATAGGTGAATAAATTTGGGCTTAACTGTAAGTTGAGATGAAATTTCAAGGTGTGGATACAAATATGAAGTAACTTGATGTTATCTAATGAAACTGTTTAAATAAATTCGACTGGCTCTGCTGGTTTTGGATGGAAACACAGCTGTTGCACCTCCACACATCATGCTAACACTTACTGCCCATTGTTTTCTGCCCCCCGCCCCTCCACCACCCCCTTTAGTTACGGCAAACAGCCAGGAAAGCTTTTCAGTGTGTGCGTCAGGTTCCTGGTTGTATCCCTCTCCATTGTGCCATGCTCTCCTGGGGACGACAATGATGGCCACTGTGTCCTGAATGAAATGCATCGCTGACATAGCTTGCATTCTGCACGGTCCGCACGCAGCCAGCACAGCTGTCCTCGGCACCGCTTCTGCTGCATTTTGAGTAAATGAATAATTTTGTTGTTTTCTGGAGGTGAAACAGCAGAATGTGTCTGATTTCTAACAAGAGGAGGGTGTGCGGGGAGGTGATCCTGGGATTTCTGTGGAGGTATAAGGAGAGTAAGTTCCCCTGTTCAGCAAGAGAGAGAGAGATAGAGAGAGAGAGAGAGAGAGAGAGAGAGAGAGAGAGAGAGAGAGAGAGAAACAGAGGAGTGTTCACTTGATGTCTGGGAGCCAGAGAGTCAGAACAGCAGGACTCTGCAAGATCAAACAGGCTTCCTCTGCGGATAAGAAAGATAGCCTGGCGGGAAGGGAGAGAAAACACGAGTTGGGATGGGATAAAGGAAAGCAGGAAGATGGCTCTCAGCAGCCTTTCAAGCTGAGCATGACTGTAAGGCAGCAAGCAACAACAACGCCAACCGCCTCACTGTAGCCGATCATTCAATCATCTGTTTGTTTACCGAGCCAAGTTCAGAACAGGTGCAAACCACATGGCTCCTCCTCCGGCCTGCGACCACCTTTGACCTCTCCGAGCACAGGCTCTCCCCGAATCAGCTCACGCTTGGCACCAACACGGCGGACGGTCACTGTGTGTGTGTGTGTGTTTGTGTGTGTGTGTGTTTGTGTGTGTGTGTGTTTTCCTGACTGCTCCGCAGACGAGAGAGAGAACGTGGTAATTACCAGGAGATTCAGCTGCACAGGGGAGTTTCGTCTTCCCAACCTGACACTCATAGGGAGCCATCAATAATTCAGCCGGAGATTCAACTGAGCTCCACCGAGCGCAGACAATTCTCTGTCATTTTTTTCTTTTTTTTTTTTATATCACTGCACTCCTCACTGTTTATTCTCCTTTTATCCATTAGCATGCCCTCGTTTTTTTTGTTTTGTTTTTTTTGTGCTTGCTAGTGTTCCTCAGACAGATCTGCTCCAAAGCTTTAGCGTTTCTTGCGCTCCCGTGTCTTCGTTTTCAGATCGGCCATATTGTTGTTTCCAGTTTTATTCTCCCTCCTCCACTCCATTTTGTACTTGAGGAGCCAAAGAAGAGCCTTCGGGGAGGATGTGGAAGGAAAAGGTGTGTCCACCGACACCGCCGTGCTCCATTGTTTTGCTCTGATTCCGTCATGTCCTTACTCTGACCAAACACGCGTTTACCGTCGCACGTTCAAGGGCTGCTCTCCACGTGGAGCCGCCGACGCCTTGTCCCGCCGTTCTCCATGTGGAGCGTATTCTCTTGGTATCAGGGCTGTCCATTCCTGAGCACAGATAGCTTTGTTTAAAGCAGGAATGGACAGCCCTGATACAAGAAGAATACTGTCTCCAGCGTCTGGTCAGTGAGCTCATGTGTTAAAAGCTCACTGACCAGGCGGCATGTGTCAAAGGGTCAGGAAGCCTGAGATAACGGATCTACAAATGTACAGAGTGGTTGCATAAGCGGCTTACAAACAGAGAGACGATTCAGCAGGAAGTTAAGTTTTTTTGTTGTTGTTGTTTTTTGTTTTTTGAGAAATTGGCTGGATTACATATTTTCACTGATCGGGTCATCAGAAACTCAAAAAATCCAATCGTTACCCTGTCAGTAAACATGCCGTGCCATAGTGCTAAAAGGTCATGCTAACCCCAACATGCTCGGATGCTTCAGCTGCCCGTCACTGACTGAAGACGAGTCAGAGTTAGTTATTTTCACTATCAGTGACGTGTTTGGAAAAATAAAGTCAGAGGAGGAGCAACAGGTGTTAGAAATCTTTAGAAAGGAAGCTGCATTTGCTGAGGAGACGTGTAAAAACAGGAAGTGGGGCTTCAGCAGACGACAGTAAGCCTCTGCCATGGAACGTGCTGCGTTATGAGAATGTCTGGAGCCTTTTGGAGTTGGTTTTAGGGGGTAAGGATCTGCATCAGTGGTCTCAAAATCCAGGACCAATTAGAGGCCTGTAGTTTTTAAATGTGTTACTGGTTCTCCATTTCAATCTCTAAATGTTTTGCTAATATTTAATGTATAAAAAAATAAAAAAAAATCAAAGAAAGTCCATCAGACTTTAGGAAGATGTTTCCCAACTCACCGATCCTGTATTCAACCTGACAGCAGGGAGCGTGGGTCTGAACATGCTGCTGCATGTTCTGGTGAGAAGATGAAAAAACAATCAGTCTCCACGTAAAAAAAAAACAAACAAAAAACATTAATGAGCTTGAAGGCTCATCAGATGTCAGAAAAAAAACAACAACAAAAAAAACACCACCCACTGTGTGACAGGTTATACCACTTTAGGTGAACATTTTGCAACTCTTAAGTGGATGAGTCACAGAATGTAATAAAACTGCATTTGCAGTGTCTGTGTCTTTTCAACATCCACATGGAGGTACATTTGTCCATTGGGCTCATAAAGTCACAGTTTTAGAGTTAGGTCCTGCTGTCCAGAGGTGCAGAAAGTCACAGTGTGTGTAACTTGTGTGAGGACGTCCGCAGGCTGCCTCCAGGTGAACTGGGAGGGCTTCACACACCTCTCGTCCAGGAATGGACAACATGGCAGAGATTTATGGAAACGCCCCAGACATTTAATGTCCTGCTCTGAGTGGTGTTGCTCCACTTCAATGGTCCAAATCTGATTTCTTGATAAGGTCAAAGGTCTAAAGCACCTAGTTGTGATCAAATCTTTAAATTTGCTAAAACAAAACGCGGTGCTTCCCTTCAGGGTGGATTTTGATACGGTGCATGTGGGCAGTGACCCAGGGTGCTATTAAAAAAGTACTTTTATTACTTTTTTGCATGTGCAGTGCAGTTGGCATCCTGAGCTTGTTACTGAGAATAGGGAGACCAGGCGACCCCTTCACTGGCCCTCAGAGTTTCAGATTTCTTGTATTTTAGTTAGTCGGAAGGTGGCAACTAATGCCACCTTGTTTGTTTGTGACCGTAATATTGATTATCCTAATTGATCACCGTTGCTGCCTTTTGTTTGGAAGAAGCTTTTATGTAAATTTGCTCAAATATTTTAGATTTTTGTTATCGAAAAGTAGAAGCCACGTCTGTTTGTGCGTCTTTAAAGTGCAACGACGTGTGAAAAGTTTCAGATGTGCCAGCCAATTCAACTTCCTGTTCTTGATTTGTTCTTTGTTTTGTGAGGTAATCGGTGCTGATTTGGACAATTGCCTACCTCTGAGTGCATCTAAACAGTTGCTTTTCTTTCGCTAAAGCGTGAACACATCAGTCCAAGCTCACAAAAGCAATATTAGCTAATCGCTTTCTTCTCACATCACTGCATGTAGTGCAGAAGTATCATCCCTATAAGAACAGTGTGCTACAGCCCTGGAGACAATTATTAGCGTAATCTGTTTCACTGTCATATTAAGCCTGTTGAAAACCAATGAACTGTCTATAATCTTATTTTCTGCCATATCTTTTTTTTTTTTTTTTACGGTATCCTGAATTCTAATATATTCATCGACGGGCCGGGGTTTTTTTCATTGACAATCCAGAACAGAAACCACATCTGAAATGTGTTTTAATGTGAATTTAACTTCTCATTTCCCTTTCCACTGCAACCATTTGTTGTTATCACATGATGGCTTTTTACCACGACAGCTAATGGTTCAAGTAATATCCCCCCTCTGAGTATTTCTAACAAAGCCCTGTGCATGTTTTTGGTTTATTTCCTGTTTATCTGCGGCTGTATCTGTACTTATAAGCTGTTTCACTTCTTTAAACAATCGCCTTGTGTGTGAATTGACGTGATCGCCACTTTCAGTTGCAATTTGCTCTTTGTCGCTCTGAGTGAGTTATAGGGAGCAGTATAAATAAAATGTTCCACAAACTAAACCATCAGAGCACATTCATTACGCCATCCGTCTCTTTTGGCGTTATAGATGACTCTGTAATGTAAACCACTTGATGCAGAGCTCATCTTTTTATCCTGAGTCATCTAAAAAACGAGATATGCTTTATTTGTGTGTGTTTTTTAAATGCATTTAAAAAAAAAAAAAACACTTAGCTCAAAACCTTAGCTCAAGTGTAGTATAAAATGCACAAATAGTGATCACTTCTCTACTTTTTGAGCCACAGGAGAGCAAAGCCACTGTGTCAGGATGAAAGCAAAAGCAAACAAATGAGAGAAAAACGACAAACACCTGCAAAGTGAATCCTGCTCTTGGTCGGGTCTCTCGCACCATCTTTGTGCTACTCTGTTGCAGTGTTTTTTTCCCCCCCGCTCCCTTATTTTCTGCTGGGTTTGATTCCCTTTCTTCAGAGCTTGGCCCAGTTTCTCCTTTCTGTTTTGTGCCTTTGTCCCCGCAGCGCTCAGACAGATGTTTCGGTGGATATGTGCAGAGGTGGGAATGCTGAGTGGTCTGCTTTTGTATAAAAGAAGGCAAAGGGAGAACTGCGGCGCTCACTCAGGGACATTCATAACTCTTTCTGGTGAGCAGATATCGTAGGCTGGAGCTCTCAGACTCCCAGACTTTCTTTTTCTTTCTTTTTTTTATTAAACTATTCTGCAGGTGCAGGATTATTGTATCTGCATGGATAGTCTGCCTTTGATTCCTAAAATGTTATTATATTTTTGAGCTTGGTTATGGATTCCCATAAATACTGCTTAGTATATCTGAGTTTGGGTCCCACAAGCTGATCATTTGGAGACCTCCTCCAAACATGAAGACATAATAAAATCCCTGTGGGTACAAACTGTCTTCCTTTAAAGTCAAAACAATAAAAGGCCCAGCAGTACTGTTCTTCAATGTTGACATGGGGTTGTAAAGATGGCTCTTTGTGACAGACTGCTGCCACGATGCATTGTAAAAGTATCCGCCAAAAGCATTTCGACTTATACAAAAGCCACTTAAGCTTAACGGTACGTCTTTGGTGTTGTTGGCCGGTAAGAGCGAGGAAGTACAGACGGAGGAGAAAAGAGGGCAGGAGAATGTGATCTTGCTGTACCTCACCAGCTAACACACCTTTAGCTGCACAGTAATGATCCAAAGACGTGTGAAAAAGGTTTAATTCAGTTCCCAAACAGAAATGATGCGACCTTATGGTGGATTTGCTGATGCTATCTTCTGTCCGTGGTCTCACCCTTCGTCCGATGCAACGTGTCCCTTTGCTCTCTTCTCGTTGCCTCTGCGCTCGCCACTGGCGATCAGATAAGAATCAGTAGCCATCAGCAGATATCGGTGACTGCCCAGCCTCCGTTCCAACTCTATCCTCTGTTTCCATCTTTTCTATTTTCCTGCAGTCATTAGCTGCGTGCCGCTCAAATCTCGTGGAATGCCGAGATAAGAATCTGCTGTCTAAGGATGTGCATACCAGTCACGTAGGCAACGCTGGTATCGTTTATGTCCTTCTGTGTGACTTTCGTATGTTTTGTTTATGGTTTTGCTGTTTGACTCTGGCTGTGTTAGACTGCTGTCAGGCGATGCCTTTACACACTGTGCTCACCTTTAGACCACTGACCCAAATCGCAAGCTGCAAGAAAACCCCATCCTGGTTTTACACCGACATAGGCAGCAAACAATTACTTGAATCTAAACTGATGTCTGGACTAATATAAAGACAGAGAAGTTCCAGTTGAAAGGTTTACGTGCAGGAATTATCTTCAGTGCTTTAGTGTCTGCATGTTGAAACAAAGCTTTCTGAGGTCTCATTATTTAGTCCTCCTTTCCTCTAATACCACATCTGCAAAGCTACACATTTAAGTATTTTGCAGTAGAAGTATACAATATCATCTGAACACACAATACAGATACCCTTAGCTGTCATTTATTGCCGTTGATGTCCTGTTGGCTGCTCTGTGACCTGGCTGCTGATTTGCCTGTTAAGTGGTGATGCAGAAGATAGATTTTAATGCCAGGCATGAATTATAGTTGTTAGGTTCCTCTGTTAGCATCCTGTTCGGCCAGGGTTAATATTAATATCACTGCTGCTGAGATGTCCTCCAAGTCCAGACCTTGAGATCTGCAGCATATAGATGGATCTCTGCTCCAACACACCTGAATCAAACGAATGGCTTGTTACCAGATGTCATGATGTTCGTGCCGAAAAGGTAATCCAGTTGTTTGAACTGTTTTGAAGCGAGGATCTATCTAAAAGTTGTACTGTTAGCTTTCAGGGCCTGCGGTTGCAGACTCCTGCTGTGAAAGGACCCGTATGTGGACAAGCTCAGCCCTGTGCAGTCATCGAGGTCACAGTGATTCATCGGTGATGACCAGAAAGATTCTGAGAAAAGGATGAAGACAGACCGAGTCAGACTGATGGACTTTTCACGGCTGTTTACTTTAGATAAAGGGAGTCTAAACTCATCCAGTCACTGGAATCATGACAAGCACCAACCTCATAATGAAGATGGGATCGAACTTTGACCCAGCCAATGATGGGTCTCCACATACTGTCCACATTTACCCATCACTACATGCAGTTTTGGATAATTCTTCTGATGCCTGGTTGATCGAGTGTGCACAGTCTAAGACTTTTGAGGCTGAATTAATTTAACTACACACACCATCAGACTGCCTTCTCTTGCGGGCAACACACACACGCACACACACACACACACACCCACACACACACACACACACGCACTCAGTGGGCTTCTTCACATGCTTGTGTTGTGGATTAGCCAAATCCCCCGACTGGTTGCTAAGCTGATTAAGGGAGTTGTTATGCACTGGCTGTTCTGGAAAACTAGTAAGGATGCAGACACACACTCATGGACTGGGACACCTCGGGTTAATATTTCCTCTCATGTTGGCCCAGGTTGCTGTATTCTCTTTGTGTGTTTGAGGGAGTTTGTCTGAAACTCCTCAGACAGATGGCATAGATCACTAGCGGTCATGGTTTGCAGCCCTGCAGCAAACCCGATGTGCATTTTTGTGTGTGTGTGTGTGTGTGTGCGTGTGTGTGTGTGTGTGTGTGTGTGTGTGTGAGTGAGACAGAGCAAGAGAGCAAATGAGTTGAAGGAACGAGAGACAGAGATAAAGCCTGTTGGAGCAGACGGAGCCGCAGATGGCTACGTCCAGCAGAGACAGGAAATCGAGGTGACACCAGGTGGACGGCATCCTCGAGGATGAAGCGCATGCACGAGCGCTCACAAGTCAGACCAGAGGCAGCTAATCCATCTTAATCAAAATGGCTGGTGACAAATCTTAATCGTTGGATGTGATAAGCTTTACACTGAGATTCTACGCATTTGTTAAATTTCAGAAGTTTAAGTTTTTTTCCCAGACTCAAATAAAAACAAAAATAGAAAAAATTGTAGTTTTTAAGTACAAAATACTGACCTTGAGTTGTTTGAGTAGCAGCTTCATGCGTAGATTCCACACAAAAAAACAATTCAATAGAAATAGTTTCGATTTTTGGAATCTGAATTTAATCATTTTGCTGTTATTTATTTATTTATTTATTTATTTATTTATTTATTTATTTATTTATTTATTTATTTGCATAACTTTTACCAGTTCTCTTTCAAAATTTGTAATGACTGGAGCATTTTAGATAATTTAATGTTGTGAACTTTGTAAAACAAAAACATAAAGCTTCAAAGCACAACAGTTTGTTGTTTAGCGTTATAACCAGACCCAATTTAAGGACCAAAAGTCCAGTGTAATCTCAATAGCCGGAATAGTTCAGTCAAAAAGTCAAAAAACCGAAATACTGATGGATAAATGTTAAATTAAAGGAGCGTTGTGCCAAATTACAGATAAGAGATCTAATAGACAAATACGTTAGTGTAAAAATTGCTGTGAATATTACGGGTTATTGCTTTTTGATCCTTTTGAAAATTAAAGACGAGGGGGAAAAAAAATTTGAAAAACTTTGATATGTCCCCATACGAAGCTCCATTTTTCCATAATCATACAGATCCAGAAAACGGATTCCATGCATTTCCAGACTATTCCAAAACTGTGCAGGAAGCCAAATAAAAACTGCGTGACCTTTTGCGTAACCTATGAACACAGACCAAGATTGTACTGCAAACAAATTAGACACTCTTACTTGCGAACAAACTTCCTCTAATTTGATATTGGTTTGTTGAAAACCGTTTACTTCTAGTTCCTGCAGCACCCACACGAACCCCATCCCCCCCAGTGTCCTTTTCAAGACTGGGTTAGTAGAGCAAGGCGACTGCAAGTTGGTTGTAAGATGAAAAAAAAAAGAGCTGGTTAACTTTTGATAAGCTGTATTTCATTATGCATGAAACTCCCAGCCAACCCCCACATCAAGTCCCACACCCTGCAACCCGTCTGCAACCATCCGAGATGGAGTCGGCGCACGCACGAGCCGTTAAGAGCTGCTGGTGTCAGCGGGGGTAAAGGGTTTTTCTGAGAGACAAAGAGGGTGCTTCTAGATAGGCTTCAAGAGGTAATGTTGTGTCAGTGGAGAAATTAGCTGTTCGTCTTTCAGTGCTCGGTCCGCTAGTGTGTTGTTGCAGGTGTTTCACTACAGTTAAGTGCAAATGTCAGATCATGCTGCAGAAGAAACCAGGCAGAGACAGAGATCCTTTATGACAAAGATGGAAATTTCGGATTGTGTTTTTTTTTGTTTGTTTGCTTGTTTGTTTGTGCTGCAAATCAAACACCAACTCTGAGATCACTCAGAGTTGTAAATATGTCCTTCATGTTATGTCTGTCTTTCTTTTGTTCGTCTTGTTCTGCTGGGCGCCAGATGAGAAACGTTCTTGTTTGCACCCTTTAGCGGTTTATGCAAATGTGCAAAGTAAACCTGATTCTTCTTCCTCGAGAGAAGAATCAAGGCAGAAGTGGCGCTTCTTCCTCCAAGTAATGCTCCACAGAAAGGGTCGCAAGAAAAAGGAATGATCTGTGTCAGATTCAAAAGTACTGGAGTGAAAATAAAAGAAGAATATAGCAATATAGGTTAATGTTTTTGTTACTGACTTTTATAGCACGTTGTCTTCCGTCAGATAGTTTACTAGAGGTGACGTGTTGTGAAAATCTTGCATCGTGTACCATGAATGGCAACGACTATCAAATTTAACCTGTTAGCCTTTTTTTTTTTCTCTCTCTCTTAAAACATGTCACATTCCAGTAAAGGGTTAATGAATTCCTGAACTGGACGGGGTGTGAAGTTGTGTGGAGGAATTTATCCCTGCTGAGGAATTTATCCCTATGCACACGAACTCCCCTCCCCTCCTCTCAAATGGCAGATCTACTGGTCAAAACCAAGCTGGAAATAATCTACGGGAATTTAATTGGTTTTGTCTTAAATGATTGCGATGCTTTTCCCTCCTGCGTTGCCTCACTTAGCTGTAATCTATAATCTCCATCTCTCCTTTCCAAATATTTTCACGCTTCAGATACAATCTCATCTTTCGGGCTGATTTTTGATTGATTATTGCTTATGTTCATCCGTATAGTTTAACATACATAAATAACATTACATTAAGAATACTGTAACTACTCTTACAGTTGTCATAAGTGTGAAATGAAACAAAGTGTATATGGTGGATTTTATGGCCATTAGTGGTGTTATTCTTCCAAAAATCTCTCGCTATGCCTTTGAAGAACTCCTACTCTTCTTGAAATTCGCCTGCTTATCGTCAAATCAAAGTTGAAAATGACAGAAATATTTCCAGAAACTATTATTTACTTGTCTATGTTCCACCTTATCTATTTTATTACTCCTCAGATACCTCTTATGGAGTTGAAAACTGAGAAAGGGTCACGTTAAAGTGCTACAAGAGGCTGAATGGATGCTGTAGAGAGCTTCAGATTCTCATAGATTCTAATCCCTTCCTGGTGGAAATCTTAAAAAAAAAATAAAATCTTATTGCCTCATCTATTTCATAATCCATTTTTTTTTTTCCAGTGGGTACAGTGTTTTATTGCATCATGTTTGCTTGACTTGGTGCTTCCACGCCGCCATCCGAAGCACATTCTTCGGCTGCCTGTTCTCCATTAGGAAGGAACTTTGGTCAAAAGTCCTAAAGTAACAGAGAGAGGTCTGTAACTTTTCCCATTTTATAACTGTGTGTTCTTTACTTATTGATGGCACCGCTCAAAGATTTTTTTTTTTTTTTATTCTCAGTTTCTTCCCTGCCCCTCTTGCTCTCCTCTGCTGCGCTGCACATTTTGCGCAGTGGTTTTGGCTTCCACTGGCTTTTCCATGTCCTCCAGTTTGCTAAGCTTGTTAATTTGCATCCATGAGACGACACTTCTTTTCCTTTTGCGCCCCATGTGTGAGAAAGGAAATGCCAGCATAAGTTTAATGTGTATGTGTTTGTTTTTAGAGGAAACATCCCGGCCCAAGGAAAAGACTTTGGTTGGAATCTTTCCATTCCTGCAATAGTTTTCCCTCCAACACTTACTGTACTGTAACTCTATCTTTTCCTCTTCTCCGTCCTTACTTGGTGTGTGTGTGTGTGTGTGTGTGTGTGTGTGTGTGTGTGTGTGTGTGTGTGTGTGTGTGTCTCTGTGCACTCGAGCAGAGATGTCTGGAACCAATAGATTTCACCCTGATGAAGAGTCGTATTAGGAATCACTGCTTGCAACCTGAGGCTCCAGAACCTGCCCATTTAAATTATCTGAAGGAAAGCACAACCTGCAGACAGAGGCGCTCACTCATTTATCCCCGTTCAACCTGCAGACTCCTGGCCCAGTTTCCCCCTTCAGTCTGGTTTCAGATTATACTGGTGACCTCCTTTGCTGCCTGTTATTTTGTTAGGGCATTTCATTTATAGGCGCTCACCTCAGTCGATCCCCCTCATCCTGTTCGCTCCGTCATACACACGCAAACACACACACACACACACACACACACACACACACACGCTTCCTGCAGTTGTTTTAGTGTAAACCTCCCCCCAACCCCCCTCTCTTGTCACTCCACCGTGTGCTCCCTGCTGGCACTAAACCGGTCCGGCTGACTTCCTGTCTCTCTGTCCTCTCTTCCTGCGTGTACGGGGATGAATGGCCATATTATTCACGCTGATGCAGGGCCCACCCTCTTACTCACCCTTTACACTACTTTGTGTTTCTTTGTGTTTCTTTCTTCTTTTCTTTCTGCTTTTTTTTTCATTCTTTTGGGGACAATAGCATGAGCTCACAGTGGTACAACTGAAAACCATCCCCACTACCCTCCCCCCCCACTCCTCTTCTCTTTTCCACAGCTCTGTAGTCTGTGCTGCAGTATCAGCCCCCGGAGCAACAAAGACCAGGCCTTGCTGCATAAACACGCCGGGTATGCGAGCTCGCACTCGCTAAACCACAAAAGAAAGCAAGAAGAATGGCTAATGTTCCACCGTGCTTGTAGCTACATCACCTGATCGGGTGTCTCTGATTCCTTATGTGTGTGGCATTGTGCTACGGCTGTCGTTAGTAATTGCCTGTGAAGGTTTTTGCTCACTCGCACTCAGAGTTGGCAGATACTTTTATAGCATAATCTCAGTGGATTAGATCCTGGCTTCCCGAGATTACGCTGAGAGCTCGGCACCTGGAGGAAGAGCCGGGCAGTGGAATGGTGTTACAGTGACCTGTGGCAGCCAAAAATCACAACAGCGTTGCCTTAAATAAATAAAGCGCTGTTAAATAAAGAAGTGCTGTGAATACTTCTACCCTCTGATGTCAGTGTTGGCTTGAAAAGGTGAAAACCGTTCGCCGGATTTGGCCGTTCAAAACGCTGTACAAGACTCAAGCTGTATTCTGTAAGTCCAGCATAAAAAAAGGCAACTTGACAACGATTGCTTCATCCTAGCTGATATCCTGGAAATCGCATCATTGTTTCCTCGTCTAAAAATAGTCTTGCTAAAGCATCGATGGGGACATTTTAATGAAGGAAAAGAACGAAAGAAACCAGAAAAATGCTTTCCTGGTCCTGTGAAACTGTTCCAGCCTTAATGCAGCCAAGGCGGCAAACATTTCCTCTAATGTCTATTGACGCAAATTCCACCCGCACTAAGGTTCGTACTGGAGGTATTTTTCTGCCATCTAGTGGCTCCAGTTGTTACCAATTATGCCTAATTTTGCATTCTAAATACTATGAGTTTACATCTAATGCATGTGCTATACACGAACAATCTCTACTCAACATAGCATCAGCTTGAAATCAAATAGCCTCGCTGATTCAAAGACCTGATTCTAAAATTTGAATCATCTCCTCAGTCGTCTACTGAGTTCTCAAGGAACCTAGCAACGACAGATTAATTTATGTCACGAATATGCTAAAAAAAAAAACAGTTGACCGATTCCAGCCATTCAGAAGGGATGTAGCACTTGGTCATACACAGAGGCGCCTATTGATACAAAGGTGGAGCTGGAGCGTCTTACAGAGAAAGAGGTCAAGCTAAAGGTGTCACGATGCGATACGAGTTGTCTCGATGGGTGCTGTCAAACTCGGTTTTGCGTGTGTGAATTGCGCGGAAGGGAGCGTGTGCTGTGACCCTATGATGTTTTTTTTTGGGGGGGGGTTTTTTTAAGTATGATGAGACCTCTGAGCAGTGTGTTTGTCTCCTGCATGTAGGCCAGAACCAGAGCAGAATCCAGGGCGACCGTCTTCACCTGTCAGCTCCAGCCTGGAGCTCCGGGCGTAATTTTTGCTGCAAAACTAAACCCAGCCAAAAGACGTAATGTTGCAGGAAAATTATTTTTAGCCTCGGCGTTGTGCTTGCCAAAGAGGGATGGATGTCACATGACTGACTGTGTTGCAGCTATTTATTTTTTTTTGCTTCCTTTTCTGGTTTATTTTTGTTATACCCTGGCCTTGCATCCATGTAGTTGAACACGGCCACACGCGACGGTCTCGTTTGCTTTGAGGCAACCCAGGCTAACAGCCTCGGAGCCTCAGCCCTGCTTCCAAAATGAACTGCAGTCATCATCACCCGTGGTGGTGATGTCACTCTGTTGTGGTTTGCTGTCTCCATCCATTATCTCCTTGTTTTCATCTTTATGCCCCGGGTGGAACTGAGAAAACAAATCCAGGTTAATGACATGAATTTGCGCTACACTTACACAGGTTGTCAAAAAAAAAAAAGAAGAAGGAAAAGACAGGTGGCTGCAGTGAATATAAACAGGAAGATTCTAAAGCTAAATGACTATCCTCCTTTAAATGCAGTCCCTGCAGAGGTAACTAGCTGTGTTCAAGCTAAATCCTCTTTCCTATTGGTCTGCTCAGCTCCTGGCTGAATGGAGTGAATAATGTATGCACAACTCTCCTGCAGACAGAGCCAGACAGCCTGTAGCTTCCGCTGAGAGAGGAGGTGAGACACTGGAAGGCAAGGAGGGAGGAAAGGGGAGAGGAGAGCATCGGTAAAGTAGATTCCCAGAGCTCGATATTAAGACCTGCTCTCATCTGCCTGGAAAATGTGACTGGACTGGCTGGAGGAGGTGGAGGCGTCACATTCCGGTTCGTCCCCCACTGTGGGACTCGGTCAGGGATGATGGACATTACAGAGCAACAAAACAGAAGTTAACGGCCCGCGACGAGTGTTATTATTACTCTTTTTTTTTCTCATAATCTCTCACAAGTGTGTAAAAATATTATTTCACCCTTATTTCCACACGCTACAGCATTTTTACTCTGCAAGTCAATAAGATATGGAAGGACCGGGCCTTTTTTTTTTTTTTTTTTTGCCTGAGCAAATTATCAGTTTTCTTCAAAATCCATCTCGCCTATTCCTGTTTTGGCAGATTTTCTTTCCAGGATCTATGACTAACGGTGCATCGAGCTTAGGGAATAAAACGGTGCATAATTTATGGTCCAGGCAAGACTTTAGCTGTATATCTTGGTGGAAAACTGACAACCTACTATTTTTTTTTGTGTGTGTGTGGGAAAAGAAGTCAATTTCAAACTCAGTAAAAGTAACAACTCCAATCATACTGTCAGTTTTTGGACTTGCGAACATCATTAATCAGAGATTTATGTTATTATCACAGGGTGACTAATGCTTTCTGACACACACACACACACACACACACACACTGATTGATGGGGAAGGCAAATAGTATTATTACATTATTTTACCGCAACAAAGAACAATAAACGTGCGTCATTTATCGTTAATATTTAATTTTTCAACCTGATAGTGCTGAGTGACTTCAAGCGAACGCATTGAATTTGAGAGTCCTCCTCCATATTTTCTTCAAGCCATCCTTCCACTTGCTCTCTCCCGTTCCTGCTCTCCCTATTTGTTTTGGAGGGATTGTTTCCGTCTGAAGCGTTGTGCGTGCGCTGTGTTGTTGCTGTTGTTGTCTTGAATGGGCTAATTACAAGGCCACCATCTCGAGGTTTTGTGTCACGGGTTGAAGAGGTGGGACTCTGACTCACTCCCCCATCATTGGCGGTGCTGCGCAATGAGTAAATTACACACAAACAACTGTACATGAACAGACTGCGAGACAATAACACATGTTGTCAAAGCAAATCTTCACACCAGGCCATTAGCACAAGACACCGGCAGTGCGTACGCATGCATGCGTTTTACTGTGAGCTTCGCTACTTCTACAGCGCTACATCGTCGCCGGCGGCTTTGTGGGCTTTTTAGACAGCGTGCAAATGACCGAACAGCCTCGTGGACCCATAAGGTCCATGTCTACGGGGGCGTGAGAGAGCAAGCGAGAGAGAGAGAGAGAGAGAGAGAGGGAGGGAGGAGCGGCATGGTCACAGACACATTTAGATATCCCACTTCTCTTTGTGGTTATGAGAAACTGCACTCTCAGCTGGTAAACACAAAAGCTGCATCACCGCCGGCGTGACAGGCGGCTGGCTCCTCTGGTCCCCGCGAGTGTTTGTGTGGCTGAGTGTGAGTCGAACACTGCAGCGCAGCGAGGATGGAGGCCAAAACTGTCCGATTTCTCTACAGCCAGCGGTGTAAAGGTAGGAGAAGACGTGTGTGTGTGTTGTTTTCCAACTCAAGAGAAGACTCACCCTCCTCAGCGTTGGCAGACTGCGAAGGGAGCATAGCATTAACCTGTCAGCTGTCTGCACTGGTTCGGCGCATGTGTGTCGGTGCCAGTGCCCTTGATTTTATCCACGTAAACGCATGCGTTTTGCAGCGGTCTCGCTCCCCCTGCAGTGGACAGCGCTCTCCAGGGGATGTTTGTGTTGCCAGTGATTGAATGTGGTTTCTGAGTGTGTGTGCACTGAGTGCACTCTATTAATTTGAGGCCAGGAGGAGTGCAGGAGCGGGCAGAAGGGACGGAGGCAGGAGGAAAATGAAAAGTGATAAGCAGGGATAAATGGCTGCCTCTGGAGATGAAAGGGGATATCTGATCCCCTTCACACACACACAAGCACAGTTGGCTGTAAACATGAAGATGCACACTCATGCTTGGGAGGTTCGTGCTTTATAAACTGGAGGGCAGGAGACAGACTTCCGCCAAGTTTTCCAGCTCCAGGTGTTTTTGATGTCGGATGGCTCGCACGCTGTAATTACAACCAGGCTTTACTCTTTGTCATAAGTGCATTCCCTTGTTGTATAGGTAACAATGTGCCATTGGTGAGTAAATAAGCACTTATCTTAGAATATCAGGAAGCAAGTGTTATCTGCAGCTCCGTGGATCATGTGACTCTTCCTGTTGACTTAAATGTGTCAGATCGTCCAACAGTCTCAGAGTCAGACAGCCAGAGTAAATTTAAAATACAGTTTTCCACTGATTATTTCATTTATTAAAGGATTTAAAATATCCAAACTAACTTGACCTGATAAAAACAGTTAGTTAACTGTGATGACTCACTTTTTTTTTTTTGCTCCAAAACCATGCAAATGTAACTCAAGTTATATTTGCATGACATGAACATTTTTGTTTGAGCAACTGTAACAAAAGAATAGCAAAAGAAATCTCAAAGTACTTTGTGTGTGTGTGAGAAATAACACCTGCATTACAGCTACCACAGCAGAGCTAGCTTCATACCCCTCTTCTTTGTGCCTTCGCAGAGGTCCGAGCCCAGCTGGTGGAGCAGCTCAAGTGTTTGGATCAGCAGTGTGAGCTGCGGGTTCAGCTGCTTCAGGACCTGCAGGACTTCTTCAGGAAGAAGGCAGAGATCGAGATGGACTACAGCCGGAACCTGGAGAAGCTGGCTGAGCGGTTCCTCACAAAGACGCGCAGCACCAAGGACCATCTACTCAAGTACGTACTTCAAGAGTCAATCACTTAGGCGCAAAGTTTAAGCAGAGCTGCAGGTCGGTAATTTGCGTGTGTAGGTTCGTGGGGCCGAAAATAGCCACTCTCCTTATTTAGCCCTTTTGAGCAACATAGTTTTTCACAGACTGCTGGCTTCCTTCCTGAAAGAATAGAGAAGTAGAGGCAGCAGGCAAGGAAATGAAAGAAAAAAAAAATTGCACAAAGAGAGGTGACTGATGTCCTAATTGCACTGTCGAATTTTCACCTAAATCACTCATTGCCTCCTGCATAGATTTGCCGAAGTAGCGCACGATTCACGTTGATCTCTTTTTGAACATATTACGCCCCGTGAGAAAGGCTGCATATGACAAAGGCAGAATCTGCTGCCAAAATTGTCCAGGTGGTGTTTCTGTGCTCTGACTGTTTTGTAGCATCTTGCCATGAAGGGAACCTTTGCTAAACAGACCAGTCGTTTTCTCCATAGATGGGGTTTTCTCTGTCAGTGACTTGTATTTCCATTTTTTATTTTTATTTTTTTCTCCTCCCATCAGCAGTAGACGACATAAAAGATGCACTCTGAAATTCCCCGGTTTAGGCAGCTCGGTTTATCTGGCAGCTTTTAATAGGAGGGAGCAGGCTGTTTCCCTGTGGGGAAGTGCTAGCTAATCATAAACCTCATGCATGCACACACACAAACTTGGCAGAGCTACTGCAAATTAAGGAAGCCAGGGGAGACTTTCTACTGACATAACTGTACCTATTTGCATCTGTCTTCTCTGACTTTTAACCAGTGACAGGGATTAAAATGTCACAACACCTTTTTAGCCGGCGTGTTAGCAGGCCTGCTGCACACAGCTAGAAGTCGTTTCTGCGATCTTTACGCCCAGGACATTTATTTTTGTTTTTTTGGATGTCAAGACACATTTTGCTTTATGCGCAACCAGACAGAGCAAGGCCCAGAGGAGCATAGCAGCTCATGCCAAAAAAGATCAACGGCTGTAAACATATTCATAGTATTTGTAGGGCTCCTCTGTGGCACAGTTGTTACCGCCGGGGCCGCTATTGCAGCTTAGCAGGAAGGTTCTGGGTTTGAATCCCAGCTTGTGGCCTTTAGGCAAGGAGTTTGCATATTCTTCTCATGGAAGCATAGGTTGTCTCCGGGTACTCTTGTTTCTTCCCTTAGTCCAAAAACATGACTCTCGGGTTTGTTGGGTTCTCAAAATTACCCTTGGGAATGAGTGTTCATGATTGTGTGTCTCTGTGTTGCCCTGTGATGGACTGGTGACCTGTCCAGAAGGGAATAGCAATTATATTAGAAATTCTACCTGGTGGTGTACGCTGAAATCTGTTACGGTTGGGGTTGTTCTTTTGAATATCTTTCCCTCTTTTTGATCAGTGAAAGCAGAAAAAAACTACATCAAACTGACCCCTGTTGGGAAAGCTGTTAAAACAAAACCTGGAAGGTGAATGCTAACGGGTTTTGACTTTGAATGAGCAAGCTAGCTGCTAGCTGCTTGCTCCAGTGATCAAATAAAGCTTCAACCTGTTAATATATTCACTGTAGGAAGACAAAGTTTGAACTGTATCATATATGCTTTTTACAGTATCATCTATAAGTCTACTCTTGTGTTTTCAGCTACTTTGTTTTGTTGTAATCTGACTTTTGGGAGTAAAATAAAAATGCTAGCTTGCTTTACAATGAACTCATGTGAGATGTGAATGGAATAATGCTTATTGGTGCATTTAAAATTTGGAACTATAGTGAAATGTAAAAACATGAAACTTAATTCACATTAAGTTTCATGTTATAATTCATGAGGAACAAAGGTGTGTTTTGCATTAAAAGTTTCTCTTCAGTCTTAAACATGAACTCTTTGAGCTGCAGTGATTCTCATTGAAATGTTAGGGGATAAAAGTTTCAGGCGAAAGTTAAGCGAAGTACAATTTTTTATGGAGGCTGTATGCGTTTAATTAAACAGAGAGACCTTTTGGATGGAAATGTGTAGATGTTGATTAATCACGGGTGCAGATTTGAATGAGCCCAAGGTCTCTCTAATCATCACCGCAGCTTCATAAATCTGCCGATAATCATCCCATGGAGGCATGAATAGCTGCAGTAAGTGAGTCAGGACTTTCTATGACAGCTGTAAGTCATCAGTAAATGCTTACTCTTTCAAAATTATAATTTGGAAACCAGTTCCTCATTCTCCATTTAGTCTTTCATGGAATCAGTGAACACCTAAATAAGAGAAGTGAATGTGTAACTTGGAGACAGATTAGCTTTCTTCTGTTGAAACCAACTTGCTTGTTGGTTGCTGCAACATCTCTGCAGTTCATGCGACATAGTTAAAGTTTGCTTTGATGCTTGTTGCAAATGTAACAGCTACAAAGAAATAGATTTCAGTGAGTGATGCAAACTTTTTGGTGGCAGTGAAATAGTATTTGCCCCTTTTTTCATTTATTCTGTTTTATTCGTGGTTTTGCTTCGCTTAAATGTTTCAGATGATCAAATAAGATTTCATTTTTTTAAAGGCTAAAGTTGTAAAACCAGACTGGCTCTATTTAAAGGAGCAATTGACCCACAAGCCCTAGTAATGGTAGTTGCTCCACCATTGCGCCACACACAAGATGGCTGCCGTCTTGTGTGTTTTTGCGTCGCTGTAAGGGAATTTTGGCCTTCTCTTCTTTCCGGAAATGTTTCAGTTCACATTTGCCATTTACAAGCAGCGTGTTAAAGGTTTTGCCGCAGCATCTTAATCAAATTTAAGTCCAGACTTTGACGAACACCCCTTTAAAATGTTCGGTTTTTTTGTATGTTTTGCTTTCAGACGTGGACTTGCTGGTATTTTTGTATCGCTGCCTTGCTGCATGACCCAAATGTGGTTTGCTAAAGTTCACAAACTAGTGGCTGGTTATTCACCAGCATTTTCTGCTAGAGAGCAAAATTTGTGGCTCCATCCAAGTACTGACTGACTGCAGAACAGTTCTGGGTCGTCGTCACTCCACCACCATGTTTGACTGTTGGAAAAAGCTGTTGCAGTTTTACACATCAGGCAACAGGACACAGAAAAGGTTCCACTTTTGACTGATCCATCCACAGAATACTTACCAGAAAGTCTTGTGGATCATAAAGATGTTTTTTTGTTTGTTTGTTTGTTTTTTCTTATAGAAAGTGAGACGGGCCTTTATGGTGTTCTCGTTGAGGAAAGATTTTAATGTTGTGCCCAGCCCCTCTCTTTTTGTTGAATCATGAACACTCACCTAAACTGAGGAGAATAACATCTGAAGTTTTACATGTTGTTCTGAGTTGTGTTGTGACTTCCTGGACGAGCCGTTATTGTGACTTTGAGTAAATGTGAAAGCCAAGCCACTCTTGGGAAGGTTTACCACCGTTCCATGTGTTCTTCATTTGAAGATTATGGCTTTCATTGTGGTCTGCTGGAGTCCCAAAGCTTTAGAAATGGCTTTATGACCTGCTTAAGACTGATATTATGTCAAAGGCTGTTGCACCTGCTTCATATTGTCAGACAGGTTTGATTTGGGGACGTCGACTCTACTAATGAGGCAGAAATCAGACCTGGGCTGGGCATGTGGCGTTGATTATTAGAATGTGTTTGATGTGAATCGTGTCAGCGTGACAAAAAAAAAAAAAATCTGAAATATTTTACAAGGTGGCAAATACCCTTTTCACATCATTGCATGTATGCTATTTTTTTTTGTTTTTCACTTTGGAGATTTTAAAGGACTTATTAAGAAACAGGAAGCTTTTGCTGGAGTTTCTGACCGACTGGATGTTCCAAAGTGACTTCAAATCTTTTGAGAAAGGCCGGATCATTTGTCCCTTTCAGTTGCCTCATTTCCTGTTTTCATTTCCCATCCACCAATGACCTCCTCAATTGTCACCTTCCTCTTTTTTTTTTTTTTTTTTAACTTTTTTATCCTCCGCTGTCGCTCAGCTTGTTTCTTAACCATCACACTATGCCAGAGATACATTTTTCTCTGCTGGGGGGCAAACCCCACATTCATGGGCCGTCTGATTCACAGGCGCAGACTAAAAGGGATCAATAGGTTCTCTAAACGAAACCCAATTCCTACTTTGAGGACATCCACTACCCCCCCCTGTGTCTAGCACACACCCTCCAGCTCAGATCAATATACAGGCAGTTGAAGAGCATGTGCTGCATTTTGGGGAGGGGAAAGGAACAGTGGAAAAGAGAAGAGCAGTGGAACAGAGTAAATGCAGCCCCTCTGTTTGCTCACATGCTGTGGTCCATCTAGATGTCTTTAAGGAGAAAATACGAAGCCACTAATTACAAAGTGGTCAGTATTTATTCGTGTATTTATTTAGCTTCTCTCTACCTCCAACATCTGTGTATTTAACACTCTTCTTGCATCTGCTGCTGCTCTGTCAGAGTGCCATGCTGGAATTTCAGCTATTTTCCGGTTCTGTGTGTGTATCTGGGTGTTTGAATCAAGGAGAGCGTGTGTGTCTGTGTGTGAGAGAGTTGCCTGTGGCTCATACACTCTCAACAGGCCAGGCGTCAATGGTGCTCCTAACAGTGTGGGATGTGAGGGTTGTAAGTATGTTGATCCCATGGAGATCCCTGGTATGTGTGCTATTTGGCAGACTGCACAGCAGTGGCTGCAGGGTTATATGGTTAAACTGTATGGTGTGTGTGTGTGTGTGTGTGTGTGTGTGTGTGTGTGTGTGTGTGTGTGTGTGTGTGTGTGTGAGTACCCTGATTGGTTGAGAGAGAAGTTTTCTGAGCAGTTCCGCTATAAAAGCCCCCCTTATGCCAAATATGAGTCCAGTTTCAATTGTTCATGTAACCAATACTTACATAGATTTAGGAGAACTGTTGTCATTGCTGTGTGACCAAAAGTGGCCTAAATATTTTGTTTTGCATCTGCTGTGCTTCTTTTGGTCTGGCCAGTGGCCTTTACTGCCCCAAAAAGAAACCACACATGTATAAATATAATAAGGCAGTCACTTAACAAAGGACCTTGCACAGACAATGACGAAGACAAAAGCTTCTCTTTAATCTGTGTTTGGTCACTCGTGCCTATTAAATAAGTCTTGCGAAAATAGGTGAAGCATGGATTACCGAAAGGCGAGCTTCAGTCAAAGTAAAGGGCTGGGGTCTCGATTTGGACATTTTGCATGTCTTGTACCGATCTCCTGAGCTGACTCGACCATGTGCTCTAAAGACGGAAGACTTATTATAGATCTGCGCTTTAAAGACTTCAGATCTGACTTAGATCGCAAGCTTGCAACTTGAAGCTCACGAGCTGTTGCTCACTTCATGCAATAAGTGATGAAGTTAAGCCCATACATATGCCACAGCCTGGAGTTTTGACAAGATGTGACCCGGATCCCCGGCGCAGCATGTGCGGATTCACCTATTTGTGGATTTTTCTATGGAACGTAACGGCAAATTCTTCTGAATATATAAACATTCGAAAGAAAGTGCAGCTGGAGAAGCTGAAACACACATTGGCAGAACGCTACTTGGCACGCCAGTCCAAGAGCGCCATTCATTTTCCTTTGCACTGATTAGCTGTACCCACAATAGCAGAGATAAGGAGAGCGGTTGATGTTCTGCAGTAGTGCTAAGCCAGTTTCCACTGTGCACATTAATGCATATTTAATATTTCCACAATTAAAACAGGCAGCTGTGAATGTTTTTAGAACGGGTCGCAAGTATTTGCAGATTTTAGCTATTTTTGGTCCCTGAATCCTGGGTGTACTTCGGATCCGCTGTGTGCTTGTGTAAAATGGAGACTTTTATTTATTTAACAGAAATGTTTACAGCCTGCAGGTTATCAGTGGTGGTTAATAACCATAACACCTTGCTCTGTATGCAGAATGACTAGACTAAAAGAGGAATTATTAATAGGTGTTGCCTTATTGACGCCGTGTATTGTTTTTTTTTTTTACTTAAGTGCTTTTATATTTATATTTCTGAAGATAAATGTCACATCCTAATATTATTCTTTCTTGTTGAGTGAAATGTTCTAAAATTAAAAACTACATTTTAAAGCAGGCTATTGAAAGACTTGACAATGACTGACAAAGTTCAGAAAACTTTTTTTTTTGTTTGTTTTTTTTTTTTTTACAGTGGAAGGATCCATTTAGAAAAGTCTTTTTCTCTACTCGTTGTGACCTTTGGGTCACCCGGCTTCTTGTCTCGTCTGTGAAGCATTTGGTAGCATTTGAGTCGACTGGCATTGCTGCGGTGGCGATCACTGGTGAGATAAGGGTGTCGTGTCACCAGCTTCTTGAAACAACAGAGGAACTGCGCTCTCGGCTTTACGTTGTGCAACCGGTGGAGGCCAGACGAAAAGCTGCCCCCGCTGAGGGAAGTGAACACACACACTCTGGTCCGCATGACTTTATGACACATGGAGGCTTTCAGCGCTCTTTGGCTTTTAATGGGAGCGTGGGGGATTTTTTTTTTCTCCCTTTTGTCATGCCATGGTTGTTATTATCACAGCCATTTGACCTGTGACATCATGTGCCACCCCGTGTCCCCCCCGGACACACACACCTCCTCACAGACAAAAACCCCTGACTCAATACCCTTCAGTCAAAGACTCTCTCTGTCTGTTTGACATTGCGTATGCTATGGTCTCAGCTCTACTTTTCCTGAACTCCCCCCGTGTGTGTGCGTGTGTGCGTGTGTGTGTGGTAGTGTGTGTGATGTAAATGCCTTGCAGCTCTTGGTCTCTCTATCCAGCTAAAGCTGCTCTTAACGACACAAAGGCCGTCTCTCATCCACTTACACTCACTCATAATCCATTTTACCCACTAGATCATCCATGGATCACCCATTACTCGTACTGTGCTCACACACACACACACACACACACACACACACGCGCACACTCGAACAGCCCGTGTGAAAGCAGTTGCATTGTTGCATAAGCGAGTGATTACCTACTACCATGGCATTACTCTAATGGCACCATGGCCACTTGAAACAACGTCAGTGCTGTAGCATTGAGTTATTATATGTTTGATAAAATGACTCTGAGAGTTTCTTTCTTTTTTCCTCCCACTCTGGTTTCTTAGAAACGGCAGCTGTGCTTTTTTGCAGGGAGTGTTACCTCTTCCTGATGGCTTTTTTGCCTCGGCCAGTTGTGTTTGGACTGGCTTTCGGTCTCTCTGTGGGGGTGCGTGTGTGTGCGCGTGTGTGTGCGCGTGTGTGTGAGTTCAAAAGAGAAAAGATTGCTAGCTTTTGCTCTGATCTGTCTGGATTTTTTGGTTTTTTGGTTGAGATTGTATATTTTTGTTGTGTGTGTGCGTGTGTGTGTGTGTTTAAACCTCACACACGCACAAAAAGCAGCTGAGAGAGGAGCTTTAAATGACAACATTTTCAAATATTACTACTGAAAAACACACTCCAGACAAGGTTTATTTTTTTAATTGTCAGGTAATGTATTTTTAATGAAGTTATTGAGTCTCACTTTTGTCTGTTTTAATATTTTTAATTACAGAGAATGTGTACTAAAATGCGGGGGAAACCTATTTAATCCTTTGAACTTCCACCATTTTGTTTGTCTTTTGACGCTGGATGTGATTATCTTGTTGGAGAAAGCTCCTAACCATTGGAATGTGTTTGACTAACGACGGCCTGTGAATTAAATGTTGCATATTTAATCTTGTGAGTTCAGCAGTGTGTCAGAGTCCCACTTTCAGACAACTGGGTCATTTTAGCTCATGAACAGCTTTGATCTAAGTCACCCCGTTGCAGCTCCGGCCTCCCTGGAGGATGAACCTCCACTCACAGCCTCAAGTCATGTGCAGCCTGTAACAGACTCTCTTTCACGACTTCCCTGGCAGCTTCCCTGTCCCCGCATGCCCACAGCATGGTGCCGCCACCACTGTGTTTCATAGAAAGACCAGTCGTTCAGGATATTTTTTGTCTCATGTTACCAGATCACACTCTTCCATATGTTTAAAGTTTTCCTGGCGGGAGCTGATTAATGTCAGATTAGACGTTGATCTTTGTCCCACCTCAAAATGGAGCACTTCCCTTTTGTTTTTGTTTTTTTTGTTGTTGTTTTTTTTGTCTCAAAAACGACCGGTAGTACACGTTCAAGTTTGTGGCCGTAACTTGACGAAATGGAAACAAATTGAAGTGAGTTTGAATACTTTTGCAGGTGTATAAGAATAGACTTGTTGGTCTTGGAGACCCTCTTAATGTTGCATGTCTGTGTGTGCGTGTGTGTGTGTGTGTGTGTGTGCATGTGTGTGTGTGTGTGTGTGTTTGCAGGAAGGAGCAGACCATCTCATCTCCGGTGAACTGCTGGAACCTGCTGCTGCTTCAGGTGAAAAGGGAGAGTCGGGACCACGCCACTTTGTCCGACCTCTACCTCAACAACATCATCCCACGGTTCGCGCAGATCAGCGAGGACTCGGGGCGCCTCTTCAAGAAGGTAATCAGACGCATACACGCAGACACGCACACACACACACACAAACACACACACACACGATGCATTTACGAGGAACTCGAGTGATGCAGAAGAGACAGAGGGCATAATAAATCTGTGTCCTGTTTCGGGCACGTCCATCCTTCTCCCTCGCGTCTGCTTTTTGTCCTGACTGATTTATTGACAGCTGAACCATAAGCCTGGGCAGTTTATAGTGTCTGGGTTTCATACAGGAGAGTCCCCCCCAACCCCCCTCCTCCTCCAGCCTGTGAGATAAAACAGATAAGAATAGAGAATTGTAGTGTGGAAGAGCAGAAAAAGCAAAGGAACAAGATAAAGATGGAGGGGAAGGGGGAGGCTAAGCATGATGAAGCAAACACCAGAGCGCAGTTCTCCCCCATGGAGACGGCTGTTCATCTCCAGGAAGGACGTCTTAGACTATTTGTTCAGCAGGAGTCCCGCAGAGCGAGTGTTGCTGCGGGATGAGGTCATTTTTACCGAAAGTCGGAGCTTCACGAGATCAGCCTTTGCTTTGGCTCGGATTCAAAATTACAATACATTTCAGGTTGGAATAGTTTGGGTTTTTTTTTTTTTTTGGATGAAAGCAAAGAGGGCTGGAACTGGGCGTACCGCAGTATGGGAGAAGAATGTGGAGAATCTGAAACCCTCTCAGGTAGAGGAAGATGACTGTTCAGTACAAGTGTGGAGTGTGAAGGGAAGTTGTGTCTGCGTATCTGGAATGTCGTGGCAGCGGCGGCCGATTTCCATCCCGATAGAAAGTCTTTAAACGGCATGCACACTCTGATCCCCGATACCAGAACAAAGCAACCAAAAAAAACTGCATGTTTTTTTTTTTTTTACTTTTTTTCTCTCTGGATTTTAATGAGACGTCGTTAATTTTCCTTTTTGGGGGTATTTTCCTTGTGCTGGTTGTTGTACTGAAGGGTTGATTTCATCTTGTCTGGTTCGTAAACAGCCTGCAAACAACACACCCACACAATGCTCTAAAGTCTAATTAAGCGCATAACGAGTCCATTTATTATGTTTCCATTCAGTGGCAGGAATACTAGTAACGCCAGAGGCCATGACGGTCTCACCACAGCTCATATTTGACGAGGCAGCGTTGAAGGAGCTGAACAATGACGGCGTTTGACTGAAAGAAGTATCGAAATCAACTGTGCTGAACTCATCCGCAACTATAAAAATCCCTCAATGTTGAAGTTTTTTTTTTGTTTTGTTTTGGTTTTTTTCGAAGTTTTTCTCCAAACTGCAATACGTTCAGTTTGGACAGATTGCTACATAGAAATTGACCCAATATTGGGTCGGATATCGTTTCAAACATTACAAAGTACTGCATGCTTGGAAAAAAGAAATCACACAAGAACATTTCAAATACATCAACATAGCTGATGTTACAGCTACGTTGTAATAGCTAAAGTTGCATATAAAATGCCCCTTCAGATGAACGATGCAGTCTCAAAATTATTCAACTTCTTGTTGACAAGAATCATTCATAATTAGCGGAACACCCTTTTAATTTTATGGCCTTCTGTTAAAATATGATTCATGGCCTCCAGCTTCTGCCACCGTTCCTCCGAACTCTCTGCCAATTCCTCATTTTGTAGAAGCCTTGATTCACTAGTTTTCTTGGGTTTGTGTGCGACACCCATTTTTGCTTTCAAACAAATAAACAAAAAAGGTTTTCAAAGAGTCAAAGTTAAGGAATTCTGGTGGCTATTTTAGTATCTTCTAGGACTTCTTTTGAAACCAAGCCTGGGTGAAAATTAGGGACGTCGTCACGCTTCTTGTTTGTTTACTTTGGTCTGAATCAGTTCATGAGTTTAACTTGTAACCTGTTTTTTGCTTCAGTTCTTTTTATCTTATGCTTCTCCAAGCACACCGCTGATGAATAGATTAGAAAAGTTTTGATTCGTCGCTTCTCAGAATAGAATCCCAAAAGCTTTTTAGCTCATTTTTGTTGTTGTGAGCGAATTGGGGCTGATTTTTCGGTAATCCTTTATTTGAAGGGGGTGTGCATAAGATTGGCATCATAAATATGACATAACACCTGCTGCGAACATGAAGGAGTCTTCATGAATGTCTGTGACTGTTGCCATGAAGTGTCATTTGGTAAATAATGACATTTTTAGTGCAAAGTTGGCTGTTTTAAATGGACTTTTAATGCAACTTTTAGCACAACTTTGTTTAAAAGTGTGATTATTTACCGAATGACACTTCATGACAACAGTCATAGACATTCATAAAGACTCCTTCATGTCTATAATAGCTGTTATGTCATGTTTATGACAGTGTCATGTCAGCCTGATGCACACCTCTTCAAATAAAGTGTCAGCGATTTTTCTTTTGCTTTCGCATCAGTTATAATAACTTCAATCGTGCAAATAATTTTTCCAGCTACGTCTCTTGGAGCACCTTATATTTTCTGAACTTTTTAGACAGTTCACTTTACTTGCCATATTTCTAACATGCAATAAATCCTTACTGTGATTAGTCTCATCTTACTGTGAAACTCTTGACTAATTACATCAGGCACGCCTGAGACCACATTTGCAAATCCGTGCTCTCTCCCTCGAGGAATTGAAATGAGGTCCTTGAATAATTTTGAGACATCGAAAGTCAAATTTTGTGCTGGATTCAGATAAAACAGATGTATTGCAAACACGTGGGCAACTGTGAGTGAATCAATGCTTTCAAAAACTGTTTTCAGCGAAGATGTTTATTCTGGCACATTTTTAAACAGTCTCTCAAAACGTTTCTTTACTCTCGGTATAATTCCTCTACGTGGCACGATATCATACATAATTAAGCTGTTTGTTTGCTATGAAAAAAAAAAAAAATTTGATGTCACAATATTTCCTGCTTTGATAAAGCTAAGTAACAGATCACTGACCCAGCTTTCTACAGGCGAAGATCAAACAGATCTGGGTCTTGTCAGTTTGACAGCGGAGATAGTGGATGTTGATTTAACTCTCATGTCGCCTCATTAAGGAAATCAACAAGAGCGCCTTCTTACGTCTGCAGTAAATGCATTTGTTATTCATTTATTTGACGTTTTGAGGTCTTTCTCCGTGTTGGCGACGACAGTGCTTGAAATGTTTTAAATAAGCCACGCCAAATTTATTGATAAGCGCTTTAAAAACGGCACAACTGACCCAAACGGATGAATAGATGTCAGATGTAAGCATTGCATAGCAACAGGCTAGCATTAGAGGCTCTCTTGTTCTGTTCAGCTTGTTTTCGGGAAGAACAACGTTTACGATTTCCTGGTGAGAAAAATCAGCTGTAATGTCCACAGCAGCAGAGCGACATCAAAGTCCAACATGCATGATCAGAAACGCCGTTGACAGCTGTGGCGTCTCTGGTTTCTCAGTGTTTGTAAATGTAAATGCAGGCAAAAACTTCATTTGCCTGTGCTGCTAACTATAGTTGGGCCTAGTCGCTGACAACAGCAATTAGCAAATTTCCCTGGCTTTTCGACACGTTCCTATTGGGCGTGGCATCATTCCAAGATTTGGTTGAGCCAACACACTTTTCAGGACTTTTTTTAATTTTTTTTATTTAATTTTTTTGGTCCGCTTCCCTTTCGCTTGAACTTTGTCGTGCAGTCTGCTCTCGCGGTAAAATATTTTTGCATAATTGTCTGCGCTATAAAAGGCTTGAGGAGTTTACATTCTACGCGTGTTATCTTTCTATTCCAGCCTTAAAGGCAGGAAGCGTCACACGGTGTCCGCTCTGTGAAGCTCACTGAGACAAATCTGTGTTGTTGGGCCACAAAGCAAAAATGAGCTGAGTTGACCTTCATCCCTCTCTTTGCGCCAGCAGTGGAACCAGCAGGGGGGGGGGGAACCATGAATATGTCCTCGATTGCTTTGTTGCCTTATTCACCTGGGTTCGACACATTTCTGTCAATGCTATATAGACTGTTTAATCTTAGATGGATGGACGTTTGTTTTGCAGACTATGTTAATGTGTCACTCGGAGCACTTTGTTCACGTAGCCTGTATTTTTCTCTTTTCAGAGCAAAGAGGTTGGAGTGCAGCTGCAGGAAGACCTGATGAAAGTCCTCAATGAACTTTACACGGTAGGAAAACCTCTGTGGGCGATCATCACACACGATGCACTCTGTTTGTGTTAGGATCAGAAATCTCTTCCTTAGAGGTGGCCGCTGATGCTAAAACAGTGTTATTTTTGACCTTTTATTTTAATACCACCACACAGAACTAAAGTATTTTACAAAGGGTATCATCAGCACCAATATATGATGTGGCCAACCCTGGCTACCACCTGATGTTACTTATAATTTGGTGACATAATTAAATATTTCTTTACAATCTTTTGATTTTTTTTTTTTATCTCTTTAAGCTGACACTGAGGACAACCTCCTTCTTGACAAAATATAAACAAAACTGGAGTGGTGTCAGCTTTTAGTGGCTATCATCAGCACCGTTTCTCTCTCTGGTGCTGGACTCGCACGCTCGTTTAAGTTGCATTTTACCCAGGATGCCGTGCTTTGTGGTCCGCTTTCGCCGCTTTTGGAGTGATCTCCGGTCCACTTGCGTTATGCATTCGAACAGTGCCAGAGTTCATTTCAACTGAACTGAAACCAGTGCAGTTTTTTTTTGTTTTTGTTTTTGGTTTGCATCAGAGTTTGGTTGCGTATTCACACTTCTCAAAATGAACCGGACTTTCCAGCGTTTGATGAAAGTGGACTAAATAGGACTGCTGAGAATGCACCCTAAGAAAGGATCACATCTCTAAAATACATTGCTGTTTTATATATCTTCCATATCACAATGGCTATGACAGTAGACATTTCACACTCTAATCCTCACTCTTATTTTTGTTTTGTTTTTGTTCTTTTTTTGCATAAATGCATTATAATATCTAAATGCCCCATGTGGCAACAGAGGCAATAGAGGGTATTTCTGAGCTTTACACTAAAGCACGCTACATATCTTTAGGTCTGCCAGACCCATAAAGGCAAATCTTATTCTATAATTACAGCGTATAGCAAGAGATAGAAATAGATCTGGTTTGAGTGACGCTCACATGCATGCTCACGCACTGGAAAGTGTGTTTGCCTGCTGTTTTGAGGGGCTGAGGCTCTGAGCAGAGCTGTGTAATGACGGCTCTGGCAGTGGTCCATGAAATACAGCTGACGCCGCACATAAATGCTCACTTCGACTGTTTTAGCCCTTTAACGCAAACTCATATAAGCTCAGGAGGGGGCGAAGGTCTCCTGAGCCGTGCTCACCGATTAAAGCACCAGATTCCTGCTCACAGGTGATGAAGACGTACCACATGTACAACACCGACAGCATCAACGCCGAGTCCAAGCTGAAGGAGGCGGAGAAGCAGGAGGAGAAGCAGATGGGACGCTCCAGTCGACAGGAAGACAAGCAGACCCCGCGCTCCCCCGACACGCTGGGCAACATCAGGACCGAAGAGAGAGTCGTCCGCCGTTCCAGCGTGAAAAAAATCGAGAAGATGAAGGAGAAGGTAAGTGGGTCAGATCGGGGTGGGGCGGACGGGGGGAGGGTGGGCCACACAGGCATGTCTGCGTGTCATGAATGATTTATAGCCGTGCGACAGGCTTACTGCTAACCTTGTCTGCCAAAGCGGCAGCTTGTCAGAGTAACAAGCGTCTGCACCTATTATCCCCTTTAATCAATACCGAGGCGTTTCACTTTAACACCTATTTCCCCCAGTCGTTCCTCCACACATCCTGTCATCAGTGTTTCCCCATTTACTGATTCTTTTTTTTTTTTTTTTTACAATTCTCGTTTTTTTTTTTTTGTTTCCTTTTTCTTATCAGAGACAAGCTAAGTACACAGAGAACAAGCTGAAGGCCATCAAGGCCAGGAACGAGTACCTGCTGGCGCTGGAGGCCACCAACAGCTGCGTCTTCAAATACTACATCCATGACCTCTCCGACATCATCGACGTGAGTATAAGCGCGCTGCTACCCTGTGATGCGAGCTGGTGTCTGAGGACGTCGCCGGCCTCAGCGTGTGTCCTTTGTTGTCCATTTTGAGCTCGCGGTTTCCCCTGGGTTCGTCTCTTCACATTAGCTTCAGCGTCTCTAATGAAGACTGCAAAGCGGCCGCCCTCTGTGCCCGCGTCCCTTTTTTTGTCGCAACAATCTGCGGTAGCAGCTTCTCTGTTAGGATTTATGTGCCGTATTTTCTGCCCACGAGCTGAACCACAGAGCACAGATGTGCCGCAAACGCGTTTGTGAAGGCTTAGAGAAACGGCAATGGTTCATGGTTTACTGGGTAAATGCTCTAAAGGACACATCCAGTTGTTTAGTTTTTACAGCATATGTTTAATATAATGTTGACATGAAAGGCTGGGAAATGGACTCGGCTTCGTAGGCCACTGCAGCTGCACGAGAAAGGTGTCCTATGCAGCCTGGGAAAGTCTGGGATTTAATTTAATTCTTTGGAAAATATGGGGGGGTTGGGGGTATTTTACCAACTGACTTAATTCTGTCTTCATTATCCATCCTTCTGCATCCTCATAGACTTTCTCCATCTGTCCTTATTCTTGTATTTCCTTGTCCTTTCTTTTTTCTTCCTTCCTTCCCACTTCTGTTTTTACCTTGTATCTTTGTGGCCTATCTCCCGTCGTTCTGTTTCTTCTTTCTTTCTCATGTTTTTCTTTTTCTTTCTTGCTTTTTTGCCTCCCTTTCTTTCTCCTCTTTGTATACCCACTCCTTCGCCTGTGTGTCTGATTCACCTTTCTTGCTCCTCGGTGTGATGCACGAGAGACTGCAGCAGAGGTAGTCATAGAGCCAAATTGGTGTGAGCGTGTCATGTGGATGGCAGCATGTACAGCACACCGCTCTAATGAACAACGCTGTTAGCACTGAGTGGATGCTGGCCGGAGTGTGTGTAGGCATATGCCAAGGCGCGGAGCTGCATTTTTTTTTTTTTTTTTGTGTGTGTGTGTGTTTATTTTGCTACACCTTGCTTTGTGGCTTATGTGGCTGAAAAAGTCTTCCACAAACTGGTTAAGGCTGGAGCAAAGACCAGTTCTCAGGGTTATTTTAATTACTATTTGTGCCACTTGTCAAGATGTCACAGACCACAATGAACAGTGGCTTTCAAAAGGCTACACTTTGAAAAAAGGCAATTTAAAAAACCATGAGATCGTGATAATTTACTGCACAGCATTTTTCCCATTTATCATTTATGCTGCACGTAAAACAAATGATTTTCTTATCAGAGGAATAAAGCAGCTTACCAAGAGACACCAGAAACAGAAATTCATCCAGCTTGGTGAAAACCGAAGCTCAGTCTGAAGAAAAGTAACCTCACATCATAAAGCTTCTACCATGTCTTAAATAGAAATTTATAGTTTTGAGGTGGAAGGAGGATAGTTTTTTTTTTATTTTTTTTTATATTTAACATGTTACTGTCCACAGCATGCTGCTGCCAGTACCATGTTTCAGCACGTGGGTAGTGAGTGTTCGCTGGACTCAAACGGGCTTCACGTCCACCGGCCCTTTGGGGAGTTTGTTTGGGAGAACTGCATCTTAAAGCCACTCGTCTAAAATCTGCGGTGGCTGCAGCGGGTCAGAGGAGGAGGTTTAATGAGTGTTTGTTGCATGTTGTTGAACAAGTGGCACAAATTATAGCTGTCCTGAAGAGAAAAAGGGCAAAAGTGTCTGGATGAGTGGGGAGTGTCTATATTTATCTATGCTACAATATACGTGCAAAAGTGCAGATAATGAGTGTATCTGACTGTTGCATAACAGAATACTATTTTATCTCAACTTTCCTGTTTCATCATGTCTCTCGCCTTTCTTTTTCTTTTTCTTTTTTTTGTTTTTAGCTCTCCGTGAAACTCAGGGAGATAAGACTACTTGTTACATATCATTCAGAGTATTTATCTTTATCTGCATGCATGTGCGGCAGTGCTGCGACCTGGGCTACCACGCCAGCCTGCATCGAGCCCTGAGGACCTACCTGTCTGCGGAGCAGAACGTGGAGACATCTAAGCACACGGGTTTGGAAACACTGGAAGGAGCGGCAGAGAGCCTGGAGCCCAACGGGGACAAGCAGAAACTGATGGAGACCTACAACAATGTCTTCTGCCCGCCAGCCCGATTTGATTTTCAGTCCCACATGGGGGACACGGTATGGATCGTTTTCTTCTTTCTGTTGTGTCAAAGTGAGAGAATTTCTTTTTAAAAGGCAGTGGTGTGCTTACCTGTGTGTGCGTGCGTGTGTGTGTGTGTGTGTGTTTGTTTTTGTTTTAGATGGGAGTGATGTGTGCACAACAGCCGCTGGAAGTGGACCTCCATCAGAGGTGTCAGTCGCTGCAGTCGCGCCTCTCCACCCTCAAGATCGAGAACGAGGAGGTCGGGGCGTGTTTTTGCTCTCGTTGTCATGTTTCTTCTTTTGTTTCTGAGCTACAAGTTTAAATAAAAAAATAAATAAATAAATGAATGTGTTTTTTCTTCTCACCGTCCTCCAGGTGAAGAAGACCATGGAGGCCACCATGTCCACCATCCAGGACATGGTGACGGTGGAGGACTACGACGTCTCTGAGTGCTTCCACCACAGCAACAGCATGGAGTCGGTCAAGTCCACGTTCAGCGAGTCGTATCTGAGCAAGCCGAGCCTGGCCAAGCGGCGTGCCAATCAGCAGGAGACCGAGCAGTTTTACTTCACGGTCAGTGGAGCGGATTAAGGAACGGGCCTGGTCTCGACCTGGTCCAGCAGTTCTTACTAATTAACATAAATATCACCCAACCCAGAGGTTCCCAAACTGTGGGACGCGCCCCCTAGGGGGGAAGAATGTTACTGTTTGACATTCTTCGAGGTTTAGACATCTAACATTTTAAACAGATGCATCTTGTGTCTGTGCTGCCCCTCTCCAACTTGTTGCTGATTCAAAGATGGATACTGCAATTTTCCTCTTTCAAAAAAAAAAAAGACAAAATCTTCTTCCATTTGTGAAATTTTTGTCTTGTTGAATTATTTTGACTTTATTTTTCAAATGAGAACAATTAGATCACTTCCTGCAGTTTTGATTAAAATGTTTGAAATTCTGGCATCTATACTCAAGCCTGTGATACAGTACCATCATTTCATATCAGCCCATGCTAAGGTTTGATGCTGTTGTCTTTTTAACCACAGTAGCTGTGTGTTTTAGTAAATCAACGTAACCAGCAGCTCTGGTGACGCCGGCATTTGTACATTTGAATGTTTTGCAGAAGCTAAAGGAGTTTCTGGAAGGCAGGAGTCTGATCACCAAACTGGAGGCCAAGCATGACTTAATCCAGAAGACCCTGGGAGAGAGTGAGTGTCCTTCATACCTTTTGCATATTGTCCTTTTTTCCAGTCGCGTGGGTCCGGTATAGGGCCCAGCCCCTCTGCCTTCTTCCCCACCTCCAGCAAACCGAAGAGAGGTGGGAGAGGTGGGGGGGGGTCAGACAGATGGGGAGTAGAGTGGGGACACATCAGGGTCACAGCAGTGAAGCAGAATGAGTTTAATATATCTAATAATCACAAGCTGTGTGCGAGTCAAAGGGAAGGTCACAGCAGCAGCGCTGACCATATGTGGATGCAGCTGTGTTCTACAACATGTCTGTTCGGGGTGTGTTCCTCCTGGTCACACGTGTCGGTTTCCACGGCCTCAGAAACATCTTCTGCATTGTATGTGTGTGTGTGTGTGTGTGTGTGTGTGT
>NW_006800063.1:593052-672254 GCF_000485575.1 Poecilia formosa | reverse complement strand
TGTGTGTGTGGGTGTGTGTGTGTGTGTGTGTGTGTGTGTGGGTGTGTGTGTGTGTGTGTGTGTGTGTGTGTGTGTGTGGCTTTAAAGAGGAATTTTGTCTCCCTGTTTTCCTCTGAAGCCATTTCCTCATGGGTCTTGTTCCTGCTATAACTGCCTATCTCTGTGTCTCTTCTGTCATAAACTACCCCCCACCCCTCTTCCCTCTTCCCCTCCCCTTGCTTCTTCTTCTTCCTGTTTCTCCCTCCTATAGGTCAGAAAACCGACTGTTGCCTTGCCAGGTAGGTGTGGCAAGGGAAGGAAATATGCTCTCTCACGCACACACACTCACTCATAAATGTGCATATGCATCGCAGCCAGTGGTCTCTGTGGTCGTTTATAGCCGTTCTCAAATGTATTTGTGTGTCTGTTAGCACAAATAGAGCATTACAAGGGCTGTGCATATAAATAGACTTTCTCTGGTGACATAATGACAGAGTGCTGTTACCTCTTTTTTCTTTTTTTCCCCTCTATAGTGGAAGGAGAAATTCAACCGTGCGGAAGCAGGTAATTATCTGAGTCAGGGTGTTTGTGTCTGTACTTTTAACTCAGGCCTCATCTTTTCTCAGGAAAATCCAACCTCCGCAGGGTGAACTGGCGCAGTTGGGTTGTTAACTCGCATACATAGACCATTATTCACATATATGGGGGCTTTCCTGTGGCTAAATAATCAAACTTCAGAAGTGGAGAAACACATGTTTGTAGCTCCCCCTTGTGGCACCACTTGGGTTATATTTGACATAAACTCATTCCATATGGAGAAATCGGTTTATTTCCTAATCTTAAAATAAATCGTCAGCAAATAAATTGCATTTGTGTTGGCATTGAACTGACTACCAGTATCATACAGTATAATTTGTAGCCAAACCTCATCAGATTTCTGAAGAAAAAAAAAAAAAAAAAAAAAAACGAGACAAAGGGAAATTGAAAAGTGTGGTTTCCTAGCAACAGCTGCACCCGTCATGTCTTCCTCATGTCTGATATGTTTTACCCCCTAAATTGGTCCATCTTTGCAAATTGATGTGCAAGCATGTATTATGTAGGGGGAAAAAATATGTGTGTGTATGTGTGTGTGTGTGTGTGCGTGCATGCGTGCGTGCGTGTGTGTGTTTGTGTGCACATATTTTTTCTACCAATTTCCTGTAGCAGCTTTAATTTACCACAGGTCATTTCTAATTTCCCTATTTTAGGACTCAGGTGAAGCCATTCCGCTGATGGTCGAGAGCTGCATCCGCTTCATCAGTCGCCATGGTGAGAAAATCCTCCCTGTTAGGTGATAGGTTCGGCCCCAGCTCTTTGATTCAGTGATTGGTTGTTGATTTTCTCTCTCTCTCTCTCTCTCTCTCTCTCTCTCTCTCTCTCGTCTGAAGAGTTGGATTGGTTAAGATTTGGCTGAATCAAAACATTTTTCTGTGTACTTTGTATCGTAAAACTACAAAAGACAAAAGAGAAAAATCCAGTTTAGGCATCGACTACTATGAGGTTCTTACAGTATGTTAACATTTAGAGGAAATGCCACTGTTGAATAGAAATTAAAAGCATAACAAAATGTTAATGTGATGGTAAATAAACGTGGTGCTGTCTCTGCCCTCGTTTCTCATGTCTGAAAATGTTTCCAAGCAGTAAAATTGATCCGTCTTTCAGCCTGGTTACTGGCACTTTGCTGTGTGTCGTTCTGTGTTACACAAGTGCGAAAACATTTAACTGTAGAACATCATTAACTTGATAAAAGTGAGAGGTGCTGCTCCGTTAGTTTTCACACTCTGACTGATTTGAGTTTTGTCCAAGTCGCCACATTTGTCTCAATTTTATGTCACTGACAGGCAGTCTGCAGTAACGGACTGTGGACGTAAACACCAGAGAAAAACCCCAGTTACTTTAGCATTTAATAAAAAAAATAAAAAAAAACATTTAAATCACAGAAATTTATATTTTTAAACCATAATTTAAAAAAAAAAAAAAATCTCAGTACTCCTTACGAAAAGCTTAGGAACTACGAGGATAACCCGTATGTGTGCTTCTGGGTAGGTCTGCAGCACGAGGGCATCTTCAGGGTGTCTGGATCGCAGGTGGAGGTCAACGACATCAAGAATGCCTTCGAGAGAGGTAACGTTACAATCGAGAGCGAGACGTTGCCTCAGTCATGTTGTTTTTGGTTCCATCTTTGACTTTCCTTCCTCTCCGTCCCCACGTAGGCGAGGACCCTCTGGCGGGGGACCAGAATGACCACGACATGGACTCTATTGCTGGAGTCCTGAAGCTCTACTTCAGAGGCCTGGAGCGCGCCCTCTTTCCTAAAGAAGTCTTCCATGACCTCATATCCTGTGTGTGTGAGTATCACTACTTCAGCCTCCATACAGCAACCTCTTAGTCATCAACGATTTATTCATGTTGGGGTTTTTTTCCCCCCCCACACAGCAATGGAGAGCCTTCAGGAGCGAGCGGTCCACATTAGAAAGGTTCTGCAAGGCCTGCCAAGTAAAACGCTCATCATCATGAGATACCTGTTTGCCTTCCTCAACCAGTGAGTAGCAGCACACTCAGAAACCTGAACAGCGTCTCCTGCAACAATTAGTGGCTGCGCATTACAAAATAAAGCTGGACCGGATAAAAGCTGCTTAATATTAATGAGCTCTGAAATAATCTGCGGTTAAATCACAACCGATACGTCCCACGGCTTACTTTGTTGTGAGCTTATGTGCCACAACGTTACCGTTATAACCAATGAAACCAATGCGTCTCATTAGGTGGGTTCCCATTGTGCTATCCTGAACCTTTATCCCCTTGGATTTAATTACCCTGAAACCTCAAACTCCCCTGGGCTCCTTGCCGGATGTACTTCCTGCAGAAAAACTACAACTGATTATTTTGTCTCAGAATCATTAGTTTGTATCTTATGTAAAGTCCTTCTGTGCTCCATGAGGAGGTAAAGCTGCACCAAACGTTATGTTCATATCACAGATGCAGGCATCTGCTTTCACCAACGGTTACCCTTTGAAACCAAATTAAAATCGTCTTAAATTTTTTTAGAAGGGTATTAAATTAAGTCTGAGTTATGTCTCTGGAGAGTTGTGGTTGTTGCTGCAACAAAATGTTTTTTATATATATATATATATAAGCAAGGGAAAAGATCATTTGGCCGTATCTGGACTGGACTTCATGAATGCAGTTCATGACGTTCTGCATTCATGAAAACAATATTTGGTTTGACTGTCCCTGTATTTACTTTGAACAAATAGATGTTCTGCTATTACCTGAGTGAAAACTGAGATTGTCAGAAATTGGCTTTATAGAAACAAAAATAAACAATTGCACAACAATTGGGTGTTAAGGTAAACCCTGTTATCTGGTATCTAGAAACAGAAATGGCTCTTGTATTTTACATTTGGGCAGCTAAAGCTCTTTCTGTCAACGTTGACCCTTTTGCACTGAGTTTTCCACAAACACCAGATTATTTTTGGGCCTAACACCACATCTAACCTTTTGTCACAGGTCAGTGTGGGCTGTCATGAAGTATTAAGCTGCAAACACAGGAAATGAAAACTTTCAAGATTAATTATTACCTTAATTTCCTCTTTCAAATCAAATTTGTTTTCATAATTCATCGCAGCACACCATAGGCCCTTTGCTCTCACATCAGCCACAAACCAAAGCTTCCCATCAAACAAATCCCCATTGAAGCATGTAAAACTATATATTTTGGTTCGATGGAACAAAAAAAACATTTCCTACAACATGTTTGGACACACACGCTTGCATGTGGAGGAAAATCAATTTGTCTCATTTTGACCTCGAAACCACGGCAGAGGTCTCATGCGAAGCAGAGGGCAGGTTTGGAGAGCGGAGGAGGGAGCTGACATGTAAGCCTCCTGGGTAAACCAAGCAGCTCATGTGGAGACAGTAAGGATTCCTCTGTCTTGACTGATTTACTGTCAGCCCTGTGTTCCTGTTTCTTCTCACTCCTGCAAGCACACACCACCGCTTTGCTCTGGATCGCCGCAGGGAGGGGATGCCCTTCTACCCTGGACAGTTAGCGACTCAGATAGTGGGACATGTGTTTTATTGAGATTTTATGTAGTGTGCACAACTGTAAAAGAAAGAAAATAATACAGTTTCGTCATCTTTTTTAACATGTATTTTTGTACTTCACTACTCTGATACACCGTAATAAAATGAGGAGGATCCAATACCCTTCAGAAGACACAGAAGCAGTGTTTTTATTCTCTATACACACATACGGCTGTTCTGTGAAGCCCTTAGAGGTTCATTGGAGATTATTAGTGAAGAAACAGCGTCACAAAGACAAAAATGTAGATTTTAAACAATGAATAATGCTCAGAAAGTTTTAGGAACGCTTGCAAATTGCTGTTCGCTGAACCAGTCAGACTAAGAATGAGCAAAAAATGTTGTTCCGGTAGAGACAGACTTGCAGCTGGGATCGCAGTGAAACTTGTTTCCGCAAAGTATTTCATTCTGGCCAGGTGATTACAAATGCACCCCACACTTTTCAGATTTTTATTTGCATAAAACAAGGTGTGCTTTTACCTCCACTTCAAAGTTACTTTGTGTTGGTTTTCAGAATATAAAACGTCAATAAAACTTTGTGACTAAATATGAAAAAGCTCTAAATGTGCAGAGCATGTTGTCTGCTTAAGACAGAGGAATAAAAATCATGTTAAAACCTCTGCGTTTTCTCGTCCCCCTCCCCAGTCTGTCCCAGTACAGCGAGGAAAACATGATGGACCCCTACAACTTGGCCATCTGCTTCGGCCCCACCCTGATGTCTGTCCCTGAAGGCCACGACCAGGTCTCCTGCCAGGCTCACGTCAACGAACTCATTAAAACTATCATCATCCACCACGACAGCATCTTCCCAGGCCTGCAGGACCTGTCGGGCCCGATATACACAATCCCTGGAGCCGGAGACGACTTCTGGTGAGAGCAGGGATACAGTAAAAATATCAATGGGTGCAGGCCCTGGGATGGTCCGTACAAGTCGTCTCAAAGGGCTGCTGGAGATTTGGGAGGGAAAGAATTGAGGAGGGAGTGAAGGATTTATTTAAGGGCTGCCGGGGAGAGATTTAGAGCGGGGGGCTACACAGATCCAGGGGGGCCACGGGAATCAGCTTACTGTCCATCACATGGGAGATTAAAGCCCCACCTGACCACATCAGGCAGCACACAACAGCGCAGGCAATGGTTAATTTTCCAGTCTCACTCTTGGAGCTTGTTATTGTGTTTACTGCCAGCCAGTCACTGTGAATGGGCTTAAATTATGTTATCACACCGGCAACACCTGGGATTTGTTGAACTTCTAGCTTTTGATTGCAGAATAAAAGGACACTCGTGATTTAATTTAATTTAGGGATAAAGCGACCTTTAACCTTCCTGTAACTAGATGTATGCCTAGGCCACTTGGATTTATTTTGGTTGACTGACCGTAGAATTATGAGAAAAGGCGTCCTGAATGCTTTTGTCCTGTTTCCCCAAGACATCTTTAACTTTAACAAATATCCTGTGTGTGTGTGTGTGTGTGTGTGTGTGTGTGTGTGTGTGTGTGTGTGTGTGTGTGTGTGTTTTACTGTGTAACAAGCTGTAAAGTGTAAAAAAAAACAACAACAAAAAAAACTCATGTCAAAACTCATCAAACCTGACAAGTTGGTAACAAGAAAGATCATTTTAAAACATTACCATTTCTTAAAAATTAGCCTTTCTTAGACCAGATGATTCTGGAAAAATCTGAACTATTGTGACTTGGCAAATTATTAACGAGCATTAGATTTCATCACATTCTGTAACTTTGTTATTTGGGGATTTTATGTTAGAGTAAACTAAAACAAAGTAGCATGACACAGAAGGAAAATGACAGATCCACACAACATTTTTTCAGATCTTTTTTTTTTTTTTTTATTTCTCCTCCACTTCACAAGTAAGCCTTCCTTTGTCTCAGTCTACCACACAAATAGAGTCCCAATAAAACACACAGGGTACAAACTCCTTTGCAAGGCACTGAGACTGAAACCTCCACCTCCTTCTTGAACATCCTGTGCTGTGTGTGTCTGCTGCAGCAACAGTCCGCAGTGTGAGCCCCCCCTAGTGGAAGAGCCGGCACCTGACACAGTCTCAGTCAGCCACAACAGCGAAGACGGTGCGTACTTTCACTCTGTTTTACTTCAACAAACCCCGTTCTGCTGCTCACTGTCTATAATTTTGTCATTGTAGCTCCCGACCTGCTTGCTTTAACCTATTAATAATGCATTTTTATCATCACCGTAAGGCAGCAGCACTAAACAGCTTTGCACTAATGTGGCTCTCCACCTCTCTCTCTCTCTCTCTCTCTCTCTCTCTCTTTTCCCTTTGCACCCTGCTTTCTGCCGCTCCACCTGCCTCTGTTGACCCTCCCTCTGAATCTCAGGCACCTTGGCTGTTTCAGAGTCTGAACCAGTCGAAGCCGTCGCCAAGTTCGACTACACGGGCCGCTCCGGTCGGGAGCTGACGTTCAAAAAGGGCGCCTCTCTCCTGCTGTTCCAGCGAGCCTCCGACGACTGGTGGGAGGGGCAGCACAACGGAGTGGACGGTCTGGTGCCGCACCAGTACATCACCATCCAAGAGGCGTAAGATCTTTTCCGGCATTCGTGTTGAACGGCGGTGTTACAGACGTTTGTTTTTATTTCCGTGCCTTCGTGACTGTTTGGATGTTTCACTCACGGGACAAAGAGCCCTCTGTTCAAAACCTAAACAGGGAAGAGGTCAAACACATGTTTGACATTTCTGATCAAACGTCAACAGTTCATGCACTGTTGGAAATCCCCCGTTGCTAAGCGAGTTGAGCAGCAGTGATTCAAGCTGCATGTGATTAGAGATCAGTTTCCTTCTCAGCTTAAGACGGGCAGACAGTAGTTTGTAACCTTTTCACAGTTGTGTTAAATTTGACCAAAAGAAAGGTTGAGATTTCCAGATTTTCTCTCCGATACGTAAAAATCCGCAGTAACACAATATTGTTGTCCAGCTGTGGTGCAGTTCTTGTAGGATTTGGAAGATTACATTATGTTCATGAACGGTGGACACAGGACCTTGTAAAACTTTTAATACCCCTTTTAGTTTTCCACATTTTGTCACTTTTGCAACCAGAATCTTTAATATATTTTATAGGAACGCGACAAGGACGAAAACAAAGAGGTACGTCGTTTTGAACCGCACAGAAACGGTTTGTATCGTATTTTGCAGAGGCATATCCGAACCGTTAGAATCCCCTTTAAGTTTTGTATTCACTTGTCAAAGCCCAGAACTTAATCTGACAGCGAATTTGTGGCAGGACTTGAGCGCCCTGACGCAGCTTGAATCGTTACGCAAGGAAGAACGGAATAAAACTGCAGCATTGACAGGAGCAAGCCTAACGACATATTCCACACAGATTGTACGCTGTGATTGTAGCCAAAGGTGCATTTGCTAAATACTAACATCACTTAATTTGTGGGGGTGTTTTCTGCAATTTTTCAGATCTGATGCTGAACGCGGCAGTCCAAAGCCTGAAGTGGACAGCAGGGAGCAGCCGGAGGAGAGGGTGTCCACCCGGGGCAGCGCACCGTCTCCCACAGGAGGCCACGTGGCCGACATCTATCTGGCCAACCTCAAGTGGGTTGCGCGTCCGCAGAATATCACCATTTCAACTATCTGTGCGTCGGGGATTTCCTGCAGTTCTCTGCCAGGTTCAGTTAAACTCAGTAAGCATCTTGTGTCTTTTAGGCTGAAGAAGCGGCCCGAGCCCGGGAACATCCGGAGAGCGTTCAGATCGGAGAGCGACAGCATAAGTCCGGCGGCCAGCAGCAGCGGGGCGGGAGGCGCCAGAACGGCACCTCTCACCGGTGGAGCTCAGGTGAAAGACTCGGGAGACAAACGTCCTGTCAGCGCTCACAACATCCTCAACTCGGTCACTCGACACTCTTCACTCAAAACAAAGGTACGGCACATGTGGAGTTGATTCTATTCTTCTTTGTTTTTGCTCCAGAGGAAGACGTTTTCTTGCCAATACTGACACATTGTCTGCTGATGCAGAAGTTTGTAAAATAATCTGTAATGTTTATTACTATTTCATCTTAAGAAGTTGTCATCAAATTCTACTTATTCATATTTTCACAGTTAGTTAATTGGTAGTTTTATCAAACCACTCTGTATTGACAACCAGCCCTCTGAGGACATTTGTGACTTTTAAATGGCCCGAAGTTAAAATGAGTTTGACGCCCCTGGTTTAGGTGGAGAGTCCACAGTTACGGAAGGCGACCCCCGCAGGACGCTCCAAGAGTTTCAGCAACCACAGGCCCCTGGACCCTGAGGTCATAGGTCATGTGGAGCTCACCGCACAGGTACGGCTTTTTCCTGCGCTCGGTTCCTTTCGTCCTCGGTGTTTGCTTGCTTACATCGTGTCTGCCTGCTGCGTTGCAGGACACCCAGGACTCTGCCCTGAGCGAGCTCAGCAAGTTTGAAAGACAAACGCCCTCCAAACACACGCACACCCCCGACGTGGTGCTGGACACGCTGGAGCAGCTGAAGGGCATGAGCGGAGGAGGAGCTTCCGAGCCGTCCAGCCCGCTCCACTCCCGTCTGCTGCGGGACGGCGAGGGCGGCCCCTCTTACGTCCACCCGCTCCAGCGCAGCGCCTCGTCGGCGAGCGACGTTCCCTCGTCTTTCCGCCCTCCTAAGACCCAGCCGCGGAGCCCGCTGCCATCTGCCACGTCCCCCTCCCTGTCTTCGTCGACTCTCTCCTCATCCGTACCTTCCTTCAGGGAGCTGCGTCCGCCGGCGACCAGACCGAAACCCGTGGTGTTCCCAAAGGGAGGAGGGACCGGGAGCCCGGCGATGGGCTCTCCGACCTCCATCGTCCCCCCAACGCCGCCTCCTCCACTCGTGGGCCACGCACACTCACTCGCCCACACGCCCCCTCCTCCTCCACCTCCTCCCCAGTCTAATGACAAAACCTGTCCCGCTTAATTTTTCCTGAATTCCTTGTAACAATCCTTACAGCTCTTTCAGCGAGTGCAAAAAGCACTTCGGTTGTTTCACATAACCCCTCTACTGACATGTAGCAGTTTCTTAGCAGCCTCTTAGGTGTCATTGTCTTTAGCAGGAAGAGTGTGCCCTCTGCTGGCAGCTCTGCTTTACTGCAAGGAGAAACTTGGATTTTTCTTTTCCTCTGCAGAGAGATCTCCAAACAACGCTGGATTTCAAAACCTCCAGCAGGGGAGCCACATCTGGAGCCTACACACACACACACACACACACACTATTTTTTTTTGTGGGGGTGAGGGGGAGGGTAGCAAGGGTTTGCATATGAAATTGTGTTTGAGTGCGGGTGTTAAGAGTTATTTGCCTTTGGGAAGGAGCTCTGTGTAAAGAACAAAAAGCACTGTTTAATTTTTGTATATTAGACATGACAGGGTTGTTTTGTTTTTTTTGTTTTTTTCATTTTGACAACCCTGTGTTGTGTGGAGAAACAGATGGGAGTGTTTGATTTACGAGAACAGACTGTGAAAGCCAAGCTCCCCACTTTGAAGAACCGAAACACACTGACTTGCTGCTTCATAAGAGGCAGATGGGATTTTTTTTTTAATTTTCTCTTCGGAACGATGAGAGAAAGGAAAAACTTGGCCAAATATCAGTGTAAATCATGCGATCAAGAGCTTTATTTACCTCTCCTTCAGTGTTTTAATACATCTGTGTTTTTATTACATAACATAAACATGTACCTAATATGGCCAACAGTAATTTTGAATCTAACATAGCAATAAAACAATGAAAGCAAAAAGTTTGGCGGTATGAAGCTGCTGTAGTGCAGCAGCTTTGCCGTGTGTCTGTGTGTAGGGGACCACTGAAACCCAGCGTCTTTATATGGCTTTTTGTTGTTGTTTTTTTGTTGTTGTTTTTTTTTGGACTGTGCACACATTTTCCCCTAATGTGTGGTGATTTGAGGCAGCTAAACGCCTTTCAGGTTTTTATCATGCATGCTGGGGCCACTGACCGTACCAACTAGCCGAACTGGAGATACCAGCTGTAACACAAGTTCCAAAAAAAAAAAAAAAAAGTCAATAATTTATAAGTAAAGAAAACATCTTGATCTTCTGTTTTTACTATTTAATAATCATGTTGATAACTGGAAAGCATGCAGCTGAGGACCTTCCTGAGTGTGTGCACACGTAAGCACAAAAAAACCACCTCATCTTCTGTGTTCCCGAGTTAATGCCAAGAATCGGTTGGGTGGGGGAACTTATGGACTGTTATATCTATCTATATGCATGTGTGTAAGTGTGCACATGCATGGGTAGAGAGTACTTTATGCACCTCACTGGCCTGCGCATAAATGAATGCCAACTGAAAACTACATTCAGGAGACGCGTAGGGACGCCAGTTCTCAATATCCTGAAAATGTGTCATTTACAGCTGCAAATGTATTTCTATTTCCCTTTAGTTGTTGTTTTTTTCACATTGTTTCCACATTAAAACCATCGCGTTTAATATATTTTAGTGGGATCTTATAGGATCAACTCAACACAAAGGTAGCTCATAATTGTGAAGTGGAAGGAAGGTAGCAATGGGGTTTGTTTTATCCAATACACCTCAGCAGCATTCAGTTTCCTTCAGTAGTCACCTAATTACTAAGGAGTCTGAGTGCAGTTTCAGCTCAGTATAAAAACAGCTGTCCTGCAAAATAGTGATGGAGAATTGTCACATTGTAGAATTGCAACTTTTGATTAATATCAAATCTAACTGATGAAGTTTGCAAAAAAAATAACAAATAAAAAAAACACCCCAAAACTGACAGTGTGGTTAGTTCATTTTACTGTTTGTAGAATTATTTTCCCTGTTGACTCCAGTATATATCAGTACAAATGAATATATGATTAATTGCAATGACAGACTTTACAGTCTGCAGACTGAATACAGGAGACTGAATACAAATGCTCACCATGATTTTCAGATTTTCCCCTGCAAACTTTTCAATCCATTCACCTTTGGTGTTATGCACCACTTTGTGTTGGGCGATCATGTAAAATCCTCCAAAAAAAATAAAATAAAATAAAATAAAACACTCAAGTTTATGGTTGTAGCGTGACAAACTGTGGAAAAAAAATGTAAGGGATGCTATTACTTTTGCAAGACACTGAAAATGAGGAACAAACCAGCTAAGATAGCTGATGCGTTGTCTGCAGTCATTGTAGCAACCCTAGCAGTGGCAGAGAAGCTCGCTGTTATTAAAAAGACAATGCGAAAACTGGCCTTTTTTTTTTTGTCAATTTGCCCTTTGCAAAAATGAATTTGCATTATGTGAAAAAAAAGAAACTCACAGTAAGAGAGAGCACAAATCCATGCCTTTTCAGTGTATGTTACCATTTTTTTTTTTTCGTTTGTTTTTTTCAAGCTTCCCCCCTCCCCCTCCCCAGCTCTACAGCGCGGTATGCATTCCTGTAATGAACTGTATCTGTCAAGTCTCTTTGAAATCTCTGTATAGTTTTTGTGCATACCTGGTGTATTTGTGTTGCTCTTACCTCAGTATCACAACTGGAGGGACTGTGCGATGCAGAACCATTCCTGTTCACGCGTACAGTACAAACATGCATGTGGGTGGTCGGTGCATTTGTGAAAAGGCGCAAAAGACCTTCTGTGAACTCTAATCAGTCATTGTGCACTTGGCTTGCATGTGGACTAACTGTGTGGGGATGATGTGTTGGAGTTGAATATTGTTGATGAGTATGCATTTTTTTTGTGTGTGTGCATTTGGGGAGGGGGGGGGGAGAAAAAAAAATCACAGAACTAAAAAAAAATAGACAGTAATGTCAAATCTATTTATAGTTGTCTCTCTGTATTACTGGAGAATCATGTGCTCAGATGTACTTTGTATATACAATGTTGTACATGACAGAGGTACACTTTTGGTACAGTATTGTACAGTAATAGCAATAGTAGTTTAATCAAACAGGCCTTATATAATTCTATGTGTAGTTCTTGTAGTAGATCTGTTTTTTTTTTTTAATAAACATGGCTTGCTATAAGATTTGTTGATCCACTGAAAAACACACACACACACACACACACACAGCTGGAATGCAAAGGTAACGTGGAGTTAGACATATCTAACTCAAAACAAGATAAAAAATGATCTCTCAAATGTTTTTTTGCATCAAGAAAGTGGTTTCACCTCATGTAGGACTTTGATATCTCTAGCAAAGATATGTAAAAACAAAAGCATCCATTTCTGCATTAGCATAATGTTGCACAGGAACATTTTAGGAAACCTCAACCTTTAATTTGAGTACACATATGTATACTAACCAGTATTTGCCTCTCCACATATTTCTTTTGTTTTTACTTGTTTAATCACACTTAAATTTTTCAGATGAGCAAAATTATGACAGTCATAAACTGAGTAAACATAAATTGCAATTTTCAACCACCGATTTCCTTATCAAGGAAAAAAAGATATTCAAACCAACCAAAGGCATCTCTCTGGTAGCCAAGCAATGAACAAACAAACTGAGCCAAACAAAAGCAAACAGCTGTCTAGCTAACACTGATCAAGTGCCTCTCTACCAGGAGACAAGGTAACCACACCCATTGCTCACTATTGACATTTTGACATTTAGTGTGGCCTGTGTCTTACAGACATGTCTCTTGAGATATAGAGTCCACTTTGGTTTTGCAAATCGTTCCAGCTCATCTAGTTTGCGTGGCGCCTTAAGCACTCACCAGAGATTCTCAATGGGATTGAGATCTGGGCTCTCAGATGTGGAGTGGCCTTCAGATCGGGGGCCTGGGGGCCACTCCAGGACCTTGATTTTCAAGTCCCTTAAAAGCTTGGTGAGAAAATTTGAGGTATGCTTTGGGATATCTTTGTTGAATGACAACAAGATACCCCAAATCTGGCCTAATGAGAGACTTGCAGGAGGCTTATTTAAATTATTCTTCCAAATGCCAAAATTCTGCTGTCGTTTCCATGATCCCACGAACACAAACAAGGTTCATAGAGCCTGAAGTAGCAAACCACCACCAGGTGTGACTGTGTTTTAGGTGTGATAGCTTCTCTCTTCCTTTCCCCAAACAAAAGCAACATCAAAGCGCCCATAGAGCTCAAGTATGGTCTCATCAGACCAAAGAACAGACTTCCAAACCATGTTTCAAATGTTCATGGGCAATAATTTGTTTCAGCAGTTGAGTCTTTCTTGGATGGTGACCTTAAAGCCCTACATGGTGAAGAGCTGCCACTGCTACTTTCCTTGTCACACCGATTCCACCTATTCCACTAGAGGCCAGCGGAGCAACACTCATCTTGGTAGAGACCCAGAGATCCTTATTGGCATCTCTAGTTATTTTTCTTTCAAGTTACTCAAATTTTGTTATTACACCCATGTCAGAATTTGTGACTTTATGTTTTGCAATGGCGTGCAGCTTTCATTCACAATAAACGCCTGCTATCCTCTTTCCGAGATTAACACTAACTTTTTTCGACAGGATCAATTTACTTCTTACAAAAAGTCTCAGAGTAGTCGAAGCGTTCAAGTAAAGAAAAAGAAGGTTAATCTTTTTGGCCTTATTGTTTTTCAGTTTTCATGTTGCAATTCAGCACATCAGTAAAAATATACTGATCAAACTCTATGGAGATTTTGACTGTTCTTTTGGAAGCAGTAAAAGTATGAACAGGTTTTATGATGGAAACTTATATATAAATTTTAAAAGTGTATGATTTCTGACCTTAACTGTATGGGTTTCTATTTTTTATTTTTAACTGCTCTTAGAATGACAGAAAGCGGTGTCAGATGTGTTTAGGTTAGAGTACACTTTTCTTATTTGGAGAGAGCTTTATCTGGACACAGTGAGACCAATTTGAAAAGTGTGATCATTTATTGTATCATTAATTAGGTGCCTGAAACAGTTCATATTACCAAAACTGAAATAATCTATAGATAATGTTTGATCGACTATTTTCCACATATCAGATTTTGTACGTATGACTATCTTGTGAAAACAAAACAAAACAAAACAAAAAACACTAAAATTAATGTAAAACATGTATCTATTCATTACATGACTCAGTGATTTTTCAGGCTGTGACTACACTAGTTATTTACACAGCTACGGTAAGCAAGAAGTCGGAAGTTCCCTGGTTGTTTCCGCCAAAGAGAAACGTCCGCCCCTTTTAAAGCCTACACACTTCCTTCATCACACCACAGTTCAGCCATGCACGGAGGCTGTTGCCTTTCAAGAATCTAATAAACTTTGAATCCTCGTACTAAATTCAGGACGCCTGCTGCTACCAGCGAGTGTGTTTTCTTCCCCGTGTCACCCGCTGAGACGGCAGCCATCACTCCGGCATGCTGTCACTTTTTCCTGCGGATCAAGTTTTACACGCTGGCGTAATTTGTTTCCAGTCAAGTTAGTCTTATCGCAGCACAACGCTGTGAGTGGCGGACGGAGTGAAACGGGCTGGAGCCACTGACCCGGGTTAAACAAAACCCTATAGATGAATAACAACTCAGCCAACTGCAGAACCGGAACCAGGTAAGCTAACACAGCTGCTAACATGATAACTTCTTAACATGCTAACAAACTTAGAGAACTGTGTTTTAAATGACCTGTCCGTATAGCTAGCTCGTTATTATAGTAGTGGTTAGTATCGGGACACATACATACACATTTATTTGTGTGTGTGTGTGTGTGTGTGTGTGTGTTTATTTATACACAGGTAAATAAATAAGTGATTCTGCTGTCACCTTAACGAACCTTCAGTGTTTCACTGTGTTGTTACAGGTATGGGGATTGGAAAGTTGCCAAAGGGCTGGGAGTGTGCGACATCTAAAAGTGATCTGCTTAGAAGAACAGTAAAATGACAGATTAATGTGTCAACTAAGTAAAAAAATAAGTAAATATTGCGACTTTTTAAAGCACGCCTATTCCCATTCTTTTAAATCCAGATGAAAAAATTAAATAAATGTTGTATGTCTGAATGGGGTTTAGTAAAGAAAACAACCCACTGTGGGATTCCTGACTACAAAAACAATGTTTTTAACAGCACTATTGAAACATAGAATTAAACAGTGAGTTTCTTAAAAGTGGTTTGGATGTGCAAACAGTCTGGCACTTCCCCTTGGGGATTTTGAAGCATACCTTTATGAAATCATAAAGTTGCCAAAGGGCTGGAAGTGATTTACATGCTGATTTTTTTTTTATTGTTGTTGTTTGTAGCATATCCCAGTCTACTGAAAAGCATGTCCATTTCCAGTCATAACTTACTGTGGAAATTTCACATGCAATGTGGATTCTGTTCTCTTCTTACTTCTTCCAGACTATTGGAAATTAATTTCCAAATTAAAATATATATATATATATATATATATATATATATATATATATATATATATATATATATATATATATATATATATGAAGATAAACTTACATGTTCATGTACTAAGGCAGGGTGGAAAGTGTCAGAAGAGCTAGACAAACTAACTAGAGGAAATGTGAGAAAAAGGAGAAAAAAAGACCCCAAAAGAATCTAAGAAAACAATAAATACAAACTTACAAGGAGAAGAATAAACTAAGAAACTGAACATAAAGGAAGGATCTACTATGCCAAGAAACAATGATAAACACAGAACATGACAGATCAGAATATGGCAAGATGTATAGAATATAAATAACCCATATGAAGAAGGATCACATACAAACCAAAACCCAAACATCGATGCAATATGACATGAAATTCAAAATGTAATTGAATTTGTAAAGATGAAAACTGGTTGCTGTTTCTTAAAATACTACTGGTTCAGAGGTAACAATGTAAAAGATACATCGTAGTGAATCAATAAAATGTGTTTTCCTGTTTGAACTGAAAGACTCGAAACAACTTTTGAGTGAGGTTCTAATTAACTGAGATGCACCTGTTCTACTTCTTTGGCCACCTTTTCCTCATATCTTTCAAATTTTGATTTGTTTGTGATCTGCCATGTGTTTCTGCTACCGCATGACTCTTCTCTCTACTTCTTCTAGTATGTCGGGTATAACAGGAAGCACAGCGAACTACCTGTGGTCTATGCATGACATCCTCGGGCAGGGGGCCACTGCCAGCGTCTACAAAGCGCGCAACAAGGTAGCCGCCACCGGCAGAGCCACTTCACATCAATAACACTTCCCTGCGTCATTTTAGCCACCATCTCATACGACGTAGCCTTTGCTGTTGCATCTTCAAAAGATAAGGAAAGGCTGCGGTTTCAGTGATGTGGGCTGTCTGACGCTCTCCCGTGATGCTCTGTGCTGACGATTGCGGCGCGATGTGCGTATTTGTGCAGAGATCAGGCGAGCTGGTGGCTGTGAAAGTGTTCAACGTGCTGAGCTACAGCCGCCCCCATGATGTCCAGATGAGAGAGTTCGAGATGCTCAGGAAGCTCAACCACAGCAACATTGTGAGGCTGTTTGCCGTCGAGGAGGTAATGCAACCAGAGGAAGAGGAAACCGAAACGGGGTGACGTGTTGCAACTGAGCATGTCGCAATAAGCGATAAATCAATTGATTTGCATGAGATATTAAATTGAGCTCGATCATTTCCATTTGCGTGATTGATCCAATCTTTCTGCCAAAGATTGGATGACGAAAGGGCTTCATTGGCCTCAAGTAACCTTTGGTTTGAAGGACAGTTTTGTTTACAGAGACTTCAGCATCCATTTTATCACTTGTTTTGGGTGCTTCATTTACTTATTTTGGATATGTAAAATGTCTTTCAGTTCCATGTTTATTGATCCTTGAGAGGGTGTACTTGCATCATTATGCCTTTATTATTATATTAGTTGGAAATTATATTTAAACCACAATATTGTCAGTCATCATCGTCTGGAACAATTTATCATCCAGCAAAATTTGCTACTGTGACAGGCCTAGTTGCAACAACTGGAATATTGATTCAGATTTTTGTTTTTTTTTAAAGTTGCTACTAAAACTTTTCTGATAAAGGAGTGCAGCCGTCTGACTTTGTTGGTTTTCTGCCAGCTGCAAACAAAGCAGAAGGTCCTGGTGATGGAGTATTGTTCAGGAGGGAGTCTGCTCAACCTGCTCGAGGACCCAGAAAACGCCTTTGGCTTGCCTGAAGCAGAGTTCCTCACTGTCTTGCAGTGCATAGGTAGGTTCGTGGGTATGATTTTGCTCTGCGTTTTCGTGTGCCCATGTGTGACCTCCGTCTTTGTTTTGTCTGCAGTGCAGGGTATGAATCATCTGCGGGAATACGGAGTAGTGCATCGGGACATCAAGCCGGGGAACATAATGAGGCAGGTTGGAGAGGACGGCAAGTCCGTCTACAAGCTGACGGACTTCGGAGCGGCGCGAGAGCTGGAAGACGACGAGAAGTTTGTGTCCATTTATGGAACTGAGGAATATCTGGTAGGATTTTAGTCTTGGCATCAAACTTAGCTGAACTGTGCAGCAGTGCTTTTTTTTCCTCTTTGAGAACAGGCAGTTAAAAAATTAAAGGTACTCTAATTAAAGATAGAAAAAAAAAACTTTAAAGTGGCGACTAAGACAGGAGCTCTTAGTAAGAAAGAACAAATTCATGTAATTTTACAGATTTGGGTATTAAAAACATTGAGTATGGACTTTTTAAAATCTTCAATTCAAGAGCAAAATCCCAATCATTTTTCTTAATAAATGCACTGGATTTTACATTGATTTATAGTTAAATACCACAATTTATTTTTGATTTGCAAAATTAGACCTTGACATAACCAATTTACTTGTCAGTATTTTAGTGTTCAAATTACGGATTGATCGGACACAATCTCAAAAAAAAAAAAATAAAATCACTCTTTCCAAACATTTTGGACATTAGACACCTTCAAATTCAGGTTGAACTGGACCGGTGGTTCTTGGACTGACTCTGGTGCCAAAGTTCAATAATGTACTAAAACTACTAATTTTTGAACATTTTTTTAGATAAAGGTACCAAACTTGACAAACCGCATTGCAGAATCAGCATTTTTTTGCAGAATGCGACAACTGTTATTCAACAAGTGCAAATAGTTACAGGTTATGAAATAGAGTTTGTCCGTATGCAAAAAGAAAAAAAAAAAAAAAAAAAAAGCAACAAAATGGCACCGTACCACACCCTGACTGGAAAATATCTTCTTTTCTTCAAGAAGAAGTGAATGTAAAAACTTAAGTCTGGAAAAGTACAAACATGTTTAGGAGTCCCATAATTTCCTGACTTCTTGCGCTGGTTAAATGTCATGTTCTCTGGTCTCATCCTGAAGTCACTATGTTGCATTTGGACTACGGAAGAAATCTCAACAAAATACACAAACGGTTTTAATTGAGTGACAAAATGCAGAATGAGATTAACTTTGAGATTCCTGATTAGACGAGTTGCAGCTTCTTTTGTCAACTCTTTCCTCTGATCTCTTTGTTGCAAGCGGTGATCTGTTAAGAGCTCAACAGTGGAATGAAAAACTGTCTCAGATCTCAATATCTAAATCCGATTATACTTTTTCTGACTGAATGACCTGCTTTCAGGCAAATGAGAAAATATGCTGACATAGGTGCTCCTGACTGCGATTATCTGTATTGGCAACAACAGATTAAATAACAGAGAAAATAAAGCATTTCTTCATTTTCTCTCCGTATGAGCAGCACCCAGACATGTACGAACGCGCTGTGCTGCGCAAGCCTCATCAGAAATCCTACGGCGTGAGCGTTGACTTGTGGAGCATCGGCGTGACCTTGTACCACTCCGCCACGGGGAGTCTCCCTTTCACACCTTTCGAAGGGCCCCGTAAAAACAAACTCACCATGTAAGCTGCAGGCTTTAACTCTCTCCCAAAAACCTGTCTGGAGTTTGAAACGCTGAAACCCTTCCCTTCCTTGTTTGACTTCTCCTTCAGGTACAAGATAACCACAGAGAAGCCCATGGGAGCGATAGCCGGCACGCAGCGGGCGGAAGGCGGTTCTATAGAGTGGAGCTACCACTTGCCTTACAGCTGCCAGCTTTCACAGTAATTCCTCAGTTTATAGGCGTGTGTTAACTAGTGATATGTTTTAGCCTGTGTGCACATGTTTCTTACCGTTTACGTCCACAACCCGTGTCTGTCTGCAGGGGTCTGAAAGCCCTTCTAGTTCCCGTCCTCGCAGGCATAATGGAGGCCGACCAAGGCAGGTGTTGGGGTTTTGACCAGTTCTTCACAGCCACTACAGACGTATTGCAGCGGCAGCCCGTTTATCTGTTCTCCCTGCAGCAGGCCATGGCTCACAGCATTTACGTCCATCACTACAACACGTACGTCTGCGCTGGCACGATGTGGATGCACGCTTTGTGATCAAACTAAAAACGTGTCTGTGTTTCATTGTGATTTTAAGTTATCTTATTGGAAGAATAGCTCAGAGACTTCCATACCTTTTTGGCAAGTTACTGAGTTATTTGTTTCTAAAGATTTTGTAGGACCCAAGTCAAATTGATGAGTGGGGAACTCTTAGTTTGTCCATTTGTTGGACCATTTCGTTGTGTCTCGGCTTTGTCTGACACAGATTTACAGCTGCAGTCCTGGTGAAGTAGACGATGAGCTTTCTGCCATTAACTGTGTTGCAGCTATGCAACTAAAACTAGTACAATAGAGCTTCCTCAGTTCTAAGGTCTTTATGTGATTAACTGCAGCTTAGAAAATAGACTTTGAAATACTTCTGTTAGTTTATAAACCACTGAATTGATTAGCACCAAAATACATTAAATGTCTGTTGTTGGACCGCTCAGGCCTTCTGGTTCAGGGTTGCAAGACTAAATCCCGTTTCTTTGCATTTACATTTGATTAATAATAACAAGGATGGATTCATTTTAGGCTTTGCTCTAACATTTCATGAGGATCATTTTTGATGATAGCAAAATTACAATGTTTACTGCTTTATGTTTTCATCATGTGAAGAACCTCGAATTTCCAGTTATTGAAATATACACTGCTCAAAAAAATAAAGGGAACACTCAAATAACACATCCTAGATCTGAATGAATGAAATATTCTCATTGAATACTTTGTTCTGTACAAAGTTGAATGTGCTGACAACAAAATCACACAAAAATCATCAATGGAAATCAAATTTATTAACCAATGGAGGCCTGGATTTGGAGCCACACACAAAATTAAAGTGAAATGTTCCCTTTATTTTTTTGAGCAGTATATTTTACAAATAAACTTGCCTTACTTCAGCTAACAACAACAAGAGTTACAATAGATTTGCCTTTTGCGTTTTATAGTGTGAAATATACAACATTTGGAAACCACAGGGGTAAATTCTTGGCTAAGATAAACCTGAAGCGTCTCCTTTGTGCTAAGCAGAGTTTCGGTGTTCTTTGAAGAGGTGGCAGCTCAGACTGGCATCGGCATCCCGCAGCAGCAGCTCATGTACCTGGGCCATGATCTGGTCCTGGAGGGCGGCATGAAGGTGGTGAACCTTCCCTGCACTTCGTCTTCCCAGCCTCTCATTCTGCTCAGCAGCACGCCGGAGACCAACGCCAGCCTGCCCTTCAGAGAGCGTAAGGCAAACAGAGACGACCTTCAGTTTTTTGTTTGTTTTTTTGGGGTTTTCTCTCCATCTCGTTAATTTCATGAAATCTGTCTGAGAGCTGCGCCAACAATGTGTACAAAGCAAAGAAGCAAGTCACATTTAGAATAAAACTTGAGTCCTGAGTTACTAGTAAAACCTAAACAATGTCATGAATCATATTTCTTTGGATTTCTGTTTTCTGCAGCGGAGACGCCTCCCTTCCCATCCAAGTTTGACGTAGTGACAGATTATAATTTCTCCAAGGTACCGTTACTCGTACTGTTTTCCACCAAATTCAAGTTTATTTCTGCATTGTTTAATTTGAATTTTTTTTTTTATGATGACCTGTTTGTTTCTCTTTTTCTTTTTTAGGTGATAGTGGGAATAGTTCACCAGTACAAGAGGATTGTACTGTTGCTTCACACATACAGAGAGTTGCTGCTGCAGGGCTACTACAGCTACATGTGAGATCTTTGAAACCGATAAATTCTCTCTCGCCAGGTCATCTTATCCTTCTTACTCCTTTCTTTTTCCTCTCTGGTTTCTCAGGATGAAGTTGCGTCACGAGTGCACAGAGGCCATGCACAGCATTGCAATAATCACCATTAGACTGCAGTCCTGCCTCAGCACGCAGCACAGGATTCACAAACTGTACGTTTAGTTGCGGCTTTTAGAAGCAGTTTCTCGTAGCCACCGTGTTGTAGCTGTAATTTTATAAACCTTATAAACCAGGCATTAAAATTCAGGTCTGGATTTGTTCCCTACAATGTGAACATCTCTGGATTCTCACAGTTGGATTTCCATTACTGTCATTATAATCTCACTCTGCCTGCTTCTGTTGTGTGTTTTAGAGCTTTATACGCGGCTGAAAATCAAGGCTCTGTTGATAACTCCAGTCAGAAGCTGCAGCTGGTAAGCGCCTCCAGGAAGCAACACCAGAGTTCAGTCTGACTAATGTACGACTGTTTTTACCCCCAGGCTGATTTAGCACAGACTGGCCGCTTGCCGTATTTTCCCTTATTTGAATTGTACATTATTAATACACACAGTCATACCTGCTCACCGTGAGTCATGAAAATGACGTGAGAAGCGTGTGATAGGCTAAATACCTGAAGGTATTTTTGGTGGAATATATATATATATTTTTTTTACCATCTTTTGTCGAAGAGAGCTAAATTGACTCTGATTTTAACCTCTCTGCACTGGCTTTCCTAGTGTTTGTGGATAGCTTATGTTTTTTTTTTTTAATGCCTTTAAAGCTTCTAATAATTTACAAATTTTTGTCTGATTTTCAATTATTTTTTTTTTATCTTATTAATTCTTTCACGCCAAGTTTTAAAAATGTTTGGGGTAACACTTTATTTGAAGGGGGTTGAATAAGACTGACATGACACTGTCATGAACATGAATAAGCCTTCATGAATATTTATGACTGTTGTCATAAAGCGTCATTCAGTAAATTACGACACTTTTAATACAAAGTTGACATTATTCAAAATGTCTTTGTTATGACAACTTGACATTAACCAGGAAATCATTACTGTTTAAACTTTACCTTTAATAACATAAATTTACCTGATTTTTAAAGTGCAATCAGTAATACTTTTATAACAAATTTATATCAGTAATGATTTCTTGGTTAATGTCAAGATGTCATAACAAAGACATTTTGAATAATGTCAACTTTGTATTAAAAGTGTCATAATTTACCGAATGACGCTTTATGACAACAGTCATAAATATTCATGAAGGCTTATTCATGTTCATGACAGGTTTTTATGACAGTGTCATGTCAGTCTTATTCACCCCCCTTCAAATAAAGTGTTACCATGTTTGGTTTTACCTGTTTGCAGTTTATTTCTATCTGATGTCAATTGACACTTTTATTTTCTGTTATTCCTGTTTGCTGTTATGAATTTGTCTTACTTGTTTTTGCCAATTTAATATATTTTTATTTATTACATTCTGTTAATTTATCTTAATTTTATTTGCCTTTCAGATACATGCCTCTTTGTGCTCATTTAAAGTCTCTTTGTGTGAAAATGTTTCTGTGGGTTTATGTTTGTGGGGCATCAGATGTTTTTTTTTTTTTTTATTATTCCTGCATTTTCTTTGGTTGATTCTTTGCAATGTATTTTAGAATTTGATGATTTATTAAGTTCTGTATTTGATTTTCAAATTCACTTTTATTCAAGTTAGTTGTTACTTTTTGCGGAGCAGAAAGTCAGTACATCACAGGAGACAAAAGATGGTCATTATTTGCTTAAATCAAATAGAACTAATTGTAAATGCAGGCATGTGAATAATAACAGCAAACGGGTTGTTTCTTTTTTGCATAACGTAACCAGAATGTGTTGCTGCTGTCATCACAGGTTCATCAGCATCTGCCTATTTATTCTGCTGGCATCAGGGAGTTTCAGACTCAGCTGGAGCACCTGCAGATACAGCAGGCCAAGCTGGCCGAGACCCTCACTCATGATAAGAGGTATTGTGGGAGAGCTGTGTTGTTTTTTTTTCACGAGGATTAAATACATTTTTATTGTTTAAAGTTTTTTTTGTTTTTTTTGTCCCACAGCTGTCAGAAGATGCAGATACTGCTGGAGAAGATAACAGCAATTCATCAGCAGTATCGCAAAGACAGACTCACAGGAAGTATGAAGGCTTTTATAGCTACACGTTTGTTATTACAAAGTTATTACGTTTTACACAGATTCTCATTTTTAGTTGGGGTAGAGATACAATGCTGTGAAAAAAATATTTTTCTACTTTTTGCTTTTTCATCACCCATTGAATGTTACAGATCATTAAAATATCTGCATCAAAGATAACCGGAGTTGATACAAAATTCAGTTTTAAACGATGAGGTATTTTTTAAAGAGAGAAATAAAACAACCTTGCCTATGTGGAAAACTTTATCATCGTCATTTAATCCCAAATTAACAGTTTTGAATAGCAAAGTTTTTGCTTAATTATTCAGAATGGGGCCTGATAACAGCCAGACTTGTTGAACCAAGAAATCACTTACATAGAAAGTGACAAGAGGAAGTGAAGGGTTTCCAAAAGAAGGATATGAGAAACAAAACCTCTACAATATATTGGCATTAAAGGATTACAGTGGCATTTCTAAATTTATGGGACTCCACCAAATCACAGTAAGAACCAATATCGGCATATAGAATCGGTATGAAAACCTTCCACTGAGTGACGAGACTAAATGACTAAAAGGACTCTGAGAGCAAATCGACGACTCATACAGGAAGTCACAAAAAAACCAAGAACAACACACAAGACACGACAGGGCTCACTTCCCACAGTTAAGGTCAGAGTTCGTTATTCAGCAGTTAGAAAGAGACTTGGCCAAAATAGAATCCATGAGTGACGTTTAAGATGAAAACTACTGGTGAAAGAAATAAAATAAAAAAAACACAACTTCCTGTTTCACATTTGCCAAAAAGATTCTCGATGATCCCGAAAACTTTTACCTAAGATTCTGTGGACTGAAAACACAAAGGTGGAACTTTGCTGGAAGGTCAGTGTCTGTTTTTAGTTTTTGAGAAACGTCAATAGAGTTTAAGAAAAGGAGCAGCTTATCTACAACTAAACATGGGAGAGGTAGTTTAATAAGAAGAGGATATATTTTTAATCAGTTTTTGACCTTAAGCTCAAGCACACCTGGGTCAAACGGCAAATATTTTTTCATAGCATTGTCCCAATAAATTAATCCTGTCAGTTTTAGCTCTTCTGGATTGTCTTTAATACCTTGAATACATTTTGATGAACAACTAAAAGCAAAAACCACCATTAATCCAAATATTGACTTTTCTGACTTATTACTTCTTTTTTTAACCAGAACTTCTGTATAACGATGAGCAAATACACAAGTTTGAGAAGTGAGTTGACTCTTTTTTATTTATTTATTTATTTATGTATCTTCCTGGTTCTACCTGATTGAGGCCTCGGCGTAGGAAGCATCTGAACTTGTTTGCTGTCCTTTTCCCAGAATCCACCTGTTGTCCCACATTAAGCGGGTGAAGTCTCTCTTCAGAGACGAATGTGTGCAGAGGTATAAAGAGCTCCTGGCCTCAACAAGGACGTGGAGCAGGTCAGAGCAGCAACACGATCCAAGCCTGCTTTAAGGAGATTACAGATCTTCACATTGCTTGTCTTGTTTAACTTTTTGAAACGTCTTATTTTTAAGGTAAAACTTGAGTTTTGTTTAATTCCTTCACATCTTTATTTTTTTTTTCCCTTTATTTTTAAATAATTAGAAATTAGGAGTTCAAAAATCTTGATTATTCCCAGTTACCTAATGGTATTTTTATTAAAATAACATTGGAAAATTAGTTTTCTTGTGCTTTTCTGTCTCAATTTTAACTAATCTGAGCCTATAGTTAAAAAATAAAACATCACAAATACCCTTTCCTGTAAAGTCTCCCGTTTTGGCCGGGAAACTACTCTGTCCCGGCGTGCTCCAGCATTAGTATTTTCCCATAAATTTCCCGTCTTGGAATCATTACCCCCTCACCCAAATACAGGAACTGTTATTCTTGTATTTGTGCAAGGAAGTTGGTGTATGTAGAAATCTGTTTAAGTTTTGTGATTTAAAATAAATGGAGGCTAAAAGGTATTTAAAAACTTCACAGTATTTTTGGAAACTGCTTCGAGTCAGAACTTCAGAAATGCAGATAAAACCGAAATGCGACTTCAGCAAACCCGTTTTGTAACACGCTAGAGTGCGCAATAATTTAATTCAATCATTTTTTTTCAAATATATTGATATTTGCAGATGATCCCATGAAACCAAAAGTAGGAAAATGTAGCTGTGCAAAAGGCACAACCTGAATCTTCATGGGAGACATTAATAAAATTACTATGATAAATTTAAATTCTTATTATTACTATTTGCCATGATCAATGATACTGTTGTCCAATCCTAAAATAAATACATTTTGCAGAACTTACCAAAACACAGAAATGATTAAATAAAAATGCTAACAGTGACTCTCTTAAACATCTTCACAAATTGAAGTGCAAAACTCAAAACTGGGAGAAAATGTATACAAAGGAATGTTTCGGGAAAATAAAACTGTCTTATAATAACATGTTGGGGAAATTTTTATGTATTTAATGAGAGTTTCAAGGAGTTCTTCAAACTAATATTTATTGGCGACTCTCTCAACTTCAGAAAAACAGATTCAAGTAGGTTTAGTCTCTTTTTTTATAATATCCAGTCCCACCTCTGTATTGATGGTGGTTGTAATGGATTACAGTAGCCGTGAGTTATACATTTCTGCTTTTACTCGTATTTGTAGCGTTTTGCTGAACATGCAGACTCGACTGCAGGACTTCACTTCTTTCTCTGCTGGCTTACTGGGAGACTTGGATGTTAGCGAGCAGCAGCAGAATAAGGTAAACATGAGTTTTTACGACTTTCAGATTTTTTTGTTCTATTAGAAGCCCAGCCTTCTCTCTTTGGGAAGGTCAAGCCTTTCTCTGTATTTATGAACATGTGCTCTTGTACTTTAGATTCTTCATTATTATGTTTTTTTATAAAAATAAAAAAAATCTCTGAAGATGTTTCGTCTCGTGTGTCTCTCCCACAGGCCATGGACAGAATCCTTGGCTCTCCTCAGTTTGGTAGAGCTGAACAGCAGCCTGAAGTCGCACCCAGGGACAAGTCTCAGATGATCTTCAGGTGGCTTTAAGTTTTATCCTGTTGTAATTCGTTGGTCTTGGAACTTACCTTAAAACATGGATATATGCTCCCCTGTACAGTTTTAGATGCCGAAAACAATCATGACGGTCCTGATTGCCAAATAATAATAATAAAAATGATGTGGAGACAGCTGAGCAACATGACAACAAATGTTGCTTAAGGCTGGAAATTTAGCGAGGAATTAGATAAAAACTTTAAACACAAAGAGCAGAGACAGGAACACACGGAACATTTAAAATGTATTTTATTATCAATCAAATGTATAAACATGGCAAGAAGCCTTATATGAAAGAAAATTACAAAGTTTAGTGAGTTTGCTGGCAATCAAACTAAAACCCAATCCTTCACAACTGGGAAACGCTGAAATCTGTCATTTTTTGTAAAGGTTGTGCTTTGTGACGTCACTGTTAGGACTGGGTGAAAATGTTTTAGGCATTCTGTTCATAAAGCGCTAAAAATACAACAAAAAATATTTTAAAAATATTCATCCTTCTCTAAACTATGAATGAACAATAACAAACTCGTAGAAAATTTAGAAAAAAATTAAATCCGGTGCTACATATTCGTTTACTGCCTGAATTTGTTTACTTTCTTAAAAATACCATTTAAGTAAATTTGTGTTCTTGCTGTCAAAAATATTAAGAACATATTAGTAATTTCAGCGTAATAAATAATTGTAAATCTCAGTTTATTATGCATCGTCGAGCATAACCCCAGCCACTAGATGGCAGCAAAGTGTTTCTAATCTGATCTGTGGTACGTGTTGAATCTTAGTAATGTGCCATCTTGTTAGTGTGGTGGTTTGAGGTGAACTTGCAGCAACAGAGCTTAATAACTTGACTACCCACGCCAGCTTGTGTAGCTGCAGATGCAAACTCTCACAGTTGCCTGATTTCATGTGTTGCCTTGTTGCAGGATGCATCATCTGAGGGACGAAATGGAGCTTCTGGTCAGAGAACTACAGTGTAACAACAGCATCATAGAGAGGTGAGTTGTGTAAACAGCTTTAATTCTTTAAGCTCTTCCTCAGTTTGATGATATTTCTTGGATCTCACAGCCTCGGCGGAGTGAATTCTTCAGCTGCTCTGGAGGCCGGTCCGACCAGACCGTCTACACTGTGACATTGATGTGCAATCCTTGGATTTTTTTTTTTTTTTACCTCTCAAAAACACATGCAGCGTCTCCTGCGATCACTGCCACTGATGAGCTGCGTGGTGGAGCTTCGATCTGTGGATGACTGTCATCAATATAAAAGGAAGCAGTCAGAGACGTTCAGTAGAATGTGAATCTCAATTTAAGATGCGGCACGAGGCTCAGATGAGTGTGTTTGTGTGAGTGTGTGTTTGCTGCCTGAGTAAAGCAGCTCAATGCAAACCTCATTGATGCCTTTTGTGTTATTGTATTTTTAATAGGCTGCCATAGCGATAGACTGTGGGCATGAAACAAAACAAATGCTCTGTCAGCAGCTGGAGTGTTTTATTGGTTGCATTTCCTGTTTTCCCTTCTGCCAGAGAAGCTCTCGAGAATCCAAACATTCTGCCTGTGAGTGCATTTACATCAATTCTGGTAGTCTACAGTTTGTGATAAAAGGCACTGATTAAATGCATTTAATCTTTTTTTTTTCATGTCTTTGTTTTCATAATTGTATTTAGTAAATCCTGATTTGTGATCATCTGTGTGTAGTATTGATTTTTTTTTACCGTTTTATAAGTGGTTTGACATTTAAAGAGATTAGTTTTCATAGAAGATGCATTATTCTTTAAGAGGAAGTCCGTCGCTTACAGTAAATCAAGCAGGAAGTAGAAACAAGATGGATACACCGACCCCTTGGTCATCTCTTAAAATCCTAATTGAGGCCTGATTAAAATTTGGGGTTTTGTATGAAATAGACAAGTTTTAATTGTTCTAATTTAATAGCTCCAGGTAATGTTATTGCAATGATTGTAAAAACAAATGTCAATATAAGCTGCTTGAATGAATCACAGTATTCCTGGTGACGACGATGGTCTATTAAAAACATTTTTTACAAAAACAATGTTTAGTATACTTTACTGGGATTTTGTGTGATTCACCACTAAAGTAAAGGGGGATTCAGAAAAAAAGCATACCATAGTTCTATCTTTATTACTTTTTTTTTAATATTGTTTATTAGCTCCATGTGGGTCTGCCACTTAAAATCCTAATAGTAGAAAAAGTCAAATATGGACATGTTTAAGGGGTGTGGATACTTTCATCAGGACTGTATCTGAAGTAATGTTCCTGTTTGTGTTTTTTTTGTTTGTTTGTTTTGTTTTGGGTTTTTTTACCATGTGATTTCCCTGAAAAGAGAGTAAACGTGGTCAGGGGAAACTCTGCAATGACCCTGCTGTGTCACCTCACTGACAGTACAGTAGAGTAACATTAAATAATCACAGTAGCTGTGATCAAACCTGCAGGGGAAATCCAGGGCATTATTTGTGGTTGAAAAAGGGTTTTCTCAAAGGGAAGGTGTTTATGAGTTCAAATGAACTTTATCCTTTCGCACATGCAAAATTTAATCCCACGTTTACTTTTTTTTTATTATTTTTATTAATCCCTTGAGATTTAACACATGATGTACGTTTCTCCATTGTCAAACACGGCCTTCATAAGATCAAATCAATTGTAAGTTTAGCATAATTTCAAAGTTATTACAACTTAGATTACAGAAAATGTGATGTTTTCGCACTGTGTGTGAGTGAGTGGGCGTGTTTGAGAAAGCCCTCGTAGTTTCAGTTTAGTTTGAGAGGGGGAGGAAGCGGGGGTAAATTCAGATGCCTCTGTGGGTTTTTAGCTGCTCATATGACGTGCTTTTGGCAAAGTGGAAAGTTCAATGTTCTTTTCTAGCCCACACTAACAAGTGAGACATTGTGTTGTTTTTCATACTGTTGAATATCTTTCGGTAAACACAGACGGCAATCCTGCAAAGTATTTATAAGACGGGATGTCTTGCTAAAATACTGAGGTCTATCTGTCTGCCCTTTTGTTGTGGTAGAATTTTTAAAGATACAATTCATTAGTTGCTTTTTTTTTCATTGACGCTGTTTGTGGATATCAAAAGCACAGAAACGTTCAGTTTCAGTTGCAGTCATAAAACACAAAGTATGAAAAAGGCAGAATTTGACTAGAATAACCCTGAAACCATTAACTGTTAACCTGTTTGGATTCAAGTTTGAATCTTTTCCCATCTGATTGGTTTCCATACACACAATATTAACCACTCCTGAATCTATAAATTTTTTTTTCAGCTTGTACTGTGTATTATGTGTTTTTTTCCAGTACAGTGTTTCATTCTGAGTTCATTCTGCTTCATTTTAACCGAGCATATTATTACATCCTTAGAGCCTGGTATTTTCTTTCCTGCTTCTCCCCACTGATGTTATGCTGGATCTGCTCTGATTGGGTTTTCTGGCAGGACTGGGCTCATGATTTGGGTTTGATCTTTCATGGTGGCAGCATCCGAACCAAGTTGACTCAGCCAGTTTGGCAGAAAAAGATTGCTGAAGATTTTATATTCATGAAACCTGACCATTATATATATTATACATTTTTATTTGTTGTTGTGCATGTGGACCATGAGTCTGTTGAATAAATCATTCATATATAAAGTCAGATTTTCTATAATTAAAAATCTTACCAAGCGCCTCTCTTGTGTTAGGTAAGTTAGAATTACCCAAATTATTTCTGTCTGCTAAATTCCAGAAAAGTTAACGAGGACATTGTTTTTTTGTGTGGTTTTTTTTTTTAGATATTTTTGTAGCTTTCCTCTAAAGTTTAAAAAGATAAAGTGTTAACTCGGGGAGGATAACTTCTACTTTCAGTATTAGGGAGTAATTCAGCATTTCTGCTTGTTTTGTCTGTGGAAAAAGGAGGCAAAAACACAAACCAAATCGTCTAGTGAACTGTTTCTCAGAAAGTTTCGGGCTCTCTAGTGAAAACCTCAGCGTGAGCGAGAGCGCGCCCCCGACGCTCCGAACTGTGGCGCGCGCCCGGCATTTAATGCTCCTGATCCCCCGCGTCACTACGACAGATTTGTCACTGGCGGCAGCTGAGTTTACATTCGGCGCACGGACCGAAAACACTCAGCTGCCAAATACCTACACACTCCCAGCAGCCAAACACACAATCATTACGGGGAGCGCAGCGTAATGGCGTCTGTGAGCGTGGTGGGGCAGCAGCCCGGTCCACACAGATTGGACTCGGAACCGCCGATCCTGCTCTTCAAACTGTCCGGCACCAAGAAGAAAATCACGCTGCCGAGGAGGTCGTCCTGGGAGAAGATGATGCTCGCCGGGAGCGGCGCGGAGAGCGGCTCGGACGCTGCTGAGGAGGAGTTGCGAACTCATCCTTTACGGCGTCCAGGACCAGCTGGAGGGATGATGCCCGCGGGAGGTTGCGGTGCCTCAGCCGGCCTCCAAGCGCCACGTAGCCCCACGCAGGATGGACAAGTGGGCAGCTGCGGCAGCGTTGCCCGAGGGATGGCCGGGCACATCACCAATGGCTACATGAGGTGTGACCCAAACCAAAACACGAGTTGTCGCAGGGGGGGATCGCCGAAGGAGCCCGGAGTCTGCGCCATGCCAAGCGGCACGACTAACAGACCGAGGAGAGCACACCGGCACCGGGACGGGTCGCACGGGAGACGGGGCTCCCGGAATGGAGACGGTCACAGCGGACAACAGAGCGATTCATCCGCGGTCTCGCCTCCCGGAGAGCGCCGCGGACTGCCGCTGGAGCGGCTCACTCAGGGCAAGACTGGGGTGGTGAAGCTGGCCCGCACCGAGCCTCACCGCAGGGAGGCCTGGTCCATCTTCCCCCGAGAGATGGACCCCCGAGTGAGGGCAGAGAGAGGTGAAGGACACCGGTTCGAGACCAAGCCAGTGAAGCAGGACTGGTGTGACGCCTGCAGCAGACAGATCACAGCGCAGGGACTCAAGTGTCAAAGTAAGTGAAGCCTTTTGTGATAATAACTGAAGACTGTTTTAGTTACACGTGGTTCCTAATCCTGCATTTCACTTGATATTGAAAAAAAATAAATAATTTTTTTCTATCTGGTTCAGTATGAGTGAAGGGCATCCAGGGCAAGATGACAAACTGATTTCTGCTGATGTTTGGCCACAGGGGCGGTCCAGATTTGCGTGGGACGACTTGCGGAATTAGATTTAAGCTCAATGCTGATTCAAATTCTTCTGTTAAACATATGACAGCACACAGTTGTTTCTTGCTCGTGTCACAACTTACTCTTATTAGTCTCCAGTTATTGTCCACAAAATCATCGGACTCTATCAAAGACGCAGGTGGCAGCACAAGTGAGTTCCAGTAAATTTGCCATTTGAATTTTGCACAGCTCTGTTTGTAGAGGAAAGATCAGTATAAATTGCGTGGCAATATATATATATATATATATATATATATATATATATATATATATAGCGTCAAAGTTGCATGCAGTCAAAGCACCTTTTGGGGCCCCCTGCTGGGCTGGGGGCCAGCAGGAGGAGATTCGCTGAGCTGCAGCTTAGGTTTTGTGCCTTGGGTCGACTCTGCTTATACTCAAAAAAAAAAAAAAATGGAGCATGTCGATAAGTGTGTTGGGTATGGATATATCCAACCACATCACGCCTCTGACTGAACCAGAATCCTTCTGCGTAAATCCCTTTATCTTGTCCAGCCAGCTCTGCCTCCCAGTGCTCCCACTCTCACCAGAAAGAAACTGGAGGACAGAGACTGGAATTCATGCTGCAACAATAAAATGCTGCAAATAAAGAGACGTTTTCTGCAGCTTCGGTTAGCGGCAAGAAAACATGAGACCTAATGACATGTTGGGGGTTTAGTTTACTGATTGTAATGGACTACCTGAAAGGTGATAGCATTTTTTAAAATATTTTTATTTTTTTTTTAAATCACCTTTTTTTTATTTGGACTCCTATTTTCTGAAACAAAGTAGTCATTTTTAAGAAATAAATCGAAATGCCAGGAAACCCCCCCTTGGCCCCCCATCTGATAAATTAAGACACATTGATTGTAATTTAAAAACCCACTCACAAAGGGGGAAACCCTGTTATTTGACTTGTTTTTTGTAGAAAGCCAGGCCACCGCTTGATCTCTACCGTGGGACAAAGAAAGGTTTAGCCAGGCTAATTTGACCTGGTCACGACTTTACATGTTTACAGGCAAACACGCCGCTGCTGTTTTGCCGCAAACAATTAACTCAACACCAGCAACCTTTGTGAGCTCCACGCCACCCATGTACTGTATACGTGAACGTCTGTGTGTAAATGTGTGGTTGCTGAGCAAGCATTGTGTCAGCAACAATCTGTGACAGGGAGGCTGCGTCTGCACAGCAGCGTGGGATAAACCAAATAGAGGACTGATTGAAAGTGATGAAAGAAGGGAGTGGAGAAGGGAACAGATAACGAATCAGTGAAAAAAAAAAAAAAAAGGAGAAGTTGGATTCTCTGAAAAAGTGTTGCTAACTTGACGAGAATGGAGAGAGACAAAGGAACTGCGAGAGGAGAAGAGACCTAACGTGGATGCGGGATGGAAGAAAAGAGCGCGAGTCGGTCCAGCACTACTGCGGAGCTGTCTGATTTAGTGCGCCATCAGCAGGAGCTCACTGAAGCAAGAGCGGAGATTACTGGAGCATTAATCACACGGAGGGGGACACGGACGGACACACAGTTTCCTTCACAGCACAAGAACTTCTTTCTTTGTGGATCAAAGAAAGTCGTTACAAATCCCTGTACAAGTGTTCACATTTCCTCAGGTTGAAACAGCGAGCCAGAGTGTATTTGATTGGCTGTTGACGACACAGACACTTTGTTTCAACACGGCCTGAGCCAAATAATGAGGCGATTTGCAGGACTCTGGATAACTTGACTGGATAGGTGGGGGGGTGAAATGTTGTGTTGGAGATAACATTGATAAATATTATGATGACACTGTCAGTTGCCACACACTCCCATTTTCTCTATTCCTCTCTGTCTCATCTGCGGCTGCGTCACCCTGTGACTTTTAGCATTTTGGGCCGTGTCATTAGCGTCTGGTGTGAGCATTTCCTGTGAGGCTACTCCATTCACTTGGCTAAATATTGAATTAGCATGTAAAATGCAAGTTAACAACTCCTGGAATACAGTAGCCAACAATTACTGCGCTCCAATCAGTAACTTGCAATGTGAATATTGCACACAATGATGCAGTGACGGCGAAATATTTATGATAGTTTGTGGTGGCATAGACCATTAGGCAACAAGCAGCATTGTAAAGACCAATGAAGACAGCAGGCAGGTCAGTGACGGTGCGCTGTAGAGACGTCTGCAGCCGGATTAGTGCATAAAACCAACATCCCAAGGTCTGAGCTTCTCAAACAGTGAGTTACTAGTCGTTCACTCAACAAATCTCATGTCAGAGTAGCAGGAAGGCAGCGAATTGTTCAAAGTATATGGTTGTGATCTGACAAAACATAAAAAAAAAAAATACCCTTCAGGGGTATGAGAGCTTGTGGAAGGCATAGCAGCCCTGCTTTGTTGCCAGCTGCCAGTGAACCTCTGCTCTCTTCTTCTGTGATGCTATCAGAGGTGAGAGTTCTGCAGAGTCCCGAGGGCAACAATACAAAGTCGGTCCTTTCGGGGGTATGCTCAGGAAAGAAAAGCAAACAGACGTATCAAAATAGCAGCAGCACACACGGAGATGTAATTGCCTCTCCTCTACTCCCATCAAATAACAGGGGACGAGAGACGGAGATTTGTAGCCATGAACATTATTCTGCGTCTTTGTTTTGGTCGCTTTGCTCCGTCGGCACTTCTCGGATTTATTGCCCTCCCTCAGTGTGCTGCAGCGTGCTTGCAGAAGTCGGTCCCACTGGGACTCCCGTGGCATTTTGCCCCCCCAGAGGAATCTGCCCGTCTAACGTCGTCGCCCAGCCTCGTCGTCTGACTTTTATCTTTGTGGGTTTAGCTTTTTTAGTTTTTATTTTCATTCCTCGTCTTGACAGTTAGATGAGAGTGTCACGGGTGATATAGCGCTCCCACTTAAAAAACACATGACAGGCACTGCACAAAAAAACAAAAAAAAACTGCACCATGTCTTTTAATTTGACTGTAACTGGGCAGAAAATGAAGCATAGCTCACTCAACCCCATAGGTTTAACGGTCATAATCTGTTGTTGAGTCAAGAGGCATGCAGACTTATGCTGAAGAGAAGATTTTCAGCTCCATAAACTGAACAGAACACGAGCAAACATGAGCAAACTCACTGACCCCAGCCATCAGTCAGAGAGCAACAATGCAAGAAAAAAAAAATCCCACTCAAAGCAGTAAGCTGTTTCTCTTGGTTTTTAAGCACAGTGGACTCCTGTCTAGCCACAGTTCAGAACTCAACCTGACACCAAGTTATTCGCAGAAATAATCCACCTTCTCACGGAAACCTCCATTGAAATACCTCGGCGCAGTGCGAGTTAACACATTATTGGCTGGCGTCTGCAAAGCAGCCAATCCAGGAGGGCCATTCATTTTTCCTGGTGCTGGTTGGCTGTGTCTCCCAAAAGCGGAAATAATTAAGGGTGTTGATATCTGCTTATGTGTAGCACTGAGACTGTTTCCACTGTGTGTATTAATGGATATTAATTTATATTTGGCATCCGAAGTATTGAAACAGGCAGTTAGATGTGTTTGTAGAAGGTCTTTAATGTATTTGTGGATTTTAGCTATTTGCAGACAGTTGTGACCCCTACACTTTGTGAACAGTGGGGGTCCACTATAATCTGATTATTTATAGTCATAAAAATACTAAAATTAGATGTAAAATAGTACTTAATTGTATAGAAATTTTTTGAAAATTGTTCATTAAACCCCATTTCCATCAGTTGTGTTTTTCATCTCCATTTGTGGAACATTTTGGCCTCTTGTGAATTATGAGCAGTTGCCTTGCAGCAAGAAGGTCCTTGGTTTGAATCTTGAGCAGAAACGTTTGTGCATGGAGTTTGCAGGTGGTCCTAGTTCAAGCATTGGTTCTCTCCAGATATTCCAGCTTCCACCCAAACATAAATGTAGACACTTTGCCTTGGTGTTTTTTTTAAATGCATTAAAATTCTAATGTTTAATGGTTTGCATACAGTACATACAACATAAATCATGTAAAAATTCAGTAGTATAAAAACTCTTTATCTGGGTTATTTCATTTAAGATGTCATATCAAATGACATCTTAAATGTCATTTAACATTAACAGTGCGTTTCCTTGATTTAATTAGTAGATTCTCGTCATCTCGGAGATTTGAGTGGGAATGGTCTGGGAATGGCAGCCACTTTAATCCCAGCTCTAAATGTCTTCTGTCTAGGATTAAATCCCAGGAATAGAGTCGCTGGGATTACAGTCAGATGTCAGATTAATATGTGATTTAATGTTTTCAGGCTCTCATACTGCTGTGGATCCAGAGCTTTGACTCCTGGATTTTGGTGGTCTCCTTTGTTCGGTCTCATGCTTCTACACAGCCACATTTTAAGCAGTAGCTACTTGAAACCCGCCGGTTAACGACGGGGCTTAGCACCCAAGCAGCAGAGGAAGACATGTAATGATCAGTTACATCTTAAAACGTGCATTAAGAGTTCGTTCGTGCATAATTAAGCATGATTATATATATTTTTCACTAATCTCAGATGGGCAATAACCATATTTAACATCGTTCCAGACCGTAAAAGCATTTCAAGTGCTTTTTCATCATGGCCACACAGTCTGTGCCTAAAAGTGTTCTTTCTAAACCATTTCATATTTTTTTTCAGCTGAAAACAGCAGACAGCAAACTTTGTAAGTGATGACCAAAATGATTTCAGTTCACCATTTAAAATCTGCTGCACTAAAACAAATGCAAACTTCATATTTTTATTAATATTTTCATTATTAATAAAAATACATCCCACTGCCACCTAGACTTTTGTTAATATGAAGATGTTGATAGCTAATGTTTTTATTTTTTTTTTGTAAGGAAAATTGCATGTTTAGTGTTTTACAATTAGGATTTTAGTGGAATCACTTCACAACCAACTTAGCCGTATTACAGTTACGGCTATTAAAACCTGTGCAGTTTGCTCTTTTTTTTTTTGCACATTGACCCGGTTAACAATTAGAAAAACTAAATAAGATTGTATTTTTGGGCATCACTTGGAAACTCAAATTGCTTTTGCATAATATTGAGTTTAATAGTTAGTTTTGATGCAGACAAATTGGATTTTAAGTTAAATATTGGAGTATGTTCCATTTACCTCACAAGTTGGAACTGAGATCTTGGAATGTCGTCACTCCCAATTTAGCCGTTTTCCCTTGCAAATTGAAAAGCCAGTGGAGCTTTGTATTTGTTGTGCACAGTGCAAATAGACAGTATGTTACAGCAACTATCAATACCTGTTATGCATATCTGAGACATGTCGGAATTTGAAATGCATGAAATCTCAAACAACACTCTGAATTTAACATCACCGCATGGGAAGCTCACACACTGCCGCAGATCCTTCATGGTTCTCTGCCTCTTGTGTTCTCTCTCTGTGACTTTCCAGATATCTCTTCAGGGAGTTTTCAGTGTGATTTTCTTAAACCGCCATCACCTCCTGATCCAACCGCTTCCTTTAGTTTGCACAGTGTGGGTCTTGAATCAAGAACCTGCTCGACCGTTTCACGCTCAGAAATCCCCACTCGAAGGGAAATATGGGCGGAGGGGAGGTGTCAAAATGGCACGTCAATCTCACGTCTAGAGAAACTGGAAGACGACACACATTTCAGCCTGAACTTTCCATCAGAGCTAATATGTCTGGCAAAATCTGCTACATGAATATTCTACTGTGTTTTACTTTTGCGTAGCCACATTAATGCTACCTTTACAGTGCTCTAGTGCAAATTAAATGATTGCAGAGTGGATGGAAAATGAAAGAAAAATCTGAAAACAAGTAATGTGCATTGAAATTCAACCGCCTTTTACCTATATCCATAAATAAAACCTAGTCCAGCCAAATGCCTTCAGATATCAGTCAGTTATAGTTAGTGTGTATTTTCATCTCAGTACAAATCCAGCTGTTCTGTGAAGGCCTGAGTGAGCAAACAGCATCATGAAGAGGAAGGAACACAGCAGACAGGTCAGGGAGGAAGTTGTGGAGAAGTTTCAAGCACTTTTACATTATAAAATTATATATCACCCTTTAGGCGTCTCGCAGAGACCTGTTCAATCATTTAAAATGAAAAGATCACGGCACATCTCAAAGCCTGCTGAGAGATGGCTCTCCACCTAAACCTACTGACCCGGCAAGAGGAGCAAAAAATGGCAGATGCAGCCGAGAGGCGAATGGTAAATCTGGAGGAGCTGCAGAGTTCCTGTTGACAGGACGACTCACACAAATCTGGTTCTTTATGAGACAGAGTCTAGAAGAAAGCCAGTGCCAGGAGAACCCATGTTTGGAGCTCGTCACAAGCCGCTTTAAAACATGATGGCGGCAGCGACATGCTGTGGGGATGTTTCTCTTAGTAGTGGCTGGAAACCTGGTCTTTTAGTAGAACCATGAGTCTAAACATACAGTCAGAGCTGCATAGTGATGCTTTAAAATGGCCTAGTCAAATCCTAGATCTAAATCCAATTGCAAATCTGTGGAAAATTGCTGTTCAAAGATGGTCTGCATCCAGTCTGACTGACCATTTTGCAAAGACAGGCTGACACTTCAGTCCCTAGGTGAGCAAAGCTGGTGGAGACTTCTATAAAGTGTTGACAGAAAAAATATTTTTCTTTCCACGTCAGAATTGGGCACTCCTTTGTGTTGGTCTATCACATAAAATACAGAAATCTGTGGTTGCTGCTTTGCAAAATGTTTATAAGTTCAAGGAGTAAGGAGGTTTTCTTGAGATCTAGCGCGTACAGAAAGCTGCATCTCCAGTGCCGTCTGCATTGAAGAACAGTGGTGACTTTCAATGAAGTTTATTTTTAGGATGCCCTTGGCTGGATACTGTTCTGAGGACTGCAGAGCTGTCTTACACCAGAGATAGCAACATAAAAATAATGCATTTCCTCCACCGGGTACACAGATTTGGACAGCTGCTCCATCGGTGCAAAAACCTACTTTTGACGACCTTGCTCGTGATTATGTAATAATAACCGTGAGTGGAAGCGGTGAGCACATCGCCCTGTTTCTCCTGTTTCAGAAGTGGGACAGGAGAAGAAGAGCTCCATGTGGCTCTTCTTCTTTCCTCTTCACAGAGCATATTAATAACCGACGGACCACGCGTCAGCTCAACCCACACGATGCGTTCGCTTTGCACAGACGAGATATTTCACTGTTGTGGTGCGAAACAGACTGGCTGACTCACTTCCCCTCAGTGAGGAGACTGAAAAGAGGGATAAGAGATGAGACAGTGTCAGTGATCGCCTCTCTGGAGTCACAGAAATGGCTGCTGAGTAAAAATCGATCACTGGTGAAGAGGAAGATATTTTTGTTGTTGGGGAAAAAAAAGAGGAGAGAAAGTAGCAGAGGAGCTTCAAGAGGAGTGTTTGTATTTGGGGGCGTCTGTCTCTTTAAGCTGGCTGGTTGGTACTGCAGAGTGTGTGGGTGCTGCAGCAGACACAGAGAGAGGATGAGGGAGCAGTGGCAACAGCAGGACGAGAGAGGAACAAGCCATCCGGCACAGATTCAGGTCTCAAGTCTTCACGCTCAGGTGTGAGGTGCACCGTTCACGAGGTGGGAGCATAGGGGACTCTGTGCGGAGAACAGGTGGAGGGGTGGCAGAGCGTGTGGAGAGGGGGCTGTTTATTCGGAGCGTGGCACCGGTGGCAGAGTGGCTCCGCTGGGATGGCAGAGGGGGGCAGCTGGTGGGCTGGCGCTGGGGCAGCCCACAGAGGGACAGGGTCAGCCGGCGACAGGACAGGAGATCCAGCGATGGCTACACACACCGGACGGTGCCCACCGGATGGTGTCAGCATGCTCCATCCATGGCACAGATAGCACCTCTCCACCCGGGGCAGGAGGAGGGGGAACGGGAGGTTGGGGAAGGTCTGGGGCGAGTCGAACCGGTGGGGAGGACGTTTCTGGGCGAGGTGTCCTTGTGTCTGGAGGAAGTCAAGGGGGATTCAGAAGTGAATGCCGGTAGCGCGTGCTTTGGCCATGTGTCACGGCGGCTGGGGCGGCTGCTGAAGAGGCTGCCCAAGTCTCGCTCCTGGAGCGACAGCTTGAGGATCCTGCGAAGATCGTCGTCTAACGGATCCCTGCTTACCAGCTCAGGTACGACAACGGCAAATAAAAATCTCCTCGGGTTTGTCATGATGAGAACAGGAGTCGGTACTTTGAGGGAAGCGAAAAGGTTGATGAGTAGACAAGTTGAGCGGCGCTGGCCTCAGAGGCCGGCTGTAGGCCAAAATATTTCTGTTTTGTGTCGACCGTTCTGTCCACTATTGAACAGCCATGCCTCGAAACACCGTGTTAGCCTTTGTCTCCAAAACACTACTGACTGACCCATTCCTGCTGCTTTTTGTGTAAGAGAAGATGGCATCTACTCACCACATTCCAGAATCTAATAGATATGTAATTGGATCAATAAATATTCACGTATTTAAGGATTCTGATGAAATTAGAAATAACTTAATTAAATACAATTATCGATAGTAACAAAAATAGGATTTTTTTGTAAATAAATGTAAAAATTCATATTATACTATTTTTAATCTATTATGTGTTCATAATTATACATTTTATAATTATTTCAGTGTTGGCATCATCATACGGGGTTAAATTGTAGGAAACCATTTTATGCCCCATTTTATGTTATTAAATATAAAATGTTTGTTTTTTTCTTTTACATTTCTCACATTTAATTATTTTAAAAAAACTTAGGTATTAATTATAATACTTTGCAATTTTATTGAAGTTATCACATAAAAGGTATTTAATTTCAATGTGACACTTTTGGCCTCCCATATGTTTCACCCATCATGAGTGCCTGGTCGTACACTGGTAGGAAACAACCAAGTGAAAAAGGTCAGCTGGCTGCTGCAGTTGCTTTTGCACCTCCAGAAAGTCGCCATCTCACTCAGACGGATCCAAAACACACTTTCAGTTTGAGCCTCTAAAATCCCCTGTAAGTGAATTATGATATTGACTTTGTTCTGTCTGGCAGAAATTTGAGAAAAAGATGGATCCTACCATAGGCTGTGCAGCATCGATTTTCCCCCATGTTTTACCCAAATAAAGGACTGAGCTAATGTGTTTTTTTTTTGTTTTTTTTTCTTAGAGGGCGATGAATACATGATGTAACATTAGCCTGAAGTGCGACCGGGGTGAAAAGAGGCAGGGAGCGAATAATGGCTGGATGCTGCAGATTCATTGATTCACCCACAGACAGAATGACACAAATCTTTAAAACAAAACGGTGGCTTCAGCCCTTTATTGTGTGTGTGTGTGTGTGCGTGTGTGTGTGTGTGTGTGTGTGTGTGTGTATTTGTGTGACCTTCTGTGTGAGTGCGATAAAACCCTGACCAAACATGACTCAGGGAGCACTTCTTCACCACCACTCAACCTGAGTGACGTCATGCTGCAGCCTTCAAAGCCTAAGAAGCAGCTTCACCAGCGCAGGCTCACTGCAGACTGATAAGGGCTATTTATAGTCGGCGTTCCCTGGAAGGAAACCCACTTAATCCCTTTAACGAATAAAAACCGGGACAAACTGGACACTTCACTTCTTGAATAGTTTATTCCATTAGGATTTCTGCATATTTGAGTGTTTGCAGACATTTATAAAAGATGTGGTTCAGAAAGTTTTAACATGTTTTAACAAGTTTTAACATTTTAGCATGTGGAGAAATTCGAAGGTTACTTTGAGCGAGAAAGTGATCCCTTTGATCTCATAAAGTGCTAGCAATAAGAATCCCGCTGACACACACACACACACGCACGCACGCACGCACGCACACACACACACACACACACACACACACACAGTGGTTTGTTAAATCCGAGCAGAGACATTTCTGCTGCAAACTAAATTGTGCTTTTCCAGGAAACACAGTGGTCTAGAGGTTTTCATGGGGTTTTCTAGAGTTTTTTCTGTATGAGTATGCGCAGGCTTTGAGGCTAACTTTAATCGTCTTTATAATATCCTTTCACTTCCCAGTGTAAACAGTGAGTTCAAAAGGGATTTCGAGTAAAGGTATCTCATCCCTTAAACCTAATCCCAAAGCAGTTCAGCTGCAGGTTGAGTGGCTGAAGCGTTAGGGCAACCAAGAACTTTAAGAGTGAAGCTCACTGCTTTCACGGTATAAGACGAGCGCCGTGTTTATTGGCACTGAATAAACAGCCAAGAGAGAATAGAATAAAAATAGTCTCTTAATTATACAGTCTTAATAACATGATTAATGAAAATTCTTCCATTTCAGCCACAGTAGTCCTGGTTCATGAGTTTTTTTTTCCCCCTTGTCAGTATGTTGGGTTTGGTTGAGGTCTCTCTTGGCCCGACAGCCAAGATAGAACTTGGCTGTCGGGCATCATTGTTTTCGGCTCGGTCCTGCCCGGGACCTGCTGACAACGCTCATCGGTGTGGACGGGGTTACTGTGTGAAGAAACCTCAACGTTTAAGTTAGAGGAAACACAAAGATAGGAAAGGAATTTAAAAGTTATTTAATTTTATACAGTGTGTAAAGACTGAGGCTCATTTAGAGTCTAAATGAGTCTAAATGAGCCTCACAAATCACAAATTCTCAATATGTGATTTTTTCCCCCCCAGGTGAGTGAAGAAACCTTAAATTAAAGGTTGGAGGTTGAAGTTTCTCTGAGTGCGCTCATGGCGCTGCAGTGAAGGATTCATTTATTTCATATGTCTTTAACAGTCGTACCAAAGAGTGTAATATCTACCAGATCTATCTGGTTGACCTTGCCATCGCATGTGGTAAAAGACCCAAGAGCGGCCAGCCAGAAGGTTGAGGAAATACCTTAAAATGAAACTGAAAACGTACAAAAGGAGAGTCAAGCCTGTAATGAAATGCAACTATGGGTAGCTTAGAGTGTGATCCAAAGCACAGACCTCAAAAGGAGACTGCTTGTATGGTCTGGGAAAAACTAAGCAACACAGGAATGACTCAGAATGTAAATACCAAAAACACCAGAATACAAAAACTACAAAGAACTGACTGAAATAGAAACCACAACACAAGACAGCCAAACTAAACCAAAGTTCTTTCATTGTAAAAGGCCAAATCGTCTCTGACTTGACTGTTTTCAGCTTTTGTTCTCTGTTGGTTAATCTGTCCCAAGCTGGAAACAGGAAAAGTAGAAGGAAAATTGGTGACCAGCAGTTTTCCCAAGGCGGACCCTTCCTTACGGCTCATGTCATCTGGACGGGGTGGTCTTTGCTGACTCTAAGGTCGATAAGATTCTGTTCATGGGGCTCAGTCATTTCCAGCACAAAGTCACACATGTAACTATTTAGATATGAATGGATACAGTTTTCAGTATACTTGTGTTCACATTTGTGAACTTGGACGGTTTAGCAGGAATTTACCTAATTGAGTTATAAATATTTGAGTATCTCTCTTTGTATCATTCCCATATTTTAACGGGGAGCTTTCGCATCAATTTATAGGTAGGTAGCATAATTTTTATTTTGGCATTTAAAACAACACAATTTACATTTTAGTCAAACTCATTGGTTACTTTTAGTTTATAAGCTGCCGACGGACAACCAGCATTTTTATGAACACAGTTCACTGCTTTTGGGGCTTCCAGACCTTCTTAGATTGGGTTTCCAAGTTGGTTGTGGTTTAGACGCCAATCAAAACAGTCCAGTTTATTTAATTTTTATGAACAGAATAAGGGTATCACAGCTGTGACGAAGCTGTGTTCAGCATAGATTAACCCAGTCTAAATTCTGACATTTCATATTTGAAATAAGAGCTGATCTAAATTTGTCTAGACGGCAAAAGAGGAAGTGAGATAGTTCTTTACCACACTGCCAAAACCAGAAGTAAACTTCGCCATTATGTTGGATCAGGAGCTGTTGAAAAGATAGTAGAAGCCAAGTAGGTAAGAAATTGTACTTAAATATCCAATGTTACAAAAACAGTAAAATAAGTCTTGAGATAGAAAATGCATTGGAGCCGTACATTTAATTGTACTGAATCTCAATGATGCCGACATTTCTGGTGCATTGTGGGAGCATCTGCATCCACACAGATCAATATTTAAAGAACGAGGAAGAAGACCGACTCGTCGTTATCAAATATGAAGCTACAGTGTGGATAAACAAACACAGATGTCAGGCGGAAGGGGGTCAGATTTGACGGAGCTTGAGGATTACACTTGTGTGTTTGTGTCTGGCAGGTCCTCACACAAAGGGATTTTCTTTTTCTGTAAATATGTGTTTGCAAAAGGATCAGAGACGGATGCATGCTGTAAGTTTAAAAATGGAAGCAAGTAATACCTTTAAATACTAAGAGTAGGGAGAAAAAGGAGTGTGTATGAAGCATGACGCGTCTGTAATTCACACATGGGAGAACATGAATAATAACTCCAAATCAGCTGTGATAGGATCAGACTAGTTAAACCTCCCCCCAAAGACCCTCTAAGCTGCTTTCAGGTCCTTCTTAGACCGCTTAGATTCATTAGCGTCGGTGTTAGTATCCCTGCCCCTTATGTTAAAGCTATCTAACCCCACATCCTGAATCAGACTTGCAGTAAGTATAATAACCCCCTACCCCATCTCTATCTGCAGCCATGCAGACATCCTCTTTAACCTGAGAGACACTGCTAATCTGTCCCACACCCACTGTCTCACAGGAACAGAAAAACAACCACCCGCATCCCCTCTATCTTGTAATTCCCATCTCAGCCCATTCAGTGATTGCACACAGCGATGTCAGCGATGTTTCAAGTTACTTCAAATGAAGACGGATCTTTGAGCTTCATGAGAGACTGGAGAAAAAGAGATGCATTTAGGAATGCAGACAAGACACGCTGCGTCTTGTGTGAGGGAGACAAAGTTCCCCCGGTTTCCCATCTTCCAACTGATTATCGACCGCTGCCGCAGCTGAAGTTAACGCAGCCTCCACAAATGGATCTTTACTAAGTGCAGGTCGGAGCTCCCTTCCTCTCCTCGCCTGCACTGATGCACGTCCCTGAAGACGTGCCTTTCTCCTCGCCCTGCATCTCACTGTCGAGGCACGGTCGGTCAGGAGGTAAAAAACCCCTGCATGTTTTTTTTTTTTTTTTTCTGCAAAGCAGAAACAAGCCAGACCGGTTCATCAGAATGACACACAACACCAATGTCAACAATCATGTTGGGACAACACGCACGGCTCTTGGCATCAACACTGCACAGGATTGGATGCTAATGATTGCTTATGGTACAAGTGCATTGCAGCCTGTTTGACCTATCTGACTTACACTGGACCACAGTGGAAAAAAAATACATGTGTACCTGTTCCCTCACCTATGGTCACTGCATATGCATCATGTTCAAACCAACATATGTTAAAAATCTTGCATCAAGTCACTTAAAGTAGACAACAGGAAATTGGCCAAAAATCTAAAAAAAAAAGAAGCAAGAAATTAATTTGAGAATAGACAAGAAACTAGGGGTGCATTCACACCAGTCCCGTTTAGTCCACTTTAATTGAACTCTCGTTTGTAGAGTTGACAATGCCCAATCGAACTCTGATGCGGACCAAGTAAGCAGTGAAATACGCTTGAACAACATACATGTACAAATAAATGTGTATAGGTTGTCTTTAAATGGAGGAAATTGATGGGATAGTGAATTATTTGGACAATACGGATCTTGTATTTCAAAACGGTTCTGGTACAGATCAGTTGTTGGCCACTACTGAATCAGTATGAACATTTTCTGGCTCCGCCACTACAGGGACAGCTTGGGATCCACCAGAAATAGTAGGAGTGTCGATGGAAACAGGAACGTCTGGGTGTACCCCCTGGACCTGTAACCTCTATAACCCGACCTCTAATAAGCAGAAGACAATAGCTGGATTGGTTGATTTTCAAAGGGACTTTCTAATCCCATAGTTGACACTTTTTCAGCTGAAGAAAAAGCTGAAACTACGAGGAGGCCATTTCTTTTCCCCCCCAAAAACAAAAGTAAAAATATGAAGTAAAATGTTGTTCTTGGCCCAGTCTGTAAAAAAAAAAAAAAATGAAATAAATGTCAGTAGTTTCTGTAAGTGAGTCAGAAATTCCAACTTAACTTCTCTATTTGACAGGGGGGCTAACTATGGAATTTCCACTGAAGTGAAAAGGGAAAACCCTCCTCTTCTCCCAACAAACAAACACACATTCACTTAACAAGCCACACAAGAAGAACAGCCTTATCCCTGACTCCATCCCCACTTCTTCTATTTCACATTCTTTCACTTTTATTTTGCACTTCGCCCACAGGCATGTCGTCATACCGTGAACCGACTGAATGCCTCCCGGATCACCTGCTGCGGCTTCTCCCGTTCGTTCATTGCACTCTCTCTCTCTCTAGAGTACAACATAGAAAGTCTTCATACCTTCACGCCACTGCAAACAAGCAATGTGAAGACTCTCTGCTGAGTTGTCCAACGCTCACGTTTCAGGGTTGAACTGATGCCAACAGAGGCAGAATCGAGTTGTTCCGTCGGCTGCGATAGGAATACGAGTGTAACCGTTAGATGAGGAGGTGACGCTAGTGTAAATATGGATGAGGGAAAACCAAAGACAGGAAAAGGAGTCTCTCTTTTCCTTTCCCCCATCAGCTTCCTTTCTTTCTGTCTCCCTGATCTGACCTTCAAATGTCATGAGTGGCGCATCCTCTTATCTGAACTCTTCCCTCTGGTTGACACATCCCCGCCTGTCAGCGAGGCGGTCGCGTCTTCCCCTTCACCCGGTTTATCTGCCAACCCAGTCGCTGTCATTCACACGTACTTATATCTGTCCTCCTGTTCCAGTGCAGGCACCTTCAGCTACCAGTGTATTCCTTATATGTGTATATTATACCGTGTCTCGTCACGTCTTCCTTTTTTATTCCTCACCAAAGCTAAATAGTTGAAATAGTCGCCATGTCTTTACAACTCTTTTGTATTTATCTGAAGTTTATGTCTTGGGTTAAAAAAAAAGTCATTTAAGTTGTATTTTAACCACAGAGATCTTTGTTTTTTGTGCAAGTCACCAAGTCATGCTGCAGTTATGTTCTTCCTAGTGGAAAAGGTCACTGATGTTGGCAGAGGAAGGGGAAAGAAAGGGCTTATCTTATTTTTTTAAGAATTTATTTGTTTTAAAATTCATCAGATGGCTGAAATATGATCTCTTTGTGATGCCTTATCCAGTCAAATAATTTGTTGGTATTCAGCTGGCCAAAATGTACAATTCCTTAGTGTTTTTTATTATACATTTTAGATTTTCTTGGCTAAATTTCTTATGCATGGCTGTGAAAAGGTATTTTCCACCTTGCAGATTTCTTCTGTTTCTGTTTTTCTGTCCAGCTTCAATGTTTCAGATCACAAACAAACAAATGTTAACATCAAAGACAACTTAGATAAATACAAAATAAAGCTTTAACTGAGGATTTCATTTGTTTAAGGAAAATTGATATCCAAACCAACATAGTCTTATTGTAAAACAAACAAACAAAAAAAAACCTTCCCTCTTGTTAAATCATGAATTACCTGTGATAAGCCTTATTTATTTATTTATTTATTTATTTATTTATTTATTTATTTATTTATTTATTTATTTATTTATTTACCACACCCAGGACTGGAATAACTCAATATCACTTGTTAGGCAACAAAAAAATGGCTAAATGATCTAAAAAAAGCAACAAAGCATCTGTCAGAATGAAGAGGGTAACAAGGCCGCAGTAAAACAGCTGAAACACTGAGTGCCTTTAAATCTCCACTTAAAACCCACCTGTTTAGAGTTGCTTATGGAACATAAACAACAATTGGGATTTGAATCCCAACATGGGGTCAAGCGCTAGGGAGAAAAGGGGTTTAGAGCCCCCTCCCCATTGTTTGAGAAGGGGTCTGGGTTGGTTTTAATCTGTACCAAACCTGTTCTGTTTTAGCATGTCAATGAAAAACAACAACAAAAAAAACAGCAAAACATAATTTACTTCTGCTATTGTATCTTTTTTTTACTCTTTCACCTTCTGTTAGTTATACATAGTTACTTGCTTTTTATTAAATTACATTTCTGAAGAAAAAGGCCATTTCAATAAATGATAAGAGGAAGCAACAAAGTGTTTCTGAGGACTATCTGACTCCCGTTTCCCCCTAGAGGAGAGCTGTGCTTGCCAGGGAAGCTGTATGGTTTCTGTTTTTTTTCTTCTTTTTTTTCTGCCGTTTTGTCATTGAGGAGAAGCGAGATCTGAGGCTGGGAAAAACCTCCGACCACAAGAAAGTCTTGGAGGCATAAGCAGGCTGACCCACACATGTGGAGCTCGCCTAAAGGCGGAGAACAAAAGACAGCTATTTTAAGAGGTTTTTGTGGAAGTAGCTTGATCCGTGTGTTTTTTTTTCTTTCTTTTTTTTACCAGAATCCGATGAGAGTTGAATATCGTATATCAGCGAAACTGCTTTATACTTAATCACTTAAAAGCTTTAAGAGTCAGTTCATTGCTGTGGTACATTAGAGTCATTTAACCCAGCTCTACGTTATGTCTTATAAATCCATTATGAGTTTTTCAATGGACCTGCATCAGAAGAGACTTGTAGGAGATGGTCACTTACAGGATTGACTTAACATTAACATTTATTAAGTAATATTATTACTTATTTGTCTTTCTTTATTTTCTGTATGCAGGCATCTGGGGTCAAACCTCTTTTCACACCTAAACACATTTTATCTTCTAAGGTTTAGATCTCCCTAAGGCGAGACTGCAGATTGTATATGTGAGTCTGACTCTAACCACTAGATGGAGCCATTTCCTCTTTATGAAGAATCATGTTTTAATTCTGGCCTACTTTCCTCATGTTGCATCGCTGCTGGTGGGACTCCTCTGGGAGAGCATTAATTATGTTATTTTATCAGTCCTGCCCGCTGATTGGTCACTGCATGCACTCATGTGTGTTTTTCTGTCCCATCAGACTGCAGCTACACCTGTCACCTGGAGTGTGAGAGACAGGTCCAACTCGACTGCAACCAGAGGGACAGAGACTCAGAAGACAGCCCAGGTCCCAAAGGCCACTCTTCCTCCTCCTCCTCTTCCTCCTCTGCAGCTCCTCGGTGCAAGGTGAGACGATCTGGATTGGGTTGGAAGAGCGAGGTGAACATGACTCAGTTCTTTACAGCTAATAGGGTTGTCTTTGCGTCATCATTCCAAGCCTCCTCTGTTACGTAATCGTCCTCCGCTCCAACAATAGGCTATCCAGGATCACTTCAGGATTTATTTATGTGCTCAGATACCCTTTTTCGCTCACAGAATGTTCCCAGAACCGGACGCTACATTAAATCAACATCTGCCTACAACCTCCTCTGTTGCTTACTCTCCAGTTCCCCCACTTTTATTTTTTTTTTCTTCTTTTTTTAGCCTCCCCATCTCCTTCTCTCCAGCAGCAGGGGTTCACTTTATCGAATCAGTTCTGGCCCATGATGGCCTCACTTCCTCTCTTCCTGTCAGAAGGAGGAAACCAATTAGGTTAATCACTGTTTCTCCCAAGGGACATCAGTCACGGCAAAGCTGCATTATCCCAACATGTTTTCTTTGATCTCTGACGAAGCCCCACCCCCCGTCACAGAACGACTTTAGTGTGAATGTTGGTCAACATTTTCCTTTAATCTCAAATCATTTCTAAAAGTCGAGATGTAATTATGTCAGATTAATCCTGAAATAATCAGCCATGAAAGGAGTTGTGGTTAATTATGTAAATCTGTTCTATATCCATTATGAGTTAATGTTACAGTGGGCTGTAGGATCAATGTTGGTGTAATCTGCATTTTGCTGGCAGAGATGAGCCTATTAAGATTACTACATTTTTAAGGGTCCAGATAACACTGTTTAGGGTTCATACAGCTGGAAAAAAACCCCCATCTAATTGGCTTTTAGAGTTTTCCAGGTTTCCATTAGTGTGGAAACAATTAAACCCAGAATGAAAGAGGGTTTGACTTTACAGACTTTTGTCCTTCTTTTATCTTCTAAAAGACAAAATCCTAATAAATGGTATTTTTTAATAAACAGATTTAGATTAATTTGACATATTTTACCTGGATCTGACAAATCTCACACTGATTTTTATCCCTTTACTCATCAGTATTTTAGTTTAAATTTAAAACGGTCCACTTTATTGCCAGGGCCTGAATTTATGGAGCCCCCCCAAAGAAAATGGGGGATTCTTTTTCTTTTGCATTATTTTTGCAAAAGTATTGCATTCCTTTGCAATAAATCTGAGGAAATGGGGGTTTGAGATGCCAGGGTGGGCACGCAGAAAATCACCGAAGCTCTGACTCAGGAGTACTTCTGCTTTAGTGATGTCAGTGTCTTTGTCGTGGAGAGAAGCTGAACAGACGAGACTGGAAAACGCAACAATCTTGAGAACTAATGATCTCAATCATTTTAGACATTCTGTAATAAGTGTAGCATAATTTAGTCAGATTTGACAAACCCATAGTTCTTATGTAGCTGATTTGGACCCCACATCTTCAAGGAAAAACATTGAAGACGCCCCCTAAAGTAAATATTTATTTAATTTGAAATGTGTTTCATAGAATCTTTTTGTAGGGGAAATTGTTTGGTTTGACCAGTTCAAGTAGTTTGGATTTTAATCTGCAGACAATCAAATGGATGTTAAATGAAATAGTTCTTTAGTTCAGCAGCTAAAGGAAGCTACAAAGCAGATGCAAACTTTACTAACATCACATTTAAAAGGTGCATGACAGTTAGCCAGTCAACGTATTCACATCCATCGTCCTCACAAATCAGAGTGTTTTTTCTATCCTAACACCGTATATCAACACAGCAACTCAAAAACTGTCCAGGTAGCAGCTCCATACATACTGGTACAAGCTAACAAGCTAAAAAGCCCTTATGTCACATGTAGGGCCCATATCACCAGCACACACTACACCAGGTAAAATCACATGCTGGCAGCAAACTAATGACGCTTTGTGGCACACACATCTCTTTGACGAGACACGCTGTGACATTTTAATATCTCATGGCCCAAGATCAATACCTGGAGAGCACATGGGACTAAAGGTGACGTCACATGAACTGGATGTTTCTAGAAATGAATAAAAGCGTGGAGACTGATCAGGGAAGCAAGCCAACAACAACAACAATACCAGAGCAGGCTTTTCATGAGAATATCATTGTCTGCAGATATAGCAATCGCATGCAAATTCTGCCCAAACCTGACGTGTATTTTTAGTGGCTGGGATGCTAAAACTTGCAAAGAGTTACCGGGACAATGTGATGAAGAAAAATTAAGAATAAGGACAGGAAAATAGGCTTTTTTCATAATTACTATCCATATCACATTATTAAACCATACTGTCGTAATTCCTTTTTTTTCTGATTTTGTGCAGCCCTTGTCTAGAGTACAGAGTAAGTGGTGCAACTTTTTAGTTATTGTGCTGGATATAATGCTTGTTAACAGATGTGTGTTTCTCTTTAAGTTCCTCTGTCATTTATGGGAGTGCACACCTCCCATAAAATGTTGTTAGCTGAATTTTGGAAGCAAATGAACAACAAGCTCGTCATAATAAGCTATGCCTAAAAGAAGCAAAACAAGTGCAATCTCTGTTTTGCACATATTTATAAGACTGAGGTTTGTCTCTGTGCACACTGTGGTTTGGCGCAAAATATCGCAGCAACGCTGCAGACCAGAGAAAAGACGAGTGTTTATTTCCTGCTGTCCCCCTTTTTTCATTTGCTCTGTTTTATCGCTGTAGCTGTGTGTCTGGTTGCTTTTTTTTTTTGCCAGCCCTTTGTTACTTTGTGTGTGTCTCAGCAAAAATTGATCCCCGCGCGCCCCGACATGCCCAGATGCTGCTGTGGCTGCACTCACAATTCAAAGCACTGACCAATTTTATTGATCGGAGACGCGTATGTATGTGTGTGTGTGTGTGTGTGTGTGTGTGTGTGTGTGTGTGTGTGTGTGTGTGTAGTTTTTGCATCCCCCCTTTTTGCTGTCTTCCCCTTTAACGTTTATAGAGGAACAAATCCGCATGCGGTTCCCTTTGAGCAGAGCCAAAGCTTACGGACAGATGCCGAGTGAAATGGTGAATCAGTTCTACCGTAACAGAAACCAGTTCTGCATTGGTGAAGATTTAAAAAGCAGCTTTACCGAAACTCGTTCAGATGGAATCAATATCATGGTTGAAGCGAGGATAGGGGGAGGCTTCGGCTCTTTTCTGACATGGGAGGTCACCAGCAGAGAGAAAGGGCAGATCGTGTGTTCAGTGTAAGGTCAGAGGTGACCGGAGTCGCCTTTACTGGGTAAATGATCAATATTTTATTCCTCTAAATCGACACAAACCCGTCTCTTCAGCAGAAAATCAGCAGACGTAAGACAGAAGGATTGGGGATCTCTCAGCTTTTAAAGGTGCATTTCAATAAATTACAACGTAATTGAAAAATCCATTTAGTAATTTGTTCAAACAAGAGGATCTTATGCAGGCTCTTATGCAGGTTAGTTTCACACAACTGAAGGATTTTTTTTTCTGTTTCTTTCAGATGGTTATGGCTTACAGCTAATGATTTCAAAATGAAATGATAAATTTACTTCCATCTAAGCAGAAAGATCTGTAATCAGTTGTCTAGATCTTTTGCTCATTTGCCCAGGCTGCTTGTGCACCTTTTTTTCTACCTTGCTTTTACCTTCCACTCAACTTTCCACAAACATACTTAGAGACAGCACTCTGTGAACAACTAGCCTCAGTAGTCGTAGTTCCTCATTATCGCCTAGACCGTGACATAACATTTCTCTATTAAAAATGATGACTGACCCAATTGAGCTGTCGGTTTTCTCTGTATATAACATGTGATTTTCACTTTTCCTGTTGAACTACAGAAACAATTTCACTCTTTAATGACACTCTAGCCTACTTAGACACACCTGGCTGGTGGTCTTGCTGGTTTCGAGTCAATTGTTAACACGCATTGACATAATTTCAGCAATCTAGCAGCCATCTTTCCCGGCCCTGCTGCTTCCTGTCTCCGCCGTTCGAACATACGGCGCACACAAGAGCAGCGAGGCTTCATATCTCCAGCTCATCACAACGTTTTTTCTTTCTGTTTACTCATGTCTCTCCTCCGTCCACCCCCCACCTCTCTGCTGCTTTCGTCGTCTTCTGCGAGAGGAAGTGGCCGTGCTCTGCAGGGTGCAGTTGCCTGCAGGAAGAGAGACGGAGGGGGAGAGAGAGAGAGAGAGAGAGAGAGAGTGGAGGGAGAAGGGGGAGGGCGCTCTCCGCCTGATAACACGCTCAAACCACAGATGGTTGAGGGAGGCTGAGAGAGACCGAGGGAGGGAAACGATCGCAAAGAGAGGAGGATTGAGAAAGAGAGGCTCTTGTGTGGGAGGAATCAGTCCAAAGCGATGGAGAGAGGAGGAGAGCGTCTCGTCGTCTCCGCGGAGATCTCTTCTGCTACTTCGGAAGCGGGTGGGGATCACTGAGCTCCTCCTTTGCTCCACAGCCAGAACTTGACCCCAGCTGCCGTTTGCCCCGTCGCCAGTGTGACGCAGAGCCCGGTCTTGAAACAGGATGTGGTTTTGCATGCATGCCTTCATTAGTCTGCCGGCTTAGCAGGTGCCGTCAGGTGAGCGGGGTTGAACTTGACACCAGGCTGTAAGCCGACTCTGAACCGCCGTGGACATGAAGGAGTCCCGGCCTGCTGCGTGAGAGAGCGTCAGCCGGCGACAGCCAGGTGCTCCGCAGCCCGTCTTGCGACAGCAAGCACCAGAGCTTTCTCGAACACAGGCTCGTGAGGAGGAAGTGACACGTCTGTGATCGCTCTTGTATTTCCTGGTCCCGTTCTCCGGCAGCGTTTCGCGGTGCCGGATCCGAGCCGAGCTCAGCTGCTCCCAGCCCGTCGCCGGCCTCCGTTTGAACTGGATGCGCCAGCGGAGCGGCTCTGACCTCTCCTGGGTGAGCGAGGGACAGTTGGATGCTTTCGGACTCTTGACTGCGGCTGAGAGTCCCTTCGGCCGCCACGTTCCGAGACGACCCGACGCCCTCCTCGAGCCGCCCGCCGCCCCGGTGTCCTGGAAGACCTCTCCATGACCGTCAGCACGGTGCTGACCCCCTCCATGACCAGCAGTAACAGCATGAGCAGCGGGTACTGCAGCCTGGACGACGAAAGCGAGGACTTCACTTTTTTCACCGCCAAGACCTCGTTTTTCCGCAAGCCCAAGCATGCACCGAAGGTACAGATTTGCATCGTTGTCTCCAAGATGGATTAAGATGTTGATTAAAAAAAAGAGGTGGAGGGGAGACTCTTTGATAGATAAGATCAACGGTTTGATTCAGTGTGTCTGGGAACAAAAAACAAACAAACAAAACTGTCATTTATATGAAATAAAAAAGCAGCCTGAAAGCAGAAGTCTGGAGAGGAAGTGGTGGTGTTGTTCAAGCAGGCCTCTAGGTGTGTGTGAGAGAACAGGAGGGGAGTTACTTTCACATATCTGCACTGTTTGTCTATGATCTACCTTTAAAAAAAACAATTTCAACTCTTTCCTCTGTCACCTGAGGCACTCAGAGTTGAAACTGAACTCCTCCTGCTGCTGCTGCTGCTGCTTCTCCTCCAGTCTCCTCAGCCCAGCTGGCCGGCGGAGAAAAACTGTTTGCAGAAATGCTAATGATCTGAGCCAGCCGCCGTAATGGCTTCCTCTCCACTGCGAGTGGGAGAGGTTTCTGTAGAAACGCCGCCGATGCCCGTGCGTCGGGTTTATGCCGTCGTCGTTTTTGTGTGTGTGCAAGGTGCAGATCGCTTTACCGGTACTTTGCGGTTGCCATGGCAACTCTCTGTTTTTTGTCGGCTCCGTTTGCATGTTCTGAGACATTTCACTCTGCTTTGCACTCGGTCACTTCACACAGAGCTGCTTGATGGAGCAGCAGCAGCAGACATGCGGGGCTGCTCGCCCTCTAGAGTTCTGTTAATGTTCGTGTGTGTGTGTGTGTGTGTGTAGGGGCGGGATGCTCGGCGGGTGACTGTCACTGAGGCACGGCGACATGGACGGCTGCATTAATGAGCGGCTCCTCGGGCTGCCTCACGCTGACCTTGTCCTGGCCTCTCTTTGCTTGTCTGAAGGTTTATTCTTTGAATAATTCACCAGCTGCGCAGAGTTAGGGTTGCTGCCACGCTGACACAGACGCAGGGGTTTTAAGGTGTCAGATCTGCCAGACCTGTTAACACAGATCCACAGACAAGCAGTGCGGCATTAATTGTAATAAAACTGAACTCCTGGGTGCGAGGATATGGAAGGGAGCGACTGCACACGTTCAAATCAGGAACTGATTGTGTTCTGCTTTTTTTTTTTTACCTGTATTTGAATATGAAAAAGAGGGACAAACAGATCCAAGTGGCGTCCTGTGGATACACACATCATCCTTTTATTTTTAGGCGTAAATCGCTAAATTTGTGTCAGTGGGGTTTTTTTTTTCTTCTTCTTCTTTTTTTAGTTACATCCACACCGTCACATCCACACGGAGATGGCAGATGTTCATCTCAGTCCTTTATGAATTATTTCCACAGCTCGTCGTTTTTCCTTCAGATCAGCCAGTCTGCGTTTATGCATGTTATGTGCCAGTGTGGGTGGGTGTGCAGCTGCTGAACGTGGGATACGTGCATGCAAATCGAGGGGTTATATCTCTGCAGCTTACATGCATATTTGCATGAAAACTTTGGCGACATTCACACAGTTCGCTGCAGTAACTGTAATCTTTATGTAGCTGAATTTGATCCAATATAATTTAATTAGAAAGTATTTGGTTACATGATCCAGTCAGAGTGTATGAATATGTGCAGTTCCTTGCTAAACTTTTCACATTCCTTTACAACTACATACCCTAAATATAGGACCCATTTGTATTCAGCCTCCTTTACTCTGATACCCCTAAATAAAACCTAATGTCACCAAATAACCTTAAAGAGTCACCTAATTGTTGAAGGCAATCTGTGTGTAATTGAATCTGACTATAAATCTATAAGAAGTCTCTACACCTGTCACAGCAAACAATTAATCAGTTAATTGCATGATAAATTAAAATGAGCTCAATAATTTCCATTTTGATTCATTTTTTACACAGACATCATAATCCATTATATTTATGCGTTCTGTTGTATGAGGCTTTTATTCCCACTTTATTTACTGGTTTTGGTTGTCAAGTTTTATTTTGGATATTTAAGATATCTCTTCCAGTTCCAGTGGAAAGTGTTCTTTACAAAATTAAAGCTCATTGGTCTTCGAGAGAGCAAACTTGAATTTATTGAGCCATTATCAACATATTACTTGAAAATGCTCTCGAAACAACAACAGCACTGAAATCAACACCATTTAAAAATACCGTTAAAAATGCAGTATGTCATTGACACTATTTAAGCACAATTATATGTTAAATGGTGTTGGAGGGTTCATATTACAAAGAGTGAAATTTACCCATAGTACTATACGTCTATGTTTTTTTAAGGATGTGAAGAAAAAGCATTTTCTTATTCAGTAATCAGTAGTATTATATGTAAAAACTGTCAGACTGAATTTCCAGGAAAATAACACAGCCAGTGTTCTCTGAAGGAATAGAAACATGATTTTGCATCTTCTAACACATTTACATACACACACACGAACACGCCCACACACACACTCGCATGTGAGAAAGCCTGAAAGCTGTGAAACTAAATCTGCATGTGTTCGTGCAAACGCTCTCTGCCGGCACCCTACGTTCATTGTACACCAGCACATGCAATCTATTCTCACACGGAAACACAGATGGTGTGATTTGGCATTGACTGTCACAGGTTAAGGAGCAGCTGGTCAGATTAAGGAAACATGGAGCATGCTGCAGCTCTGACATTTCAAGCTGTCCTGACCTCTCTTGTCTCATGTCAGCAGTGCAAGACAGACCAACAATTATTCATTTCACCCTCAGGTTCTGCATGGCATATATGTGTGTGTGTGTGTGTGTGTGTGTGTGTCTGTGTTGCGCTTACATGGCCGTCAAAGACATCCTACACATTTGTTTTGCACACGACACCTGCCACACTAACACTGATGGATTAGATAACATGGCATCTGTCTGCTCTCTGTCACCTGCAGTGTTATTATCTTCACCGGACAGAGACTGAACATCCAGCTAACAGATGCTGGACACTCAGCAATTAGGCTGGGCTTTTATAGACTTAGTAGGGAATCACCTGTGTCATCAGCTGTCATGCCTTGCTCTGAGTTGAAAGTGATGGAAAATTTTCCAAATGCATGCTCACAACTAAAGCAAAACAACTGTCCGTGTTCTACAAGAGATTGAAAACACAAGCTGAAACAACTGTAAAAGCATTCATGGTGCTTCTTTCACATTTTGCCTCCACAAACTTAAAGATTGTTTTCTTTTTGTTTTGTTTTTTTTTTAGATTATATGTGATACATGAACTCAAAGTATTCCACAACATGATGCTGCCACCACCATGTTTCACCATGGTGATGGTGTGTTCTACCATGGTGATGGTGTGTTCTGGGTTCGAAATGGTAGATTTTATTGCCATCTGACCAGAACCCTTAGTTGAACGTTTGTGTGTCACTTACAAGTTATTCCAGATCCAGGCGTTGACAGACGTTCACACCTGAGCTGTGGATCTCTGCAGCTCCTCCAGGGTTACTGCGAACTTTTAACTCCCCAACTCGATAAGGTGACTCCCTCCAGGAGGAATCAGTTGCACTGGATTATTTTAGAGATGTCAGTTTAAAACGGGTTGTGTGCTAACATATGGCCCACTTAGATTTTTATTTGCAAAAACGGTCATCTTCACTGCTATAAACTCCTTTGTGCTGATTTTAAAATCCCAATAAAACACACTGTACTTTACAGCGATAGTGTGATAAAATATTAAGATTATAAATACTTTTTCAAGCCAAAATCAGATAACATTCTCTGTGTGCATGTTACTTGAACGAAAAGGTACGTACTGACAGAGGGAGCATGAAGCCATGAAAACACATGACCTCCTAGTAATTACCGCAGACGTAGCTTTTCGTCCTTCTGACTCTCGGTCAGCAGCTCCAAAGCGACCCGGCCCAACCGGGTAGCTTTGTGGGACTCCGAAGCTACACCCACACCGTCCTGCTCCATTGTGCTCCCATCACTCTCACTGGTATACAGAAAGGGAGGGCAGGGCACGGCCTCCGTTACATTTAGAAACTCTCATACAAACGCAGGAATTCCTGCAAGGCTCCTTTCACTCCGCTGCTTTCGACTGTGAGGAATTCTGGAAGGAGTCCGACTCCTACATACAATAACCCTCAGATTCTTTTCCCATCCCTGGAGCGCTCGGCACTTGCGCAACATTTATACAGCTTTATTGTGTGTGTTTTTTTTTTGTTTTGTTTTTTTTATGCTTGAGAACAGGTCAGTAAACTCAATAGGTTATGGGCCTGTAAAGATAAAGACAAAAGGTCAGAGGTGGAACGTTTCTACAGTATGTCTCTTGTTTTATTATTTGTTTAAAGTTTATTGTTACCATATGACAAAAGGGGGAAAGTTAAGCAGGCATGAATACATTTGCAAGCTACTTTACAATTAGACACTTCTCAGTGCATGTAATAACATGGTTAATATATTAGATTTGGATATTTTGCTGGGAAGTCAAGCAAAGTGGAAGGAAAAAATTGCACATGGGAGACAGAAATTTAAGTCCAAGAATCTTTGCAACATAGTTGAAGCTCAGTCAGGTTAGATGTAGAGGATCTGTAATAAAAAAAAACAAAAACAAAAAAAAACGTTTTGCTGAGTTTATTTAGCTCCATCAATTCTTTTGTGAAGAAAAGCATTCACACAGTACGATGCTGCTGCCACCACAGGTCACCATGGCGATGATGTATTTCACAAAACAGGAAAACGCGCATTGAATGTTGCAGTGACAAGGTGCCGTGCAACAAACAGATAAAATAGACTTTCAGTGTTTGCTGATGGCGGCTTCACTGCAGACATGGAGGCCAGGTTCTGAGTAATTTATGCATAAAACTACAAAAAAAATTTATTTGTTATTTCTTTCCCAACAGAGTTTTATCATTGCTGTTTTTGGTCATGAAATTAATTACTAGCAAAACATCCTGATGGCTCTCTAAAGTAACACCAAATCCATTCCCAAGCATATAAAGCTTGCATGGTGCATTCAGCTGAGCCGAAAATTATTCACACACTGGGATGTTGTAGATGCGCTGATCTGACTTTTACTGTCTGATACAGATTTCTTGTTTTTTTCTGATCACCGGTCAAGAAAACGTTGTCTGATTTTATTAACTTCCCTGAATATCCAAGCGCTTCTTTGCTGAAACTGCACAAACTTGTGTCACCGTGGTGATAACTTTCAGCCACACAGCGCGTTACGTGAAGTCCAAATATGTCTATGTCAAGTCCCCAGGAAAAATATATTCAAAAGATATGAAGAGCGTGTGTCCTGCACAGAGTAACGTTTGCCATTTCACCAAGTTGTGATTGAATATTTCTGAACCAAACTCAAGAATCGTCCTTAAACTTTGTTCCTCACGATGCCGGGGGCTCCTCTTGCTCTCCTGTCCTCCAGGACTCATTGCAGCCTGTCTGTCTGTCTGTACTTCAGGCACAAACTCACCCTTCCTGCAGCCGTGACCCCGACATCCCCCCGTTCTCCTCCTCCCCCGGCCCCCGACAATGTTTTCTCTTCCTCCCACGCTCTCCCACTGCCTCAGAAAATGCAAACGAACTGTAGAAGAGTGAGAGGGAAGTGGCGGTGGGGCTGAGGAGGGGAGAGAAGAAGCTATTGTGAGATAGAGAGGATGGATCCCACTGTACTATAAATAACCCAGTCAAACTCTGTGTTGCTAAGGCATGCTCAGCAGCCATTCTATCATCATTTCTCATCCCTCACTCAGGGCCTCCCACTGTTTGACTCCCTCCATCCTTCTCCTCCTTTCATGCGTTTCCTCCCTCACTCCCCGTCTCTCTGTCAGAGGGATGAATAAGAGCGAGGGGGAAGGCGTTCGTCTCGTGTCGACTGTGTTATTAGCTCCATTCACAATATTTCTTGACTCCAAATACAGCTGGAGCATTGAGTCATCTCACTGTTGAGGATGGATGACGAGCAAAAAAAAAAAAAAAAGCAGCTTTTCTATGTGGGGAAGAGCATGGAGACTCATTATCAGCTTAATATTTCCTTCAAAGACTAAACAAAATAGAGGTTAAAAAGTTTGTGCTCATTCAACTTTTCCAATCCTCAATAGGATTTTTATTTTGTTTTTGTTTTTTTGTTTGTTTGTTTGTTTGTTTTTTACTGGGAGAACTGTAACAGCGCCATCTGCTGTTAAATATAGAGCACTGAATAGACCATGAGAGTCCTCGACTTACTTACTGATATTTCCTTTCTCCTTCCAGCAAAGTGAAACAAAGGAGGAAGAGGAGAGAGGAGGCGCTGAGGAGCTGTCAGAGGAAGAAGTCCAGGCCAAGATAGAGTCGTACAACGCTCAGGTGTCTGAAAATGGCATGAATCTGGTGAGTTCAGGAAACCATCAAATCCAATTATCATAGATGAATGCTCTGATCAGAAAAAAAGCACTATATATTTTTTGTTACATTTGTTGTAAAGGAATGCAAATGGATGAGTTAGAAAAAAATAAAGGAGCATATTGCTTTAGTATGTGTTTGAAAGTAGCATTGTCATACTGTCGACTAATAAGGTTGAATGGTATTGTTACTTTGTGCTGTTTAGCAGCATATTTGCACTACTTGATGTAAATACCGGGGGAAAGCAGTTTATGTTTTGTCAGGGAAATAAATAATACTATTGAAAATTGGTAGTATTTTGTGATATTCTGCACAAGTGAAAATCAACGAAAAATGTGCACAGTTTTAAAACTGTGTTGAAGCCCCTTTAGATTCGGTATCAGCCTTCAGGAGTCAACTTGGTAATATTCGCCAAGTCTGCCTGGCAGACATTCTCCAAATTTGTCAGATTAGGAGGACGACTCTTGTTGTCAGCTCTCTTCTAGGGACTCCACAGACTTTTCTTTTGTCAGATTAGGTCTGAACTTTGACTAGCCCATTCTAAAACTGTTCTTTTCTCCCCATTAAGTCTTTCATGTGTTGGAATGAGTGCTGCCGGTGCTACGGCAGACTCTACTGTATTTTAGTTCTGAAAACTCTCTCCCCTTTGTTGTCGTCTTTTTGTTATGCGCTTCAGGCTGCAGATGGCTCTTTCACCGGCTTCATTAAGGTCCACCTGCGGCTCAGTCGGCCGGTCACGGTGGAGGGCGACCGGGGCCGCGCCCCGTCAGAAGACCAGGATGGAGAGCAGGGGAAGCGTACGGAAAAGCGGACGTCCTTCTACTTGCCATCCGACTGTGTGAAGCAGATCCACATCGGCTCTCTGACCACCACCAGCGAGGTGATACAGGGCCTGCTGAAGAAGTTCATGGTGCTGGACGATCCTCGCAAGTTCGCATTGTACAGGCAGACGCACAGAGATGGACAGGGTGAGGAAAATACCTCCCACGTGTTATTTAATGCACAATATGCCCAACAAATCCCTGATTTTATTATTTTTCTCATTGTTGTCCCGGTACAGACTTGTTCCAGAAGCTCCCTCTGTCTGAACATCCTCTTGTCCTGAGGTTGAAAGCAGGACCAGATCCTGAGCAGCTCACCTTTGTCCTAAAGGAAAACGAGACCGGAGAGGTTGAGGTGAGGGAGCCTTGAAACACACACGGTCGTACAAACATAATGATTTCCAAGAGTAGAGCTTTTCTCTTTTTCATTACAACTGCAATAGTTGCAGTATTTTATTAGGATTTTGTGTGACAGGCTGATGCAAAGTAGTGCAATAGTTTAGAAAATTCTGGAAAGCATGGTCTGGTCTATAATTTAATAAGATCCTAATTAAGCACATTGAGATTGAGATTCTTATAAAATGTAGGAATGGACCACGAACACATTTACAAAGCTGTGTACATGTGCATTATCGTTTCAGTTACATGACAAGTAAATGGGAAAGGATTACAAGGCAGAGTTTTATAAATTCAAAGTTAAAAAAAACAAACAGTGCATTAAAAAGAGGCTGTAAGAGTGAACTCATGTCCTTCTTTGATCTCACTCTTCGTTCCACAGTGGCACGCGTTCTCTGTCCCAGAGCTTCAAAACTTCTTGGTCATCCTGGAGAAAGAGGAGGCGGAGCGTGTGCGAGCCGTGCAGCAAAAGTACACCATTTACCGACAGAAGCTGCAGCAGGCCCTTCAACAGCACGGCCCTTGACCCTTGACCCCTGACCCCGTCCCCCTCATGTCTCCGACCCCGGGGATGCGCGGACTTTTAGGACACCATGTGATCTGAGTCCAGAGAAGCGGAGCCTGAGCTGAACTTACCTTCGGACTCCTCGTCGACAAACGTTCAGACACGGACAGGAGACACGCTGATGCATATACTTTCTCAGGTCGTACGCAGGCTCCCTTACGCAATCCCACCGCACCCACAACAGGATCCGGACAACAGATGTTTACCCCTGCCAAGGAAGATCTGGAACTGCAACCTTCTTCTTGACATCTCGTTTATGACTGATGTGAATCAGCGATGGTTTTTACACTTTTCCCTTCTCTTCTGCTACTACAACAACTACTGCTGCTGCTGCTGCTGCTACTGCAAGTGTTACTTATGCATGAGTCTCTCAGCTCATCTGCCCTGCACATAGGATTAGGATTAAAAGAGAAGGCATGATTACTTTTAGCTGCATCGAGCTGGAGCTGAAGGACAATCATATGGTGTGTTTGTTTTGTTTTTTTTACTGTCCATCCCAGCATCATGATGCTGCCGCCACCATGTTCTTAGTATGTGTTTATATATATTAACCCATACGTGAGATGATTCGAAGTAGGAAAGATGCTTGTCGTTTTTCTCCTCTAATTCACTCAGTCCCACCATGTCCACAGATGCCAGATGTGGTTAGTTTTTTCTTTATTTTTATTTTTCATTTTATTTTATTTTTTTTTACTGCCTAAATCCACAAATAAGAACCCTGGAGAGATGATGAGAATCAGCTCTTATGCCTTTTAGTTGCGAGCAAACTCTTGCTGTTTTGGGGGTTGTTTATGAATGAGAGAGGACGTTTACGCCAACGCTTGCCGACTGACTTTTACAAAGAGGATTTCAATTGAATTGGAGGTGGTGGATAAAAAAAATAACAAACCAACAAAAGAATAAAAAAAAAAAAATCAGCTTCTTGTTTTGCACGTCTTGATCCGGGCCACAACTCTGAGGCTGGGCATGCGTTTTAGTTCATTTCCTTACCCCTAAAAAGGAACAAAAAATATGTAAAACTCATAATCATGGCTATGATATGTTTGCAATGCATATGAATTGTGTAGACACTGGAAAAAAAGAGTGAAAAGATTTAACGTTGTTGCTAATATGATTATTATTTTATTTTTTTTTTTTACATCATTTCATCTAGTGTGTGTGGTCATCCTGCGTAGTAGAGACAATCCATTAGACATTCTTACGTTCGTTCTAATCCTCAGATAAGTGAGGCCTGCTGTCTATGAGCACATACCTCCCTGTAAAACCCACACCTACCTGTGTGTTTCCACCCTCACCACCCGAGCTGTTCCTGCTGGCAGTGCCTTTTGTCCCATGCGTTTTCTGCATTAACGTGGGTTTCAGCACACGTTCAGGTGCCTGATTGAGTTACAAGTGTGGATCCTTCTGCTTGTGTGCGATTTTCTGGAATGACGTTGGTTTTTATTTTTATTTTTATTTTTTCCCTTTAATCCCCATTTTCAGAATGCTCCCTATTTTCCCTCAGCTAATCCCATGTGGGAGTGTGTGTGTGTGTGTGTGTGTGTGTGTGTGTGTGCATGTTTGCATGTTTGCGTGTGCGTGTGTGTGTGTGTGCATTTTATTTATTTTATGGTTCACAACCATCCATGTGAAATTATGTAAAGGGTGTTGCTTTACTTTTGCAATTTATTTAGTTTTACTTGTACAACTGTGTATAAATATGACTAGACCTGTACAGAAATTTAAATGAAATAAAAGGGTAACATCTTTATTGAAAAGGTGTTATGTGTTTGTTTAAACAGTTGTTTTGCTTCACATTTGTATGAAGTTGCATACAAAAATCCCCAATTAAGTGTTAGTATGTTTATTTTGGTCGGTGACACAGCTAAGCACCACCTACTGGATCCCTGGTATGAACACAATGTGTAGTTTAGTCATGAACCTCAGAAAGTGCTGATCTCCCTGTGTCATGATTTCCTTCTGAAAAGCCCACTTGCACTACTTTCAAACCACCAGCAGGTGGCCTCATCTAGACCACAAGCGCCACCTGTACATGCTGCATGGAAGCTACAGCTGTTCGTCCTACTTTGTGTTTTCTTTTTTTATCTGCTTACAGAGAGCCCTGTAGCAGCGGCTCTTTTTACAAATGCCACCTTACAACGCACTAAGCTTTCCAAATTACTGCTATGATGTCAAAAGCTGATGTGGCTCTCCGCCCCGGGTGGCGTGGCTTTTGTAGGAAGAGCTGATGGGGGGTGGCTGCAGCATCTCAGCATTGTACGTGCTGTAAGAACTGTACTTAAGGACCGACTTAAGATCATGAAACTTTTATTCTGTTTGTGAGAAAAAGAGACTTTTATGAGCATGAAAAGCACAATAGACAAGCAACTCATTCATAAAATTATGTTTGTAAAGACAGATCAATATTTTTTAAATCTTAATATTTCTGACAACTTATGTAATAAAACGTAATACTTAACTTTTTTGCAGACTAGCGTGACAGATTAGGGCCTTGATCAAAGCAACATAACTTTGAACAACTTCTTGCTGGAAGGTTGGATTTGTTTAAATCAAGTGAGCACTTTTTCTGACAGTAGGATGAGAAGATTATGAAAAATTCCCTTGAATCTTTCCTTTAAATCTTTTTAGGTTTTTACACAAAACATTCCCCTGTTCGATATATACACACGAATGGTAAATGTCCCGCGATAGATGACATCAAAAACTACAAAGGTATGAAGTGGAGACTGGGTGAAATAACCAGCACCTGGACATTTCCCATCACTTGTGTTCGTGATAAAAAGAAACATTATTTAATTGCACTGCATGTTTTTATGCAGAAGTGATTTACAAGTTCCAAGTCAGAAAAATAAATAGAAATAAAATTCAAAGATTGAAATAGAAAAGTTATTAACCAATCCTCACTGTAAAATCCAGTATGTGTTCAACATCAGCGGTAACAATCGTGATTAATAGTTTAATATCGAACTTGAGTTAAATAATTAAATCTGAATTAGCTAAAATGCTACATCAGAACTCCCTGTTCCTAGTGTTTGAACTGCTCATCTTTTTTGATTATGTGGGTTATTTGTGCTACATTAACGTCGGCTTATCTTGTATTTAATTTTCAATAGGCTAAGACAAAATTTCCTCTAAATATTACCGACGGCAGCCTGAGCCGCAGCCTTGGTGCTCGCATCATAGCGACAGTTTGGTTCCACAATGAGTTCCCTTTTTTAGGGTTGGGTTAGTTGAACTCTGTTTTCACTGTCCTTTTAGAATATGGTGTTAAAGCAATAAAGTAACAGGTGTCGGCGTCTGTCACGGGATTTATGACCAAATACAGCCAGAAACCCCCACAAGGACCTATAGGTAGCTTTTGCACCTGGCCCTATGTTTTGCTGTAGCTGTAAATTCAGCAGCTGGGGTTAAATAGGGTGCCTGGCCCACACTCTCACATGCCCAACCTACTTTAGAGGAAAGTGCGAAAAGCGTTTCAGTTTATAGACATTGTCACATACACGAGCTAAGAATAATCAATATGGTGTTTAAGGGTTGGCTGATGGCCAGGAGCTAACTAAATCTGTGTCAGCATGCATATTTATGGAAGCAAATATAGACAGGGCCCTCTTCTCACCTCTGAGAAAGAGCTATGATTAGCTTTACCCTCTGCAGCCGCCATGTATCACTTTCTGAATTTAGCCCCGGTCCCCTTCTCATGCCGGCCCGGTCTTACTCCGTCTGTCCTATTCGCTGCCTCCAACTATTTGTGTCTCAGTATGGATCTTCGTGACCTCTCAAGTTTCAGTTCGCAGTTTTCCTCATAGGGTATTTGGAGTGAATGACCGTTAGCGACGTGTGGCCCTAACAAGTTCTGCACAAAACATATGCTTTAAATATTTAACAACACAACCGCTGCTTTTCTTTACTCTTCATTCTGACAAACAGAAAGAGCCGAGCTGATTTTGCAGAATAAAAAAGTATTTATAAAAATGTGTCAAATATTGCTTGAGATCTTAAATGGATACGGAACGATTTCTTTAAATTAAATCTTGATAAATAGCTGTCGGAAGTCAATGTCTTCCCTGTAGTAGGTATCTTGATTTACTGCTGATTGAGATTAGTTAATCCCAGTGGCTCAAGTTAACTAAGAGATGCCAAGAAAAAAGACTTCTATATTATAAAGCAAATAGAACCTGAAAAAAGGAGATTTAGTAATCTTTATGTTACTGCGATGTTTGCCTTGTATGGTTATTTTCACACGTACCGAGAGTAAAAAAAAGTAAAGCAATTCTGATTAGACACTTCCTTTCTATTCCTAAATTAACTAAGAGAGTGTAGGAATTAATATTAATACAATTCTGTTTTTAACTCACTTGAAAAACCCTGAACTATCCATTTTAATCTCTCTTTCAGATTTTTCATTTGGCAATGAAGAGAAAAGAGAATTACTGTAGGTTTTTACAAATTCAAAACAAGTGGCATCTTGAAGAAAATGCTTTCATAAGTTGGTTGTCATGAACATTATGTTACAAAAACAATCTGCAACTATACACACAGTAGTTAAAAATGCAGCTGTTAAACCTATTTACTTGCTTCCTTTCTGAATTGTTTACCTACACAGACTGTCAGTTCCTGATTTTTTTATATGTTAATCGTTTTGACAAAAGTGTCAGTTTCTGCATAAATGCATCCGTCACACTGCATACACAGGTCTGTCGCAATAAACAATGAATCAGTTCATCGCTCGATAATTTCCATTCTGATTATTACTATTTTTTGAAGGGCGATTTTATTTACAGACACTTCATAACTCATTTTATTTATGGTTTCAGTTGTGTGTGGGTTTTTATTTCTATTTTATTTATTGTTTCCTGGTTGTTGTGTTTTCTTTTCAATATATTTTCCAGTTCCAGTGTAAAGTGTTCTATACAAAATCAAAGTTTGTTGGTCTTTTAGAGAACGAAATTGCTTTATTATGCCATGATATATTACTTCAAAATGGTCTTAAAGCAATATTATTATCATTTATCGCAATAACTTTTAGGGCAACAAAATTTGTTATCATGACAAGCCGATGGATACACATTGCCAAACAAAACACTCCCCCATCCCCACTAATTGTGCAGATGACACAATTAGATTATGCCAGTTTTTTTTTTTGCTTGAAGTGTTTAAATGCTTCAAAGAAAATGCGGTGCAGTTGAATTTTGTGATAATGGACTCGACGAAAAGCCCAAGGTTCATCTGCAGCGCTCGAGTGACCGCTAGGGGGCGCCCTTTCTGCGTCCTTTCAGCCTTCCTAGCTAAGCGCCGCCCTGCTCCCTCCCTCAGTTTCCCTGCTGACTCTGGGCTCACTGAAGACGCCCTTAGCAACAACATACAGCTCAGAATAAGATACTCTCGCCACGCTCAAGAGGGATTTAACAGCACTGACTTCGGCTGAAAGCTTTACGCGAAGAGGACTCTCCGCTTGTTTTCTGTTGCGGACATGGAGCTTATGCGCGGCTCTTGCTCGCCTGACCATTTGGCTAGCTTCCACTGAGGGAAGAGTGAAACAGCTCTGAGCTGTCCCAAAACAGGACGAATCTCTGGGGGGCTCAGCGAGTGGCAGCATCGCTGTTTGCTAACTACCGAGTCAGCTAACCGGGACGGGAATGGTGCTCTGGACCGACTCATTGTCTTGTCAGAGAAAGGCGAGGGGTACGAGGGCCAAGACACCCAGCTGTGATATTCGGACTCAAACTGTTTTCAACGGAGGGAGCGGCTTCGGTCCGGACGGGTGTTTTTGTGGCTGCTTTGAAAGCTAGCTGGGCTGGCTAGCTGCGGGTAACGACCCCCACTGCCTGTTGAAGTCTTTCCAGACTGCTGGCGAAGCTAATGTTAGCCAGAAGTATAAATACAGCAATCTGTGTTTTTAATAAAGCCGGGAATCACTGTCAAATCCAGAATAAAGAGAAGGAGTAAAAGCCCCCCAAAGAAAAAAAAAACTCGAATTTAAACTTAAACTAAAGCGGGGAGTGTTTTAAACACTAAAAAAGACTTTTAAAACTAAGTTTTAGATGCTATTAGCTGAGTTTGCTAGGTGAAAACGGTGTGGACCCTTTTCTTTTTTTTATCAGTTTTTTTTTCTCACTTTGGATGCTGGAATCACGTTTTCATAGCAAATATGATGATAATAAGCAGAAAACCAGAAGCCCCGATAGCAACAGGTAACCACAACAGCTCTTTCTGTCGTTTGCTTTTGTTTGTTTTTGAAAACGTTAATTTTGGTCGCTTCATGTACGAGTTTCCATCTTTTTTTGGGTTGTCAACGAAACATCCTGCACCAAAAGCGACTTTAATTATGAGCTTGGTTAGTTTTCCTTCTTTCAAATGTTTTTCTGTGTTGTCATCCGGGTTGTAAACATGCTTTGTGGCGCTTATCAATCTTAAGACCTCTGTGTACTGTTGAAAGTTAGTCCAGGAAGTACTGCGTTGTTTTTCCATCTGTCCAGTAAGCCCTTCTTCTGTTTATGGTCGTATTATTAGCTGTATTTGGAATTTGAACGGGTCATATACCACGATAGTTATTATTTTAGTGTGTTGACTGCAGGTTTATTGTTATGTGTACAGGAAATAGGCGGTTTATTCTGTCTGTAGAGACACTGTTCAGAGTTACCAGGAAGCAAAAAGTCTGACTTTACAACACTTACAGCCCCACTTGCACGTTTTATGATAAATGAACTCCTGTGTTTGTTTACTTGACCCCTGTCGCTACCTTTTGATTTCTTCGAATGCTTTACAGGCGTACTGATTTTAATTCTCCAGGTTTTTTAAAGTTAGATATGCACCAGTTGATGATTTAAAATTTTAAGACAAAGGCAAGAGGCAACTGGTTTGGTGTTTAAATCCAAATTTACTAGTATTTCTTTTCCTTTTGCATTTAAAATGACTAATGATGGCATTTATTACATCAATTCCTCTTGTATGAGTTCTTGTCCTTTGGGGGAAAAAAAAAATCAAGTTCTGGAAGTGATGGCATACATAATATCAGTTCTAGTTAGCACATATGGAGGTCCTAATTATGTTTTTAAAAATCTCAACCTAAGAAAGAAGTTTTCTTTTTATACTTATTCTAATTTCAAATTTTTCCTGTGTTTGATAGATTCAAACGCAGCAGAAAACATCTGGAAATCTGTATCAGTGTGAACAGGCCTTGAGATTTCCTAAAGGTTAATAGTAGTTCTCAGTCCAGCTTGGGCCATGACAGACAGGGCTTGAAGGCTCACAAGGATAAAATTGATTAAACGTCCTTGAGACGAGTGTGAACTGAGGTCCTGAGGCAGAGAGCTTGTTTTTTTTTTTTGACCTGAAAATGTTGAAATGACCAAAACTTCAGAAATATAAAATGGCAAAGTTAAATTAGTGGCACCTTCTGGTCAAGTTATGTTCTTGTTGCCTGAATAGCTAATGAGTACGCTCAGTTTAAATGGCGTTTTGGTTTTTATATACGTTCCTGTTTTTAAATGGCTTCCTGAACTCTTTTGCTTCTTGGTAAAGCGTCTTCACTCGGTAACAACTCGCACATCGAAGCATGTCATTAGGTCACCACGTAGCATTTTGGTATGTTGTGTTCACTGATTTCCAAAAGATAGAATTTTTCAGTTTCTGACCATCCAGTCAGCAATTTGGGCCGGTCAAGCTGAGAATTAGCTTGACCGACCCGATATCTTTGAGTTTCTGGAGCAACTCAAAGATATTTCCACTATTGAATGGATTTCTGGTTGGACAAAAAAAAAAACCAACAGTCTCTTTGCAAAGGCTTGTGTGGACGAGTAAGTCGGGTCTCCTGCAGAAGCTGCCGATTTCCTGCTGAGTAATTAGGAGTTTGCAGATGGCTAATGGAGCCCATGCTTGCCTAATATTGTGTGTGCGCGGCTTTAATGCGGCTGGTTGCTGTGCTGTGCAGGTTTAATGTGTTTGTATCCAAGCAGCAGGCCTAATCTGTTCAGAAGCCGGTCTGTTGACGGAGTTGCACGAGGGACGTGGGCCCTCTGACGCATCTGCTTATGGTTACAGCATTCTCAAGGCCCGGTCGGTTAGAAGATCAAACAGACCAAAACTGAAAGCCTTTGTCCGAGTTTGGGGTTGCAGTTTCAAATTTACACAGCTTTTCCTCTCGCCTTTCTTCTGCTGAACCAACGGCGAGTGTAGGAGCTTAGATGACTGTTGGCATAAGCAGTCGGCGGATGGTGGCTTGCCACTTTGGTAACTGCCTTCCCAAACGCTCTCCTCGCCGCCGTGTCCTCCCGCCTGTATGATCTCAGGTTACTCTAGGTGTCTGACTCGAGGCCACAGAGGTGAGCGCGAAACTCAGCACTTATTGAATGGCAAGCCCACGCATCCATCCATCCATCTATCTAGAACTCCCAAGCACACCTGGTGTGGGCCTTAAAAGATTTGGCCGAATGGGCAGATGGACAGATGGAAAGATGCTGTCGTCACTGAGGCATCTGTTACCCCCATTAGGCCAATAATACCACTTGCAGCGCTAGCGATCTGGGACCCTAAGCCCTATCTAAGCTGTTCAGGTCAGAGCCCTGGGCTCGGATACAATGTGTGGCACACAATAGATACAATGGTGTACCTGCTAATAATGGCCCTTTCACTGTAAACGTGGGCTGGGATCTTGTGGCAGGCAGTGTTCACTCCACAGGAGGAGGAGGGAGCCCTGCTGAGGTTAGCGGAAGGGATTTGTCAAGTCTTTTGTTTTAGTGATATAAGGTAGTTTTGTTTTTTGTTTTTTGTTTTTTTTGGAGCTGTCCAGATGATTTATGAGCTAATCAATGGGACTTTGCCTGGTTTTCTCTGTGTAAGATTATCACCTCTTATCACATCTTTATCCTTCGAGTGTTGCAGATGTTAAAGGACCCGCTGCTGTCGCACTGATTTGTTTGGTCACTTTTGTCCCCCGCAGCGCGCCATGGTGACGGCCTGTACGACTCCTACATGAGAACAGACCACATTCTGAAAGACGAAGCAGACGCAAACAGCCCTTCTGGACTGCCCCCGATGCCCAAGCACACAGTGAGTGGCGCACGGAAAAACACAAACACAAAGAGCTCGGAGCTAGTTAAAGCTCGTTTCCTGTGCCGAGGCTCTCTGTCTTGAGACATCCTGTTCCTCAGAGAGACGTCCCCTACAGTCTGCCCTGTTTCTGTTCGTCTTTGTGCGCCTCCTCCCTCTTTCCCCTGGTTTTTTTTTTTGTTTTTTTCCCCGTGTCGATTAGGGAAGCTTGTCTCCTGCCTTATCTCCAGTGTTTTTTAATGCGGACAGTTTTATGCCCCTCAATGAGGAAGCTGTGATCATGTGAGTAATATCGATTAGTTTCCTGGAGGCAAATGAAAACGATGAATGCGGAGCATCTCTGTGTCACGGTGAAACGTGCAGAGTGAGTGTCCCCCAGAGATCCAGCAGCAGTTATTTATTTTGTCATTTTAATAGTGCAGGGAAGACGGAGACACACTGTGTGCAGAGGAAAGCTATGCACGCCCCTTGAACTCCTTTGCAGTCTGTCGCAATATAGCAATGTGACAGAACAAACACAAAGTTGTATATTTGTGAAGTGCTTTTATATTTATCCCCCTTTACTCGCCACTGCAGTGGAAGCAGTAACTTTCAGAAGTTACACAATTGGTAAATGGAGGCAAGCAGTGTGTGTTTTCACATAGAACAGTTCAAGTGTGCAGCACAACTTAAAAACTACCAAGATATGACCGTCTACTTAAATTGACAGGTCAGGATATGGCAAAATTAATCAGAGAAGCAGCCTAGAAGCCTTTGGTAGCTCTGGAGGAGCTGCAGAGATCCACAGCTCAGGTAGGGGATTATGTTGACAGCACAACCATTGGACGTAAACTCAAATCTTGTCGGGATAGAACAGTGGCAAGGGAAAAGACATTATTTAAAGAAGGCCATAAAAAAGTCCTAAGAAACTTGCAGTTGTAATTTTACAAAAATGTCTTTATCGTGTTTATTCATTGAGCCTGAATGCGTGACTCTATAACACAAATCCCGATAAAATAAATTAAAGTCTGCAGGTTTAATGTGAGAGACTACCAGGGAGAAAACTAGTCTTACCAGAATCTGACTACTAGTTAAACTCCTCATCTGCTGGTGACTTTTGCGTGACTGAGGAAGCGGTTTCACTCTGATTTATTCCACAGGTTCTGCACGTATTCGTGCACACTATAGAATGCAATCTATCCGATTCTGTAAGACAACCTAAAACACATACCGTCTCTGTTCCCCTCTCCAAATGTCCCCGTCAGCAGAAAATGCATGCTCTGTTTTCCACATTCCAGCAAAAAAAAAAAAAAGGCTGGTTTGATACATTGTAAAGATTTATTGGACTTGAAAATGTGACCCACAAACCAAATCACCGATCAACATCCTCCCTCCCTCTCCCGTTATGCCCGCCGTCGGTGGGCTCGCTCAGAGGTTAGGCCTAGTTTTCTATTCTAGTCTGACTTTTCTTCTTCCTTTAGTGTTTTTTTTTTTTTTTTTTTTTTTTTTTGTGCAGCACTCGCAGAGGTACCGTCCTCTGCTCAGCATGACTGACAGGAGCTCGTCCCATTTCGAAAGCGCTTGGAGAAAAGCTCTGTCCACTGTTATAGTAATGGAAAATTATGGAATTTGATTTGATGGAAAATGCTGAACTTTCCCTGCTTTTGCAGACATTTAAAGGGTTTGTAAGCAGATTCTATTAGTTTAAGGGGGAAAAAATTGAACAAATTATTGCTGTAATTGGTGATAAGCATTAATTATTCCAAAAATACTTATGGCTTTTACAGACAAAATAAATGCATCACAAACCGATATAAACAAACTAGATTTTCCTGGGTGTTCCTAAGACTTTGAAGTCGAGTTGAGCGAGATGCCGAAGAAAGATATTGATTGATGTGTAAAACTCGCAACTAACAAAGTCTCATTTTTTTGGACTCTTTTAATTTCTTTGGCTTATCTGTTTGTTTAATCTCAAACATTTAAAATTAAACAAAAATATTCATAATTATGCAACACAAGACAGAGTAGCTTCACGTTTTCTTCCCGAATTAACAGAATGTTTTTGGAAAACGGTGGAAGTCTTGAAATGTGAATGTGGAAAAGTACTCTGTCATGAATGGAAAGCGTGGATCCGGTTTAAAGCCGACTGTGACCAAAGGTTGCTGTGTTTGTAGGTGCTACACAAGATGGAAACCTGCGTGTGCTCAGGCGCAAAATAAAAGCGCCCTTAGGTGTTTCTGACAGCTCAGCGATAAGCTCTTCTCCATCTGTCGGAGAGTACAGATTCGCACACAACTCGCATTACCCTCAATAATACCTGCGTTAGAAATCTGCTTCCTGTTTCCATTTTTGTCCGCGCTTCAAAACGATTTATGTTGTTTATAACACCCGCGGCCCGGTCAGCGGGTAATCCATTATACTGCGGCACGTGCATGAACCCTTGATTATTTTTTTTTTTTATACGAGCGTGCACGTGTTTCCCTGAGCATAAAAAAAAAAAGCAAAGGGGTCGCGATAGATGACATTCACTGTGACTGCAGAACAGCTGCGTGAGACACTGCTTCAGCAGAAAGGCTCGTAATAAGTTCAGGCTACATGGCGACATGTATGGAAACCAATCCTGCATACCTCGTCTATTTTCGGGGTCTCAAACTTACAACATAAACACTCTCCCGACTGAGTCCTCTTTCAAGGGAACATGTGCTTTTAAATCACAACTTCTCGTTTTGTTGTCTCTGTAAATTAGCTCGGCTTCGGTCATTTCAGCGTCGAGGAAAGACGGTTTCCTCCTCCCAAAACCACTTGGCGATTAGAAGAGGAGCTTTTCAAATGTGAAAGAAAAGTCAGCCCGACTCTTTTTTTTTTTTTTTTTTTTTTTTAACGGACTGCTTCTATAGTTTGGGAGCGTAATCTGACTTTAATGACTATTATTTCCTCTGCGCTCCATAATCTTGCGGAGGGTTTTTCCGCTGGTGAGAAAGAAGAAGGTCAGACAGCGTGGAAGAAGGAATTCCTGGCATTGCCAGAAGGAAACGCTTTACTGGAAAGGCTCGAGACCTTTTTTTAGACTTTATAGCCCTACTCTTCCTTTGAACAACCAGTGATATCTCACTTTACGAGTATGTAGTGTGATATTTTGATCTATCAGTAATCTTTATTGTTGTTGACAGCATCCTGTCTTTGTCGTAGCACAGAGACGGTCGACGCTGGAGGTCTTGGCCTAACAGAAACATTATGATTACCTCGAGGAGTTAAATACTGAACTTTATGAGCTACATGTGGCTGTAGTGCTTTGAGGTTGCTTGCTTACAGTGTTTGACTACATTTCATCTTTACACCCTCTTTGTGACATCTGCTAAAGGTTACAGCCAAAAACCTCCACGTGACTGACCAACAAAGTTGCATGTGGTTAAATTCATCCACCATCAAGCTTTCGACCCTACGTGAAATACAGGGCCACAAAAGTTACTTAATTGGCAAACGAAGGAGACTGAACACACTATGCCAGCATTGACAAATGGTGGTGGCAGCATCATGCTGTGAGGATACTTTTCTTCAGTATGGATAGAGGGAAGCTGCTCAGAATTGTCATGCAATTCATTATCTATAAATGCCTTATAGCGCTGTATTTTTTTTAATTTATCGTTGTCATGATAAGTTCCAGTAAATGACACTTAAAACTTTCAATGCCGTCCATGCCGCTGGGATTGTTGGTTTGTAATATTTTTGTTCAATAAAAACACCAATAAATGTCAATAAAGTTGAAAAAAAACCCCATTGAAATGCAGTTACGACTTGCAGTTCAACGATACAAATCACACTTCTTTATGTGGCTGGTGTCCTAAAAAGAAGCATGTTTCAAATGGGAACGTTTCTGAAGAGCAACATTTGAGTTTGTGGGGCAACCTTGTAAACACAGAGGTGGGTGTGGCTTAGCTCATTTGCATGGTTTTCCAGTGAGGTGTTGGAGTTTGTCACGTTGGAAAGTTTTCAGTCGGACTGGATCCAGATCCAGTCTTGCCAGTTTACCAGCTGCAAGCTGCAGAAAGGCTGCTTGGCTTTAAACACTCCACTCAGAAGTCGGTTGTTTATATTTCTGCTTTTCTTCATCAAAACCTGACCTAGTTCTGCTAAATGCTGAGCTCTCTGTTTTTATCTGCAGCAGTTATTCACATCTTTTTTCTTTTTTTGTCACAATAAATCGAATACTTCACCCTCTACTTATCACATAAATTATAATTCAACATTTAGGGTAAGATGTTTCATGTTATTTTGGTTCCTTTTGAAATTATAGAGAATCAGAGATGTTTGTTGTTGTTGTTTTTTTCCCCCCGGCCCTTTTGCATTTATTAACATGTATCTGTTTTTTTGCTTACAGGTTGTCGGTAACAAAGTCGTAATGAGGGATCAATTGAGCGTGCGAGGTGGCCAGCTGAAGGTCAAGTACCTGTATGAAGACTCAACCAATAACCGGAAAATCAACGCTATAACCACAGCTGTCATTCAGAACGCTGGGAGCACTGGCCAGACGCCCACCAAAACCACCGTCTCCACCCTGTCCAAGGATCACAGTGCGGACAGGTGAGGAAAACACACACCAGTTATCAAATGCGTCCTCAAAGGCGAGATAGAACTCGGCGTGTTTACCCTGCCGCCTTTATTTGCCTCAGCTCTGACTCCAGTAAGGGCTCCACTGAATCATCTGGATCACAAGGAGCTGGGAACGGCAGCAAACTCTGCAACACTCTCAGTCCCGAGCAGGCTCTGAGACTCTACCGGTCCCAGCTGACCACCCTGGAGCACACCGAGATCCAAGCATACCCGGATATCTACTTCGTGGGACCCAACGCGAGGAAAAGGCCTGTCGTTCCCGGCGGAAACAACAACTGCGGCTACGACGACGAGCAGGGCGGCTACATTCATGTCCCTCACGACCACCTGGCGTACCGCTACGAGTTCCTGAAGGTAACCTAAATGAACGTTTTTGGGTCCAAGACCCGCATACACTTGAATTTTGCTTTAAAATAAAACTGATGCTACAGCCAAAAAATTCCAAAGAAATCCCTGGAACTACCTTGATGAAAAAAAAAAAAAGAAACAGTAACTGGTGACACTAATCTTCAGATTAGCAGCATTCTTTCAGCATGAGTCACAGCTACAAAAACTTGATCTCGTCTCATGCTTGGATGACTCTGTACCTGTCAGACTAGACCACGCCCATTTCCACCTGGAGTTTCCCTGGTTTCATTACAAATAAGGCAAATGATGTCACTACTGATATGGTTGCACGTCAGAAAACGGCGCCGTTTGTTTCTTTTGGTGCTACAAACTGTGAACAACACAAGTTAGGGAACGGATAGAGAGCTAAAGAGTGCCTAGACCAGAGGTGGGGTGAAAACTACTTTGGCATATTTTTACTCAAGTAAACTGAAAAGTAGCCATCTAAGAAATTAATCAGTTAACAGTAGAAAAGAACCTGGTAAAAATGCTGAGTAACTCGTCAAACATCTGTCATTTAAAGTTTTTAAATTTCTGTGAAAATTTAGGTATTTTAAAGACCAAATTGACAACAATTCATATAAAAGACATAATTACAAAATAACAAAATTAATTTCTTTCAATAAAACACTAATTAAACCCCAGGTCTATTTTTGTGTCTGGTGATTTTTATTTTTATTTTTTATTTTTTGGTTAAAACAAGCTTGTTCTTCCTCCAGTGAAGTTACGCATAGTGAGTTGAGTTTCCAGATATTTTATTCAAGTAAAAGTAGCCATGCTTCATAATAAAGTTATTCAAGGAAAAGTCAAAAACTACAGTGTAGTAGAAATACTCCTAAAAGTCATTTTACTTATTTATTTTTCTCCAAAAGGTCACTCAAGTAAATGTAACGAATCACCACCCAACTCTGGCTTGGACCCGTTTCCAAGCTTCTTACTGATTTAGTTCGGTCATGAATCGATTTCCTCTTCCTCCTCAGATCATCGGTAAGGGTAGCTTTGGACAGGTGGCTAAAGTCTACGACCACAAGCTGCAGCAGCACCTGGCCCTCAAGATGGTGCGCAACGAGAAGCGCTTCCACCGGCAAGCGCAGGAGGAGATCCGCATCCTGGAGCACCTGCGCAAGCAGGACCGCAACGGCGCCATGAACGTGGTGCACATGCTGGAGAACTTTACCTTCCGCAACCACATCTGCATGACCTTCGAGCTGCTCAGCATGAACCTGTACGAGCTCATCAAGCGCAACAAGTTCCAAGGCTTCAGCCTGCCGCTGGTCAGGAAGTTTGCGCACTCCATCCTGCAGTGTCTCGAGGCGCTGTACCGGCACAGGATCATCCACTGCGACCTGAAACCTGAGAACATCCTGCTCAAGCAGCAGGGCCGCAGCGGCATCAAGGTAGCGCTCCTGACAACTTCACACTGATATGATTCTTGGTTATTATTCGTTCAGTCAGTCATTAAGTAATTTGTTAAGTACACTCCAAAACACGGCAACAATTTGAATAAGTTGTTGCAGACAGAAACACGGGGCTTATTCCTGTCCTACGCTATCTAATGCTTTCTTTCTTATCATCCATGAGTTCATCAGCCTATAATTTAATTCCTATTTTTATTTATTTTTAATTTTTTTACCTTGATTTTTTTGTTTCGTTTTTGTAAATTTATAAACATGTTGCAAATCATATTTGGATTCATGTAAGAAATTTTTGCAACCCAGCTGGCAGTAAACAAAATTTTTCTCTAAGCATCATTTGTATTATTTTATAATAAAACAAATCATAAAATTTCATGATAGCAGACTTCAACTTTAACATTCCTTAAAGTTGAAGTATGTAACATTTCTCAAAAGTTTTTTATATATTTGTTAAAACTGCCTCAATGTCATTACAGTTTGTTATGAAGCAGATCATCTGTGAAAAGATTGAACTCATTGAAATGCACCGTTCCGGCCAAAAAACCAAAAAATCAGAGCCAGGAGGAGTGTCTTAGTGCTGTCAATCAAGCATGTGTACACGCTGCTCAGGGTGCTTATTGCAGAGAAACAACTTACCGTTATCCACCGTCATCAGTGGCTCTGCTAACTAGCTTTAGCATTAGCAGCAGGCTCTGCTGTCAGGAAGAAGCTGTAGTGTAGCTTGGAGAAAGAGAAGAGGCGGGAGGAGGTGAGGAGCGGCGTGCATACATGCGCATGATTGACAGCGCTGAGACACTCCCCTGGTTCTGATTCACAGGTTATTTGTCTCATATTGTACTGTCACAACATGGTGACACTTTGAACAAATACGTAAAAACAAAAAAAAGTATTTGTATGCTGCAGACTTTTTACCGCTTTTCCCAACCTGATGCTGACTCCCACATTTTTTTGTTTTTCTCTCCCCCTCCCCCATCTGTTTCTGCTAGGTGATTGACTTTGGCTCCAGCTGCTTTGAGCACCAGCGGGTCTACACCTACATCCAGTCCCGCTTCTACCGGGCTCCGGAGGTGATCCTCGGCTCGCGCTACGGCCTTCCCATCGACATGTGGAGCTTCGGCTGCATCCTGGCCGAGCTGCTGACGGGCTACCCGCTGTTTCCCGGTGAGGACGAGGGTGACCAGCTGGCCTGCGTCATGGAGCTGCTCGGCATGCCCCCACAGAAGATCCTGGAGCAGGCCAAGAGAGCCAAGAACTTCATCAATTCCAAGGGTCAGCCTCGCTACTGCGGGGTCAGCACCCTGCCGACCGGCGCCACCGTGCTGACGGGGTCGCGCTCGCGCCGCGGCAAGATGAGGGGCCCGCCGGGCAGCAAGGATTGGAGCGTCGCGCTCAAAGGCTGCGAGGACCCCACCTTTACTGACTTCTTGAAGAAGTGTTTGGACTGGGACCCCTCTTCCCGCCTCACGCCTAGCCAGGCCCTCAGACACCCCTGGCTGTACCGCCGGCTTCCCAAGCCCCTCCCCGGGACGGAGAAGAGCCAAGGGGTGCCTGTGAAACGGCTCCCCGAGCACCACAGCACCTCCTTCCCCTCCATCATGACGAAGGGCGGACAGGGCCTGGGCACAACGGCTCCCAGCAACAAACTCAAGAGCAACATGATTGGAGATTCAGGGGAGACCATCCCTCTTCGCACAGTCCTACCTAAACTTGTCTCCTAATAAAAAAAACAAAAAAAACAGAGAGACTCCTCTGCTCGTTCCACCCACTCCTCAGGAGGAGTCCACACACGGAGGACGTGGTTTTAAAACTTGTTTGGTTGTTCTTCTATTTGTTTTTTTTTTTCTACTGAGGTGTCGACACCCCAGTTCCTGGTTTTAATATTAGCAAAACAAAGAAAGAGAAATTATGACGACAAACGAACAAAAAAAAAAAAAAAAAAATTTGGCACCAAACAAAAAAAAAAAAAAAAAAA